>NC_047095.1:111368620-111676846 GCF_902459505.1 Geotrypetes seraphini | reverse complement strand
CCAGAGTCTTTAAGTCATCCAAGAATTTAGTGGGAGTCAGGATGTGGGTAGAACCTGAAAACAGAGATGCAACATAAGAATGATTGTTAAACTGGGTCTAACCAAAAGTCCCTCTTTTCTGTCTGAAAGTGACCAGCAAAGGTGTTCACTATTTTGTAAAAGTCTTCACCCAAAATACAATTCAAAATGCATTAAATCTGTACAACATCCTGTATACTTTCAACTTTAAAGAATAATTATAAATCTAATAGATGCTGGCATTGTAATCTTTTTTTTTTTTTTAATCTTTATTCCTTTTTATTTCTTTCAACAAGTGTACAGTATTATTACAATTAATTTACATAACACACTTGGCATTCTTAAACAATATTATTATACATGTTTTTATTCCCTCCCCCACCTCCCACCCTTTTCCATATCAATAAAATATTCCTTACAAATTTATATATAATTATATATCCCTTTTTGATAATACAATTAATCTGACATGAAATCTGTCCCTCCCCCCATCCTTCTTCCTCAAACACTTTAAACATTTTATTATACCCAGTAATGCACAACAATAAATATCCCATCCTATTACATATATCTCCTTATTTTTCATAACAACATATTTCCAATATTTTTCCCTCCCTATCCCTCCCATCCCATTGTAATCTTGAAGTAGGGACATTAGATCATTTAATTTTTTTTTGTCCCTATATTATGTTATTTTGGAATTCAATTTGGACTCAAGTTAACTGTCTTCTAGAGAATCATGTTGCGTTATCCTATGACACTGTTTTGTTTGGTATATCTATGAGGAAAAAAAGTCAAATTTCGTCAAGTAATAATAAACTTTTGTTAATCGTGACAGGGGTCACCAGTCAGCATATTACCAAAAATTGGAAAAACTACTCAAATCTTAACTATACATTTTGGTGGAACTCATTATGCCATATTTATAAGATGGAACGAGCTCTTGCTACGCAGAAAGGGACTTAACAATAAGTTTATAAAGATCTGGGGGCCAATGGAAAAATATTGTAATGAGTAGACATCACTTTTTATGGGAGATTATATTTTACGTATTGGGGGGTGGGGGTGGTATATTTTCCATTGAGAGTTTGTTTTTATTTCTTTAGGTAGGGTGGGAGGGAGGGGATTAATATTTTTATTTAGATGATTTGGAAAGATGTTTAAGTGTTGTATTGAAAGTATAATGATTGTATTTCTGTACACTTATTGTCTGAAAATGATTCATGAATTTTAATTTCAGTAGGGTGGGGGGTGGGGATATATTCTTTTGTTCTTGAGGATATGATTAAGATTTTCAAGTGTTACATTGAAGTGTTAATGGATATATTATTGCACACTTGTTTATGATTTAAAATGAATAAAGAATTTATAAAAAAAAAAAAAAAGAATAATTATAGAGATAGTCAAAAGGTAATTAATGGAAGCCTATTTTGAAGGAATAACAAGAGATAAGCTGTACTGGATACATAGAAACATAGAAGATGACGGCAGAAAAGGGCTATAGCCCATCAAGTCTGCCCACTCTGCTTACCCACCCCCTGTCTATGCCCTAATGACCCAATTTCCTTATCTTGACCCTCGTAGGGATCCCACATGGGTATCCCATTTATTCTTAAAGTCTGGCACGCTGTCTGCCTCGATCACCTGCACTGGAAGCTTGTTCCAATGATCAACCACTCTCTCTGTGAAGAAATACTTTCTGGTGTCTGCAGCAGCCACTCTCTCCTCCTCTCCCTATTGGCTAAGGCTCTTTACACCTGCATTGTGATGTCATAGAACTTTCTGATTATAGAAACATGATGGCAGATAAAGGCCAAATGACCCATCATAGAAACATAGAAGATGACGGCAGAAAAGGGCTACAGCCCATCAAGTCTGCCCACTCAGCTTACCCACCCCCTGTCTATGCCCTAATGACCCAATTTCCTTATCTTGACCCTCGTAGGGATCCCACATGGGTATCCCATTTATTCTTAAATTCTGGCACGCTGTCTGCCTCGATCACCTGCACTGGAAGCTTGTTCCAATGATCAACCACTCTCTCTGTGAAGAAATACTTTCTGGTGTCGCCATGAAATTTTCCGCCCCTGAGTTTGAGCGGGTGCCCTCTTGTGGCCATGTCTGCCAGCTTTGCACAGCCGGGACAGTTCAGGTTTTGACAATTCATCTCGGCAGAATAACTCAAGCTCTTTCAAGAAAATCAGGATGGGCTATATAGACTGCAATTTTCTCAAAATGGGCTATAGACCAGTGGTCTCAAACTCCAACCCTTTGCAGGGCCACATTTTGGGTTTGCAGGTACTTGGAGGGCCTCAGCAAAAATGGTTACTGTCTTATTAAAGAAATAATTTTGCATGAGGTAAAACTCTTTATAGTTTATAAATCTTTCCTCTTGGCTAAGTCTTAATAATAATATTGTCATTTATAGTTAAAGAGACATATGATCAAAAAACTGTTTTATTTTACTTTTGTGATTATGATACACATACCAAGGGCCTCAAAATAGTACCTGGCGGGCCGCATGTGGCCCCCAGGCCGCGTGTTTGAGACCACTGCTATAGACTGCAATTTTCAAGATTTCTGCCATATTTTCAGTTGGATTCAAGTCTCAGTTTTAAATGAGCTACTCAAGGAGAAACTAAAAGGGGACAGGTTTAGAACCAATGCCAGGAAGTACTTCTTCACTCAGAGGGTGGTGGATACCTGGAATGCGCTTCCGGAGGGTGTGATAGGACAGAGTACGTTACAGGGTTTCAAAGAGAAATTGGATAAATTCTTGAAAGAAGAAGTTATTGAAGGATATAGGATGAAGAAGGGTATAGATAAGGTAGGAAAAAAAAAAAAAAGGATTGAAGGGATAGAGGGGTACAGATAGAAGACTACTACGCAGGTCCTAGACCTGATGGGCCGCCACGTGAGCGGACTGCTGGACACGATGGACCTCTGGTCTGACCCTGCAGAGGCACTTCTTATGTTCTGCTGAAATTTGAATTTTCTCCTCATTTACAAGTCTATTGCAAACTGGGGCAGGTTTTACTTCAGGATCTTCTTTACTATAGACCAGTGGTCTCAAACTCAAACCCTTTTCAGGGCCACATTTTGGATTTGTCGGTACTTGGAGGGCCTCAGAAAAAATTAGTTCATGTCTTATTTTTAAAAATGACAATTTTGCATGAGGTAAAACTCTTTATAGTTTATAAATCTTTCCTTTTGGCTAAGTCTTTAAAAATAATATTGCAATTTATAGCTAAAGAGACATATGATGATCAAGAAACTCTTTTATTTGACTTTTCTAATTATGATAAACATACCGAGGGCCTCAAAATAGGACCTGGCGGGCCGCATGTGGCCCCCGGGCCGCGAGTTTGAGACCACTGCTATAGACCATCCATAGTTTCCTTGGTTTTCACAAGTTTCCCTGTCCTTGCAGCAAAGCATCTCCACTATGTAATGCTGGCACGACCACACTTTACTGTAGGGATGAGGATAGCACGCCTTTCTGATCGTCTACCCTGTTAATGGATTGTGCGTCTTCCAAAAACAGATATATTTTATTTTCTTACAATTGACAGCCCTATACTTAATTCGTAAACATAACATAACAAAACTTTATTCTATACCGCCACAATCAATTTCTAGGTGGTTTACACAGAAGAGAGCTGGAAAGTACAAATAGTTAAAAATACAACATGTTTCCTATGTATACACAATATAAAAATTTTGTTATCAATGAAACTTAAATTAGGGGATGAATTTATCAAGCAGTACAGTCTTAATTGATTTTCGAAATGCACCATAAGACAGAACGGCTCCACTAATATAACTACCCAACCAGGACTGCTGTTAACTTGCTTGAAATGCAAGAGTCCTATCCAAAAAAAGGCCCTTATCTGCAGCCAGTAATTTTTGGATAGGCAAATAAATTGCAATTCCTAGTTATCCTCACAGGGCTGTATAGCACAAAATGGGATAGAAGGTAGGTTGGGGCCAATCCCCAAACCAGTTTAAAGCAAATGCAAGAGAATTTAAATATTACTCGTGCTTCCACCGATAGCCAATGCAACAGTCGATAGTAAGAACGAATATGATCATTTTTCTTCAACCCAAATATTAGTCGGACAGCCGTGTTCTATACTATTCTTAATTTTCTCAGAATTTTCTTAGGAACTCCCAAATAAACAATGTTGTAATAGTCCAGTATAAATAAGACTAATGCCTATGCCTACACCAATAATCTTGCATGATGACAAACTGGTGCACATAGTGAAGAATAAGAAAGGAAGAAGGAAACAAAATAAACGGGAGAAAAGAGGAGGGGACAAAAGAAGAAGGGAATATCATCTACAGCAGGGATCTCAAAGTCCCTCCTTGAGGGCCGCAATCCAGTCGGGTTTTCAGGATTTCCTCAATGAATATGCATGAGCTCTATGTGTATGCACTGCTTTCAATACATATTCATTGGGGAAATCCTTGAAAACCCGACTGGATTGTGGCCCTCAAGGCAGGACTTTGAGATCCCTGATCTAAAGGGAAGGAGACAGTGAGTGCAAAGGGAAAAATGTTGCTGAAGCTATGGCATGAGAAGGGGACAGGGTAGTGTTTGAAGTAAGCGAGTATTGAGTTGGAATTTGATTAAAAAAAAAATATATTATTAGGCCTGGTCCACCAAACGCTCACCAATGAGAACTTCCCATTTGCCATCGGTTGCCTTAGTTACATCATAAGCACATCGCATTTCTGACATGGTCATGCCGCCTAATATGTAGAGAATAAGTCGTGGGCCAGAACGGTACTCGGCAGCTGTTTTATTCTTGTGCCAGTGGCCGAAGCGGGCACTGAAAAAAATGATGGTAAAAAGAGCAACAGAAAAAAATGAGTACAGCAGCACCCAGTCAATTTTACATGTCTTTAAAGCTGTTTAAATTAACTGACTATAGCTCTCGAATATGAAAAATATGGGGTCTTCCAATGCAGAAACCGCTGCTGACCAACTCTAGGGTTGCCAGATTTTCCTTTTGGAGAATCTGGACCCCTAGCCCCACCTAGTTACGCCTATCCCCGCCCTAATCCCACCCTAGCTCCGCCCCCCACTGCCTGCTCTTGTCGGGCAGGGATGAAGTCCACACATGTGCTCAGACTTCCTCCCTGTCCGACACCAGCTTTTCAAAACCCGGACAAAAGGAGGGCATGTCCGTGGAAATCTGCTAACCCTAACCACCCCTCCCCCCTCACTACCTTACAGCTTCCCACAAAAACAGCACCGTCATAACCACTCCCTCCCCCAACACAGAGACCAGCCCAAAGGAGCAAGTTCTGATCTGGCTGCCGATCCCTTCCCCTAGTCTCACCACTATCTAAGAACTACCCACAGGAACAACTATTAACGTAGCCACCAATCTCTCCCTTGGTGTTTTCTTCACATACCACTTAGGGATGCCTAAAGTAGAAGATATTGACATGGCCCTCCCCCCCAGAGCTTACCTCACCACTGTTGGAGCGTTGCCTGCAGGAGCAGGTTCTGACACAAAAGGCCACAGCTTTTTGTCCAACTTATCCTCTATGGCATCCTGGAAATGACAAATACAGCAATTACCCCAAACCCTCATCAGACTAGAATAAATAGCTTACCGTATTTTCACGAATATACCGCGCACTCGTGTAAAACACGCACACAGGTATAGTGTGCGGGAAACCGAAATTTATGTAAAGAAATTAATATATAGCGCGCACACGCGTATACCGCGCATGCTGCTCCATGAATTAAAACCTCCTTCTGCCGTCCCGACTCTCCTCTCGCCGTCCTGCCCTCTGCCCTGACTCTCCTCTCGTCCCGACTCTCCTCTGGCCCCCCCACCCTGAAGGATCGCTGGCCCCCCCCACCCCAAAGGACCGCTCGCACCCCCACTCTGAAGGACCGCTCGCACCCCCCCCGATGTCCGATTCATCTCCCAGCCCCCCACACGGAGAAACAGCCTACCGTTGGTTCCCGATGCCAGTGAGCCCTGCTGCTTCCTCTGCCGGCGGTCCCGCCCTTTCTCTGACGTCAGAGAAGGGGCGGGACCGCGGCAGAGGAAGCAGCGCAGGGCTCACTGGCATCGGGAACCAACGGTAGGCTGCTTCTCCGTGCAGGGGGGGGGGCTGGGGGATGAATCGGACGTCGGGGGGTGGGATGCGAGCGGTCCTTCGGGGTGAGGGCGCGAGCGGTCCTTCGGGGTGGGGCATCAGGCTTTTAGGGCTGGGAATGAATCGGACGTCGGGGGGGGGGGGGAACTGTAAAAAACAAATTGTACAACGCGCTCACGCATATAACGCGCATGATTATGCTCGGTTTGTAAAATCGTGTATAACGCGCGCGTTATATGCGTGAAAATACAGTAACTCTTCTGCCTTTGATTAGTCTGTTGCTGTAAGAAACTACACAATTTTCAGCCTTTATTAAAGGGAAGCAATTCAGTTAGAAAACCGATACTAGTGGGAATAAAGAATGAGATAATTAAATTTGCTGATGACACAAAGTTGTCACATCGCAAGAGGATTGTGAGAAATTGCAAGAGGAACTTGTGAGACTGGGCATCAAAATGGCAGATGACGTTTAATGTGGCCAAGTGCAAAGTGATGCATGTGGGAAAGAGGAACCCGAACTATAGCTACATGATGTTGGGTTCTATGTTAGAAGTCACGACCCAGGAAAAGGATCTAGGTGTCATTGTTGAGAATACATTGAAACTATTGGCTCAATGCGTGGTGGCAGCTAAGAAAGCAAATACAATTATCAGGAAAGAAATGGAAAACAAAGATGAAAATGTTGTAATGCCCTTGTATTGCTCTATGGTACGGCCACACCTCAAATACTGTGTGCAGTTCTAGTCACCCTATCTCAAAAAAGATATAGTGGAATTAGAAAAGGTATAGAGGAGGACAACAAAAATGATAAAAGGAATGGGACAACTTCCTTATGAAGAAAGGATAAAGTGGCTAAGGCTGTTCAGCTTGGAGAAGGGACGGCTCAGGGGTGATATGATAGAGGTCTATAAAATACTGAGTGGAGTGGAAAGGATTTATGTGAATCGCTTGTTCACTCTTTCCAAAAATACTAGGGCTAGGAGACATGCAATGAAGCTATTAAGTAGTAGATTTAAAAGAAACTGAAAAAAATATTTCTTCACACAATGTGTAAACTCTAGCATTTGTTGCCGGAGAATGTGGTGAAATCAGTTAGCTTAGCAGGGTTTAAAAAAGGTTTGACTAATTTCCTAAAAGAGAAGTCCATAAGCCTTTATTGAAATGGCCTGGGGAAATCCACTGCTTATTCCTAGGATAAGCAGCATAAAATCTGTTTTACTATTTGGGATCTAGGTAGGTATGTTGAACCTGCATTGGCCACTGTTGGAAAGGAGAAATTAGGTTCTTACCTGCTAATTTTCTTTCTTTTAGACTCTCCAGACCGGTACAGTTCACTGATGGGTAATAGCTCACCATGACCAGCAGGTGGAGACAGACAAAAAAACTTTGGCTGCAATACTAATAGCTGTGCTTCCCTCTAGTCTAAGCAGTCTGTTCTCAGTCTTCCCTGAAAATGGTTAGTGTAGGCCTGTTGGAAATTGTTTAGTGGCCTTCTTGTCTCTGAGCAGACTGGATGGACCTTTCAGGTCTTTATCTGCCATTATGTTACTATGTTCGGGGGTCCATCCAACCTCTGGGGTGTCACACTCGATGGGTTACGAGTTGAGTCCCTCCCCCCATTTCCTCCACCTCCCCAAAATTTTTCTAGAGGTGCCTCAGCTGTAAGTCTTGCCACCGATACTGGCAAGGCATATGGCTTAGAGAGCCAGTGGAGTCTGTTCTGATAAAAAAAAAAAATCTTGAGGCAATGCCGGTCTGAAGGGAGTCTTCAGTTCATTGTTATTGCTTTTTATTGCTAACCAGCACTTTTCCCCTTAGCTAGGTCGCATATTGTGCCATGAGCACTTTCAAAAGGGAAAAAGTACTCATTGTGATCCAGATGCGAGGTTGATGCATCCAGCCTGTGCTTGCAGTATACCGGCTGCCGCAAAGGGGAATCCTCATCAGCTTCAGGCACCGGCATCCAGGGATCCCCTTCGCGAGTGCCTCGTTCACCAGCAGCTGACAGTGGGGAAGCCCGGGCTTCCCCCAGCCACCAACAGTCTAAGGTCTTTGTTCCTCTGGAGATGTATCAGGTCTGCATTCCGTGGTCTGTGAGGCCAATCGAGTGCCAATCCTGGATGGTTTGCCATCCTGCGGATGACTCAGCCGAGCAGGCGGCATGGGGGAAATACATACAAAAGCTCTGTCTCTGTTCCTGGTTGGACTAACATGTCCAACCCCTTGCTTCCAAGTACATATCTTCGGCTGTAAAAACAAGACATCTTGGTGGTCACTGTCAAGGCCATCAGATCCATCTATGGAGGCACCCACCGCAGAACTATGGCGAAAAAGGCCAGGTGATTTATGAACCACTTCTGCTGAACCAGAGTCCAACCCCCCTGGACTGGGTGTCCATTGCAATGACCCCACCACAATCACTACCAACCATAAAGGCTGGCATAGGTTAGTATCTACCAGGAGAAGTTAAGATGCATCCCCCTAGAAAAGGCAGCTCACCCCAGCCATTAACAAAGGCTGCTCTTCACTGTAGGTAGCCAGGGGAGCAGCTGTTGAAACAAGTCCATCTTAGGGAACCAATGAGAGAAGAGTCTTGGAGAGGTCTCGTGTGCACTCTGAGGAAAGGGGAAAGGAATTGGGACTTGTGAGACTGGGCATCAAAATAGCCTTTTTGTAGTTATACAACCACACAAAGTGCCTACAGGTACTTCAATAATTTTTCCTATCTGTTCTAATGGACTTACAATCTATCTAATGTACATGGGGCAGTGGAGGATTAAGTGACTTGCCCAGGGTCACAGGGAGCAGCGTGGAATTTGAACCCAAACATCAGGGTGCTGAGGCTGTAGCTCTAACCACTGCACCACACTCTCCTCGTTTGGCCCAAGGAACCCTCTATGGTCTCCACTGTCCAAGACCTGCAGATAATACCACACTGTGGAAGCTGGCCTCTGTAGCAGTTCTGAAATCTGCTTCTGAAGCTTCAGTCTGCATAGGTCTGGCCCAGGGCTGTGTCGAAGAAGACTCCCAGGTACTCCAGGCACGGAGTCAGTTCCAACTGACTCTTCTTGAATTTGACTATCCACCCTAAGTACTGGAGGAGTTGCACCACTCTCGAAACCACCACCTAGCTTTCCTCCTTAGATGGAGCTCTGATGAGCCAATCATCCAAATAGAGGTGCATCTGAATCCCAGCTTGGCGGAGGTGTGCTGCCACTACCACCATTACCTTGGTAAAGGTGCGAGGTGCCATGGCCAAGCAAAAGGGGAGAACGGAGAACTAGAAATGCTGCTCCAGCTCATGAAAAATTGAAGGTACTCTGTGTGGGCTGGGAAGATGGGAATATGAAGATAGGCCTCCGTCAGATCAAGGGAGATGAAAAATTCCCTAGTGCCATTGCCTCTATGATCAACCAAAAAGGTCTCCATGCAGAAGTGCAATACCTCCAGTGTTGCATTGACTGACTTGAGGTCTAGAATTAGCCTTCAGTTGTCTGAACCTTTCTTTGGCACGATGAAGTATATGGAGTACCTGCTTGAACCCGAGTCTGCATCCAGGACCAGCTCTATAGCCCAAAGAGCCAGTAGCCTTTGCACCGTAGCCTGAACTTCGAAGGCTCTCTCCAGTTGGCCGGAGAATCCATAAAGTGGTCTGATAAGGGGGCAGAGAACTCGATTCTGTACCCCTCCCGGACAATGTCCACAACCTAGTGGTCTGCACCAATCTGAAACCAGACAGACCAAAAGGCCTACCTGGGGGGGGGGGGGCTGGCCCCTGACCTGGCATCATTGTGCTTTCTTAGATGCTGGGGAAGAGCGAGAGCCTGAAGCTTGCTGTCTTCTGCCTCCACTGAATCTCTGATGTGGCCCCTGAAAGAACCTCTGCATCACGGCCTCCAGCGTAAGGATCAAATCTTTGAACCTGACAATTGCCCCCAACCCCGGCTAACCATCCAGCGCAAACTTGGCATGATATAGGAGTAAGAAGGCCTAAAGAGTCCATCCCTGTCAACTTTAAGCAAAATCAAAGGGTTTGAGGAAGATGGAGACTTCAGAAAAAAAGATAGATTAAAATCCAAGATGGCCACCGCCAGTAAAACTGAGCCAAAAATTGTTGTCGTTACTTTGTTACCTTGGGGCCTGGAAAACTTGCCATGTTGAAGGAACCATGAATTCTGCTGAATTATGCAGCAAGTCAAAAATCCAAAACACAAAAGTAAGTCCACATCTGAATGGTTGAGAGAAAAAGTTAAACTTTTGGATTGGCCTAGTCAAAGTCTAGACTTGAAGCCAACAGAAATACTATACAGCAGGACCTGAAATGAGCAGTTCATGCATGAAAACCTACAAATGTATCTAAATTAAGCCAGTTATGCAAAGAATGAGCTAAGATTTCTCAACAGCAATCTGAAAGACTGACAGGAAATTATAGGAAGAATTTGGTTTAAATTATTGCTTCTAAAGGTGGTGCAATCAGTTACTAAGTTTAGGTGCAGTTACTTTTTCACATGGGCAATATAGGTGTTGAATAAATTTGCTCCTTAAATAAATGAAGTAGTAATTTAAAAGTGTGTTATGTTTACTCAGGTTTCCTCTAATATTACCGTATTTTCACGCAAATAACACGCACCCGTATAAAACGCGCACACGTGTATAGCGCGCAGAAATCACGATGATAAGCACAAAAACTTTGGTATAACGCGCTCACGATTATACCGCGCATGCTGCCCGACTCTCCGTTCACCCCCCCTGACTTCCGTGCACTGCCCCGCCTCTCCGTGCGCTGTCCCGACTCTCCGTTCACCCCCCCCTGACTTCCGTGCACTGCCCTGACTTTCCGTGCGCTGTCCCGACTCTCTGTTCACCCCCCCCTGACTTCCGTGCACTGCCCTGACTTTCCGTGCGCTGTCCCGACTCTCCGTTAAACCCCCCTGACATCCGTGCACTGTCCCCCCTTGAAGGTCTGTCCCCATCCTGAAAGCCTGATGCCCCCCCCCGACGTCCGATACATCCCTCCCCCCGAAGGACCGCCGACTCCCCAACAATATCGGGCCAGGAGGGAGCCCAAATCCTCCTGGCCACGGCGACCCCCTAACCCCACCCCGCACTACATTACGGGCAGGAGGGATCCCAGGCCCTCCTGCCCTCGACGCAAACCCCCCTCCCCCCAACGACCGCCCCCCCCCAAGAACCTCCGACCGCCCCCCAGCCGACCCGCGATCCCCCTGACGACCCCCACGACCCCCCCACCCCCCTTCCCCGTACCTTTGGTAGTTGAGCCAGAAGGGAGCCCAAACCCTCCTGGCCACGGCGACCCCCTAACCCCACCCCGCACTACATTACGGGCAGGAGGGATCCCAGGCCCTCCTGCCCTCGACGCAAACCCCCCCCCCCCCCAACGACCGCCCCCCCCAAGAACCTCCGACCGCCCCCCCCAGCCGACCCGCGACCCCCCCACCCCCCTTCCCCGTACCTTTGGTAGTTGGCCGGACAGACGGGAGCCAAACCCGCCTGTCCGGCAGGCAGCCAACGAAGAAATGAGGCCGGATTGGCCCATCCATCCTAAAGCTCCGCCTACTGGTGGGGCCTAAGGCGCGTGGGCCAATCAGAATAGGCCCTGGAGCCTTAGGTCCCACCTGGGGGCGCGGCCTGAGGCACATGGTCGGGTTGGGCCCATGTGCCTCAGGCCGCGCCCCCAGGTGGGACCTAAGGCTCCAGGGCCTATTCTGATTGGCCCACGCACCTTAGGTCCCACCAGTAGGCGGTGCTTTAGGATGGATGGGCCAATCCGGCCTCATTCCTTCGTTGGCTGCCTGCCGGACAGGCGGGTTTGGCTCCCGTCTGTCCGGCCAACTACCAAAGGTACGGGGAAGGGGGGTGGGGGGGTCGTGGGGGTCGCCAGGGGGATCGCGGGTCGGCTGGGGGGCGGTCGGAGGTTCTTGGGGGGGGGGGCGGTCGTTGGGGGGGAGGGGGGTTTGCGTCGAGGGCAGGAGGGCCTGGGATCCCTCCTGCCCGTAATGTAGTGCGGGGTGGGGTTAGGGGGTCGCCGTGGCCAGGAGGGTTTGGGCTCCCTTCTGGCCCAACTACCAAAGGTACGGGGAAGGGGGGTGGGGGGTCGTGGGGGTCGCCAGGGGGGTCGCGGGTCGGCTGGGGGGGGCGGTCGGAGGTTCTTGGGGGGGGGCGATCGTTGGAGGGAGGGGGGTTTGCGTCGAGGGCAGGAGGGCCTGGGATCCCTCCTGCCCGTAATGTAGTGCGGGGGGGGGTTAGGGGGTCGCCGTGGCCAGGAGGGTTTGGGCTCCCTTCTGGCCCGATATTGTCGGGAAGTCGGCGGTCCTTCGGGGTGGGGGTGCGAGTGGTCCTGCCGGGGGGGGGGGATGTATCGGACGTCGGGGAGTCGGCCGGGCAAGAGGGCTTGGGCTCCCTCTTGCTCCGATCGTGGGTGCGGGTGGGAGCGCGTGCGAGCGGGTCGTTCGGGATGGGGGTGTGAGCGGTCCTGCTGGGGGGGGTGAATCGGGCGTCGGGCGGGGGTGGGAACTATGTTTTAAAACTTTTGTATACCGCGCTCACGCATATAACGCGCGAGGGGTATGCGCGGTAGGTAAAAACGCGTATAACGCGCGCGTTATATGCGTGAAAATACGGTACACTTTGTTTAAACATCAGAAACCATTCAATGTGATATACAGTAAAACCTTGGATTGCAAGTAACTTGGTTTGCAAGTGTTTTGCAAGACAAGCAAAACATTTTATTAAATTTTAACTTGATATACAAGCAAGGTCTTGCAATACAAGCATATACAGTATACACACATCACAACTGATCCGATGGTTCTTCTCTCTACGACACTGCAAGAATGTAGTGTCTGTTCTAAACGAGCAAAGTCTTGCAATACGAGTACATACAGTATACACGCGTCACATCATCACAACTGAGCCGATAGTTCTTCTCTCTCTGACGCTGCAGGAGTACAGTGACTGTTCTAAATGAGCAAGGACTTGCAATACAAGTATGTATAGTATTTTGTATTAAAGTTTTTGGGTTGTGGAATGAATCGTCTGAGTTTCCATTATTTCCTGTGGGGAAATTTGCTTTCATATACGAGTGCTTTGGATTACAAGCATGCTTCTGGAACAAATTACGCTCGCAAACCAAGGTTTTACTGTATATGCAATAATAGGGGAAATTAGGAATAGAGGACACTTTCATGCCATTGTATAACTGACATTTGTCAGAATCTGTTCGGTTACTATGGGTGAGTGGCAATGTTTTCCATCAACTTTCCCTTGCCTCCTCAAACTAGTAGGGCCACAGTATATACAAATGTAAGGATCTTATTACCTCAATCACATCCTTAAGAATGGGAGTCCACCTTGAGAGCTGGTAAGTAGACTCCAGTCGAGGCCTTCTCTCAGGTTTGCTGGAGCTGCTGGGCTGAAGGGGAGAGAAAACATGCCCCAAAAAATGAAGGTACAACAGTGTAGATCTTGAGTAAGAAACAAGAACAGCATCAAAGGTTAAAGAGAAAAATTAAAGTTCAGAGCATATGGATTTGAAGATTTTAGCCTAACACAATGTGAGAACTGTATCCCTATGACTATGGTTCTATGCTCTGGATGCTGATGATAGAAAATGGCCATAAGGGGATCTGGAGTAAGATGGCAAAAGTACTTGAATGGCAACAACAAACAAAGAATCCAACAGAACTGCAGTAAAATATCGAATCAAAGAACAAAAGCGAAAACTGCAATAATGGTGTACAAGATGCCAAGTCTTTATTGAACAACTATAAATGTAACAGTTTGTATCCAAAAGGGCTGGTGAACAGGGACCTGACATGGTCCGTGTTTCGAAGAAACACTCCTTCCTCAGGGTCCTAAAGTGTATCATATACAAAGAAATCTGATGGATGACAACTGGAAACAGCAGAGTGATGAAGAACTAGGCAAGCTGTCTAAGCTCCTACACGTATATGATATACTTATATGATACACTTTAGGACCCCTGAGGAAGTAGTGTTTCTTCGAAACACAGACCGTGTCGGGTCCCGGTTCACTAACCCTTTTGGATACAAACTTTTTAATGTCTTGAGAGAGATGACAGGAGCCTATGGGAGACTTTTACAGGTTGTGAGACCTATTCCTGCATTTTGCTGAAGTTGCTGAAGTCACGGGCTTGTGCACACTGGTTTCAGTTCAGATGCTGAGATGCTAATGTGTGGCATGTGAGTGTGTGGATTTCTTGCTGTGAAGTTTCTCAAGGACACCAACCAGTGCTGGAAAGACAATGAGCTATTTAACAGTGCTGAAAGAAAATGCCAGTCAGCAAGACATTCCATCATCCGGGAACCTAAGAACTGATAAAGTGATGCCAGGCTAATGCGCTGAGGCACTGATATTGATGTACCCGTGTGAAGAATGAAAACTTCAGGAAGAAGAAAGTTCTAAAAGCTATGCCTGTCCAGGGCCCCCCAGGGAACAATGGAGGCGTGGACTAGGAGAGGGTTAGATAGGAAGTTGGTCTTATCCAATAGGGTGATATATATTCCCAGCCAGGGGAATTGTCTAAGATTTTGACACCTTCTGTATAAAACCTCCCCATGCTCTGGCAGAGTTTCTTTACAGAGACTACGCCATACTTACAAAAAATGCTGGCACTGTTTGTATGAGGTTTTTTCTCTCCATTGTATATGTCCAAACTGATTTATTTCTGATTTGACAAATGCTGTTATAATACTAATTACTAGAATAAAAAGTTATTTGCTTTGGAATATACAATGTAATCTTGTGGGTTTTATTTTTGGGGGGGATTTTCCTTCACGACAGATCCCCAGTGAGGAAAAGTAAGCAGTATTTTACTTCAGACTATATTTATATTTATGGTTGTTCAATAAAGACTTGGCATCTTGTACACCATTACTGCAGTTTTTGCTTTTGTTCCTTGAGAAGTACTTGAGTGGCACATAAATGAAAGATTACAAGACAAACACATTAACTGAACTTTCATTTGGTCCAATGTAATTCTCAAACCTACTGGGTTGATCTGCGCAGTCTCGGCAACTTATGTGTGAACAACTAGTTTATTGGATGTTTTTATTCTTTGTATGATTCTTTTCTTTTCCTATATTTAACTGAAGTTAATTTCCTATATGTTTTCAAATTTTTGTTTTATCGTAAGCCACTATGACGTCTTTTTAGATATAATAGAAACTCCAATGATTTTAATAAACATAAAAGAACAAGACCAATCTAAGAGCTTCAGAGGAAGGTGGGGACAGGGTTATTTTGCAGATTTCCTAAAATATGCGTCAAATATCTGCACTGATAATGAGGTACGAAATCCAATCTAGAGTAATGGATAATCTGTTTTATATTAGCATATCCAAAGTTATAAGCTAAAATGCTAAACTGGATAACATCCCATATGTTTAGGAACCTCCAGATTATTGACTCTGGCACCCTCTCCACCACCTTCTCTTCCCTCCCTTCAACTACTATGTCATAAAAGTCTGTCAATGAAGCTGTCTTCCCCTATAACACCATTATCTCCTCTGCTTTAGATACCCTCACTCCTTCTATCTCATGTCATAAGAACATAAGAATAGGTCCATCAAGCCCAGTAGCCCATTCTCATGGTGGCCAATCCAGGTCAATAGTACCTGGCCAAAACCCAAGAAGTAGCAATATTCCATGCTACCGATACAGGGCAAGCAGTGGCTTCCCCTATGTCTTTCTCAATAATGGACTATGGCAAACCCCAGTCCTCGCTGACCTCTAACATCTGCTACCTGCACTCCTGTCTGTGCCTGATCTGCCGAACATCTTTGGCTTAAATCCTGCACACACGCTGACTTCATCCACTTCAAATTCCTGCTGACATCCTTTCAGTCTGCCGTCTCACTTGTTAAACAAGAATACTATACCCATTGAATAATCATCAATTTTTCTCTTCTTCTTTTTGGCACATCAGGAGGGGTGGGTAATGGAAATAATATTACATAATATGTTATAATATGTTATATAATGTGTATATGGTGATTGGAAAGCAGTTGAAGGGTGGGTGGTGGGGGGTAAAAATATTATTAGAATTTTATGTAGTAGATATAAAAGTGATATTGTGTAATAATTTATTGTAATTTAATATTTTGTGCACTTGATGTAAAATATGAAAATGAATAAAGAATATTAAAAAAAAACAAAAAAAAACAAACAAGTAACTAACTCTCTTAGCTCTACCCTCACAGTCTCTTTGTCACATTAAACTCTCTACACAAAGTGCCCTCACCTCCAATCCCCCCTTCATTTTATCCTCAGACTATGGCCGAGTTCTTCTTCAAGGTTCAGGAGAGTCACCTTGGGTTCTCAACCAGGTCACCTTCTCCCCCACCCTCTTCCATCTATCCTTTCTGCAAACCTCCTCCTCAACCCTTGCCCCCTTTTCTGAAATCACTGAAGAGGAAACTGCACAGCTCTCCTCTAAACCCACCACCTGCTCCTCTGATCCAATTCCCACCCACCTACCCAGCACTGTTTCTCCCACTGTTATTCCTCCTATCTGTCAACATCCTCAATCTATCACTCTCCACTGCAACGGCTCCCGATGTCTTCCAAACATGCCATAGTTAACCTCTCTTCAAAAAAACCCTAACTAGTTCCAATATGCCCATCTTCCTCCTCCCCTCCTTATCCAAGCTACTCGAACATGCTGTCCACTGCCATTGCCTGGAGATTTGTTCCCATATCTCCAAGCGAAGGACTATATTCAGCGGGCTGGGATTCTAAGAGTGCTCTTGGGGGGGGAGGGGAGGAACTGAATTTGAAAAACTATTGGGCCCAGAGGTAAAAAAAGGGCATGATTTCTGCTATATGCCTGCCTTAATAGTAGAATAAAAATACAAACCGTTAAAATGATGATTATGCCTGTAGTTTGCTACCAAATGGGGATGATACCAATTTTCTTTCATGAATCTTTTTACATTAAATTAAATAGAATTTTGACAAAATTCATTTGGCTAAACAAAAAACCAAGAATTGCTTTAGTGTCGCTACAAAAACCAATTAAGGAGGGAGGGGTAAATTTTCCCAACTTTTATAGGTACCATCAAGCCTATATTTTACGTCATGGTATGTATTGGATCCTCCCAGAGCCCACTGATAATATTCCAGACTGGTTCTGGCTAGAATGGAGACTAATATTTCCACTACGTCTTAGTCATGTAATTAGTATCAAGATGCCAAGGTTATATAAAGATCATAAAATATTTATGGATACCTGAAAAACTCTAAGATACATAAGTAATTTAACTCAAATTCCAATTAGTAAATCAACTACTCAAACAATATGGCTAAACCCCAAGATCAAAATAGGCGGTTTTAAAGTCATCTGGAAACATTGGATGATAGCAGGAATTCGTATTTTAAATGATGTAATAAAAAATGATAAGTTGCTGGAGTTTTCACAATTGCAACATAAATTTGGTCTTAATAAAACACAATATTTTAAATGGTTGCAATTGAAGCAATCTATTCAGGAAGGGTTCCCTGAATGGAAAAACCTTGCTAAATATCACAGTTTGGAATTCTTATGTTTCCAGATGGACTCAATAGGACATAAAGCCGCACAGTGGTATAAAATAATATCTGGATTTATAAATAAAAAACCAAAAAATGGTCTTAGAGACATTTGGAGCATTGAGATAAAACACCAAATTAGTGTATCTCAATGGCCACGGCTTTGGTCTTGGAGGTTAAAATGTACGGTATCAGCATCTATGAGGCAAACTTGGTTTTTTCTTCTTCATAGAGCATTTTGGACCCCAACACGTTTACATAGAATTGATAGCTCTAAATCTAATAGATGCTGGCACTGTCATGATGAAATTGGGACATTAGATCATCTTATATTCTTTTGTCCATTCATCTTAACATTCTGGAAATCAATTTGGCCCCAAATTAATAAGATGCTAGAAAATCCAGTAGCCTTGACATATGATACTATATTATTTGGAACAACAATGAGGAAAAAAAGTCAAATATCATCAAGTAATAATAAACTTTTATTTATTTTAACTGGAGTAGCAATACAACAAATCACATTTAACTGGAAACAACATGATAGATTGAACTATATGTTTTGGTGGAATTCTGTGTGTCATATATACAAAATGGAACTTGCTATTGCAACACATAAAGGATATATGAATAAATTTCAAAAAATATGGGGACCATTAAAAAATTTTTGTAAAGAATAAAAAAAAAAAAAAATTTTTCTCATGATTAAAATTGACCATTAACAGATTTCTCAAATAAATTATTAATTTTTCCCAAGATAAGATATTTGAATAGAAGGGATGGGGGTGGGCTTTTATTCTAACTACTACTTTCTAATTCAATATTTAAATGAATATACAGGAAAAATTGAATTTATATATTATTTATTGGAAGGGAGGGAGGGAAAAGGGATTATTATATATAATAAAAATTATATAAAAATTAAATTTATTGAAAAATATTATAACTTTATTAAAATTTAAATTTTTAATGAAATGTTAATTCAATGTTAATATATGAGATGATCAAGTGTGTATGTTTAAATTTCTATTGAATTCTATTGTAACACTTGTTGTGACATAAGAAAATGAATAAAGAATTATAAACAATAGTAGAATAAAAATAATAAAAAACACGCTAACATTATTTTTTTTTTCCAAATCTTTACTCATTTTTCTATCTTACATCAAGTACACCATATTATATCAATTGAATCATATACATTACTTGAAAATTTTCCATATATCATCATAAATACATAAAAATATCTCCCTCCCCCACCCACCCTTTTCACAACATTATAATCAAAAATAACATACATGTATTGTATTCATAAATATTGATAGATCCTATAATATAACTATGGTAGAATTGGAAAATACTGCAATGATTGGGTGGTGAGGTTTTTTGGGGGAATTTGTTCCCCTTTTCCCTCCATGTCTCTGAGCACTACCTTCTTATGTAAAAATTAAGTATACTAGTTAAAAATATTTTCTATTTCTGATGTTAGCATGTTTTTTTAGTATTTTGATTTGATTATTTCATGCTTCCTCATTAGAAGGAGTGTATATATTTTTCCTCCATTTGTGTTTTTGCCTTAATAGTAGATCCGATGTCCCCCTGAAATACTTGTTAATGTGGAAAGCAGATTTGGGCAGAAATATAACCCCAGAGGAATGGGACATGACCTGGAAGCATACCGCCATGCTTGGCTTAGCCACTGTGATGGTGGAAAATGGGTACAAAGCACTACTGCGCTGATACTACACCCCTATTCTCCTAGCAAAACTCTCTGGAGGAAGGGATGGGGCTTTGGGCTCACGGGTACTCATTTGCATATGTGGTGGGATTGCGGAATAGCTCGGGGGTTCCGGATCTCAGTACTCCGAGCCTTGTCATCTATTCTGCATAGGGCTCTTCAGCCCTCCATCGGGTTAGTATTTCTGCACCATTATGATAATGGTTGGGAGAAGGAAGTCTACTTCACTAAACTGTTCCTAAAGGCGGCTCGCTTGGTGTTGGTGGCCAGTTGGAAACAGTCTGCCGCTCCGGATATGCAATTAGTGCTGACTAAAGTGGATGATTGGTATTCTCTGTATAGGCTATCGGCCTTGAAGCATCACAGGATGGGGAGTTTTATTCGGAAATGGCAATGCTATGAAGAATGGAGGAACACTACCGTGAAGGTGATGTTTGTTGTATGTGGGATCTTGGGGGAGGGGGGAGTTCATATTGCTGGTTGCTTTCTGTACCATGATGGTCATCTTGTATGTGATGCTTTTCAGTTCTATTGATTTTCTGGATTCTATGTTCTGTATAAATTGCCTTGGCAACAGATGAAAGCTATCAGTAAAAAAACAAAAAAACACCAAAATATCATCCTATCTACCAGCTGAAAGGGTGTTATTTCTGGGTGTAGCCTGAGTGTGCTTTAATATGACAACAAATCTTTGGAAAAAAAATCTCTCAGAAATGCAAGTGGTAGACCAATGGTAAAGGTGGGACTGAGATAGGAGAGTGGCTGGCTGGGCAACAGGACTGGTCTGGATGGTTGCTGGATGGCGAGAGGTGAAACAAAAGACTGATGACAGTGGTAGAAGGTAGGAAATGAAGACTTACTGTTGGGGTGATATTTGTTCCCAGGAGCTGCATGTTACGAATGATGTTACTATCTTTCTGAATGTTTGCATGTTGGATGAGCTTTGCAAGGTTCTCCTCGCTGATGCCTGCAAACAGAATGCAGAGATCCTCACAATGGAAAGATGTACAAAGAATTCAATATAAATATTTTGATTTATTCTTAATTCTTTTTTTGACAGCTCACGTTACTAACTCTGAATTGTGAATAATACGCACTTACACAGAAGATGCATCAATGGCTCCTCCCTACTCGTCTGAAGATAAGCCTTGTGCAAGGCTAAAACAAAATCAGGGGGGAAAAACCCTGGTGGTCCAATGGGACTCACTGTCAAAGCAGGAGACCCAGCCGAAACCTGCCCCTTGTTCCAATACAGGAGAAAGGTCATCTGAGGCTTTAGACAAGATGGAGGAGCTTCCCACGAAAACTGGTGGAAAATTTGCTGAAAAATTCCTCCCCTGAGGCCTGAACCACCCCAGCTGCTAAAGCAGGCAAGCCGGCAGCAGCAGTAAGGGAGACCCCAGCACTATCGGCGGTAAGGGAAACCTTATTTCCCTGATCGGTGGTGGCAGCTGGAAGAATCCCTGTGTGGGCAATGAAGGAAGCCTGGGCTTCCTCATTGACTGCTGCTGGTGCGCGAGGCACTCATGAAAGGGATCCCTGGATGCCGGCACCCGAAGCCGACAAGAATTCCCCTTCGCGGTGGCCGGCGCACCGCAAGCAAAGGCTGGCCACATTGACCTTGTGTCTGGAGCCCTTTCCCAGAAATTATTAGCTTATCTGGGTTACCATGAGCTTCATAACCTCAGATACCAGGTTGTCTACAGGGGACAATGTCATGTCATCCTGCAACATATACCTCACGTTGGTTATGCCTCAGTTCTTCTCAAACATGTATGTGGTTCCAAGCCAAATAGTGTGAATAACTGAACAGCAATCAAAGGTGAACACCAACCAGAAAAACCCCCCCACCATGCTTACCATATAAGCCTTTGAGCTGAGAGAGGCTAAGAGAGAGACAGACAGAGACAGAGACAGACACAGACAGAGATAGAGACAGACAGAGATAGAGACAGACAGAGATAGAGACAGACAGAGACAGAGACAGACAGAGATAGAGACAGACAGAGATAGAGACAGACAGAGACAGACAGAGACAGAGACAGACAGAGATAGAGACAGACAGAGACAGACAGAGACAGAGACAGACAGAGATAGAGACAGACAGAGACAGAGACAGACAGAGACAGAGACAGACAGAGACAGACAGAGACAGACAGAGACAGAGACAGACAGAGATAGAGACAGAGACAGACAGAGACAGACAGAGACAGAGAGAGATAGAGACAGACAGAGACAGAGACAGACAGAGACAGACAGAGACAGAGAGAGATAGAGACAGAGAGAGTCAGAGAGACAGACAGACAGAGATAGAGATAGACAAAGATAGAGACAGACAGACAGAGAGAGAGAGAGTCAGAGAGGCTGAGAGAGAGAGACAGAGAGAGAGAGACAGACAGACACAGAGAGACAGTAAGAGAGGCCGAGAGAGACAGACTGAGAGAACATCCCTTTCTGTGTCTGCCATTTAAAGTAGTATCTATTCCCCCATTATCCCAAAATTCATGTAAAAATATGTATAACATTTAGTGCTAACACTCCCTAGCTGGCCTCGTTTGTGGCTTCAATCTAGCTGTTATTTCTGTTGGTTTACCCCCTATTAATTAAAAAATAGGCACCTATTTGGTCTTCACACAAACAACCTGTTATAACATTATTTTCCACAAAATACATATCAACAGCAAGGAGAAGTGTGTAAAGAAAGGAATGGTGTTGATACAGAGGAATAGAAATGAAGCACTAAATGGCAGTGAGAGAGAGCTAGAAGGGAAAGCACTACAAAGAGACAAGTAGAGGACAACATCGGCTTGGTGGAGGCATGAGGTAGGAAGAAAAGCTGGTACCATTCTTGAGCAAGATGTAGAGCAGGATAATGCGAATCTTGTCATATGGCTTAACATTTACATCCAGGAGAATAGGAACAATGATCTTCATAGGATCCTTAATTTTCTCTCCATCTGCATCCATACCCATGGCCAGGTCCTGAAAAGGAAGTGAGCACAGCATAACCATTACAGTGCCGTATATAAACAATGTAGGCTATCAAGAACGGATATATGAAGTTTGCAAGTAGATTCAACTGTTCATACGAGTGTAACTCGTAAGCCACCCAAGTACACTGCAGCAGGCACTCATAAGTTACCTTGCACATGCATGATTCTGTGCTCTGCATATGAGAGTCACTCCAGTAGGCAAACAAGTGCCAGCCTACAAATGCCGAATATAAACAGATTTTTCTGGCCCCCAAAAATGGCATCAAACATTTAATCTTGGTTTATATTTGAGACCTAATCTATATTGCCCTGGATGGTCTAGTGAAACACTGGGGCAGGTGTGATCCCCACTTGCTCCTGCTCCTTCCATAGTTAAAATGTCTGCCGAGACTACCACTAGAAGTCACAGCAGCCAATTTGCATAGTAGGTCCAGGAGAAGGGGTGTCTACCAGTGGTTCTGGTAGAGGGGTTTGTCTGTTCAGAGGGAGGGGGAAGAGAGAGAAGTAATAAGTGGAAGCTGTGCCTGTTCGGGGGGGAGAGAGGAGCGGTTTGGGGGAGAGTGGCTGTAGCAAAGGTAGAATAGGAGGGACATCATAGGGGAAAAGGAGCTGCCGTACACCAGTGTATCCAAAGCTAGTTCTGGAATACCCTCCTGCCAGTCAGATTTTCATAGAAAATTAGAAACATAGAAAATGACGGCAGAAAAGGGCCACTGCCCATCTAGTCTGCCCACACTAATGGCCCACCCCCTAACTACCTCCATGAAGAGATCCCACATGCCAATCCCATCTTTTCTTAAAATCTGGCACGCTGCTGGCCTCAATTACCTCTTGGGGAAGATTATTCCAGCGGTCAACCACCCTTTCGGTGAAGAAATATTTTCTGGTGTCGCCATGAAATTTCCCACCACTGATTTTCAACAGATGCCCTCTTGTTGCCGTGGGTCCTTTAAGGAAAAAGAGATCCTCTTCCACCTCGATACGGCCCGTGACATATTTGAACGTCTCGATCATGTCTCCCCTCTCTCTGCGTTCCTCGGGTGATTACAGCTGCAACTTACCCAGTCGTTCCTCATACAGGAGATCCTCGAGTCCTGAGACCATCCAAAATTAATATGCATGAGACCGATTGCCTCCATTGTATGCAAATCTTTTTCATGCATATTGTGGATGTCCTGAAAACCTCACTATCAAGAAAGTCCCCAAAATGGGAAGAAGCCCAAACAATGACAAGAAACAAATCTTCCCTGAACCTAAAATAGGGGTGAGGGGAATTTGTTGTGATAAACGGGAAGTCCTCAGTCACACAGCTCGTAATGGGGACCAAATCCCTAATGCACCAGCTGTCACAGAATACACCCACAAGGGGGTTATTTGTGAAACATTCCCGGGCTAACCCATATGTGCTCAAATGTATACCTAGTGCACAAACTAGTTGCTAATAGTGCAAAATATGATAATCAACCAACATAACATACAAAAAATGGTTGGAGCTGTCTCTGCCTCTAATCCGAGGGTGCAGAAGCAACCAAACTCAGCCAAAGGGCACAGGCCTGAGGTACAAGAAAACAGTCTAGGAAGTACTTAGCTTCTCCACAGTCAAAGAATATAAGGCAGCACAAAAGGCTTGTCCAGACTTGTCCAACGGGACTCCATTTTGAGGGTACAAGCCCCTTTCCTCAGGAACCAACTGCTGAATGCTGTGACCAGTATCTCTCAAACACCCGCCAGCGCCATTTTCAACTTATTGAAGCTCTAATGCACTAAAGCACTTTATAGAAAACACAACGGTCTGATGAGGAGGCTAGTGTCACATAGTATTTGACCACTCAAATCAATTGAATACTGGCACTTCTGAAGACCAATGAATAAGTAAAAAGCTATAAGTAAACATGCTGTGAAGTACTGTTTTTGGAGAACACGAGTGATCGTATAACAGTACGAAGGATTGCTGCGCACATTACTTATGGCAGATATACTGCAGCATAGCAAAGAATTTAATATGATCTGGGTCCCGTTAACATAGTAACATAGTAGATGACGGCAGATAAAGAAAGACCCGAATGGTCCATCCAGCCTGCCCAACCCGATTCAATTTAAATTTTTTAATTTTTTCTTCTTAGCTATTTCTGGGCAAGAATCCAAAGCTCTACCCGGTACTGTGCTTGGGTTCCAACTGCCGAAATCTCCGTTAAAACCTACTCCAGCCCATCTACACCCTCCCAGCCACTGAAGCCCTCCCCAGCCCATCCCCCACCAAACGGCCATACACAGACACAGACCGTGCAAGTCTGCCCAGGACTGGCCTTAGTTCAATATTTAATATTATTTTCTGATTCTAGATCCTCTGTGTTCATCCCACGCTTCTTTGAACTCAGTCATGGTACCAATAAACTTCCCTTTCAAACAAATAGGGCCACGACCTCTCATATCTCAATGTGATAAGGTCAAATATTTAAACTGTACGCATTTTCATGGAAAGCCAATGCAACAGTAGCCTTGCATTCTGCCTCCTAAAGCATCCAAAAATAACTCGTGTTGCCACATTCTGAATTATCTGAAGATGATGACTCAACCTTCCCCAATTGCAGTAGTATTGCAGTAGTCTAGGGATAAACCTGAATGACTGCTCTGAATATTTCCTGGACCAAAACCTGGATAAATAGCTTTGATGTCCTTTGTTAATTCAACATAGTTTCTTGGTTTTCAAATCTTTTCTTTCTTTTTATACATGTCCAGGACGGGGTGGGTGGGTGGGGGGGGGGGATATATTTTTTGGTTCATTTCTTGGAATTTAAGTGCTTATTTTGTCAACGAATGTATGTATAATTTATGGCACTTTGTATTAGTTTTGAAAATTAATAAAGATCTATATAAAAAAAAAGAAAAAAGTGTAATCCCTGCGAATGCTAGTTTCCTGGGCAGTAGTTAAGAAGCAGCAGCACGACCAGCAAAGCAAAAGAATCCGATTGTCCGACAATACTAACTTTTAAAAAGACAGTAGTGTACGGAAAAAGGGGGGCTCATGGCTGAAGATTTACCTAGACTATCTAAATTTCTTCCACTATCCCTACAGTTAAGCATCGACTTTATCATGCTGTCATGTGCTACAGACTAGATGAAAGGAAAAACGAATTGCACATGAGCAGTGTTACACATGGTACCGACAGAGAGAGGAAGGAGGGGGAAGGGAAGAGGGCTGGAAATAGATTAAAATTTCTAATCGCACAATCGCATAACACACCCTCCTCACATTTCCTCCTCAACTGTGCAATATATAGATAGCGGATCTAAATTCTCAAAACTAACAATAAAATCATTTATCTTCCCTGCATCCCTCACTGTCCAGCAGCTCTCTCCCCCCACCTCGTTTCATAGTCTGGTCCCCTCATAGTCCTGCACTTTATTCATTCAATTTTCTATACCGTTCTCCCAGGAGAGCTCAAACGGTTTACATGAATTTAATCAGGTACTCAAGCATTTTTCCCTGTCTGTCCCGGTGGGCTCACAATCTATCTAATGGACCTGGGGCAATGGGAGGATTAAGTGACTTGCTCAGGGTCACAAGGAGCAGCGTGGGTTTGAACCCACAACGCCACACTTTTTCCCTGCTACCTGCACCCCAACAGGTCCAGCACCTCTCCCTCTGTACCCTCAGAGTCTAGTATCTCTTCTTCAGCCTCTCTTCCTTCTCAATTCAGCACCTATTCCTCCCCCCCCTTTGAGTACAGCACCTCTTTCTCAACCAGCTTCGCTCCCCCTCCCGAGTCCAGCACCTCTTCCTTCCCTCCTCTCACCTACAGCTTTCAAAATCACTTGCAGTGCTAACTTGCTGCCCAGGGCTAACCCAGAATCTTTCTTCAGCCAGGACACCCCATAAACAGAAGCTGGATCAGAGGGGCGGGACGTGGCTGAGGAAAGGCTCCAGGTTGGCCAGGGCAGCAAGTAAGTGCTGCCACTGTTGCTGCCGACATGATTTGGAAACCTAGAGGTGAGAAGAGGGAAGGAAAAAAAAATGTTGGACTTGCAAGGGGGTGGAGGTTGTGGCAGCAGGGTTGCAGCTTCCAGGCGATTTAAGAGAGCCACTAAGGTGAGAGGGATGGGAAATGCAATTAACACATTAAAATGATTAACACGAGCTAATATTTGAATGTGTTAAATCGCATTAAAAACGTGCTAAATGTACAGCCCTAGAAGAGAATAATGCATTGTACGCACTAACCTGCTCCACCCCACACAGCTTCTCCACAGTTCCTTTGAAGTGTTTCATACAGTCTTCAGCCAGGTGCAGGTGTGTGGAATACTGCAGAGAATTCAAGCCGTATATTACTATGTATGATTTTTGCTTCTTTTTTTTTTTTTAAGACGTTTTAACATTTCTTACCAAAATATCTTGTGCAGATAAGACAGGTTGGTTTACATTTATAATAAGGGCAAGGGAGACAAAATGGAACACCCCTCCCCCCCAGTTTGCATCAAGTCTACAACGTTGCAGGGTTTAAAAAAAATTTTTAAAAAGTCTGAACACAATCCTATGGGACACAACAGAAAAAAAAGTAAGGCAGCAGCCCTCTAAGCATCCAAGCAGACAAAACACATCTCAATCCAGAAAGTGATCTTCCGACAATGGCCATTATTCCATGATACATGTCACTTCTTCCGGGTTAAGATCAATATAAGGATATTGCTTAATTCCAAAGCATCGCAAGCATGGCCTACCCCTGGGTATATCATACCACCCTGGTGGTCTAGTGGCTCGTAGGGACAGGAGCGATCCTCAGTTGCTGCCGCTGATGCAGTCTCTGCAGTCAAAATGGCTGCTGTGGCTTTCAACAGCAGTCCAATGGAAGCCATGACAGCCATTTGGGGATTGGAGCCAACAGGGGTTGGAGCGACTGTAGATTGCTCCTGTCCCTACCGGCCTCTGAACCACTAGGGAGATATTGTAGGTCCGGGGAGGGGGGGGGTAATTTCTGTTCAATGGAAGGAGGATGTTAAGTCAATACATCAAGCTCTGGCTGTACCAGTATTCATATCCAAGCTAAAAGCCCACTTTCCAGGAACCCCCGCGAATCTTGAAAAACTGTGAATACGGCTTTTCCTGGGGGAGGCTGGAGAGGGCAGCTGGAGAGGCAGGAGACAGCAGCCGGAGCGCCGGCGAGTGAAGGAAATCACTCGCTATATGCTCCGATCACCTCTTCCTGTACTTAAGTCGGGCCTTACCAATCAGGAGCTGCGTGTCAAAGCAGCTCCTGATTGGTGAGGCCCGACTTTACCAACCAGCAAAGAAAAATCACTCTCGAATGTTACACTAAGTTCCTAGAAAAGAAAAAGGACAGACCAACCTCAAATGCTTTCCCTTTCAATCCTCACCTTATTCAGCTCCTTCTGATACTGAGGCATCTTCTTCAGGATCTGAGATAGATCCTTAATGTTGGCCTGAAAAAGAAAATTGGAGAAAATGATAACATACAGGTTCCCAAACAGACTTGCCTCATGCACATTTACCGTATTTTCACGCATATAACGCGCGTGTTATACACGATTTTACAAACCGAGCATAACCATGTGCGTTATATGCATGAGCGCGTTTTACAATTTTTTTTTACATTGCTGGTTCCCCCCTCCCCCCGATTCATCCCCCAGCCCTGAAAGCCTGATGCCCCACCCCGAAAGGACCGCTGGCCCCCCACCCTGAAGGACCGTTCGCACCCTCCCCGACGTCCGATTCATCCCCCAGCCCCTCCCCCTGCACCGTTTGCGGTGGAGAAGCAGCCTACCATGGGTTTGCGATGCCAGTGAGCCCTGCTGCTTCCTCTGCCGGCGGTCTCGCCCCTTCTCTGATGTCAGAGAAAGGGCGGGACCACGGCAAAGGAAGCAGCGCAGGGTAACAACAAAACATGAATAAAATTACATTACATTACATTAGTGATTTCTATTCCGCTTGTGCCTTGCGGTTCTAAGCGGATTACATTAGAAGATGGCTGGACATTTCCAGGCGATGACAATACAATTATTTGTATAACTTTACAAACTTTGCAAACCTAACTTTACTTAACTTTTCGTACATAACTTTACATAACTTTACGTACATAACTTTACATAAATTTACGTGGAGTTACTTTGTGTTACTTTACATTGTCCTTACCGTGCTTGCATAACTTGCATTAAGTTTACATAATTTATCTTACATAATTTATCTTACATAACTTTACAAGACTTTACGTAGAGTTATTTTATGTTATTTTACCTTATTATTCCAGTACATTGCATAACTTATATTACATGATATTACAAAGTATAACCTTATGTTATATTACAACGCATAACCTTATGTTACTTTACATAATATTACAATGCATAATCTTATGTTACCAAAAAATCGTCTGTTCCTAGGTTGCTATATCTGATTTTTTCGGTATTTGGGGAGACTGTGTTTCTAGATATGAATTGGCTTTACGCCCGATGCAGCTAGATTAGATGTTGCCTATGGGGACGAAGTTGCAGTTGGTTGTGAGTTGCAGTAGGTTATGAAGGGAGAGAAGATGATGGTAGATTATAATATTGGGATGTGTTTTTTGAATAGTATGGTTTTTATATCTTTTCGAAACGCTTTGTAGTCCGTAGTTGTGGTCAGCAGCTTGGATATGGTGGGGTCAATTTTCGCGGCCTGTGTAGCAAGTAGGTTGTCATATAGCTTTTTGCGTTTTGTGCCTTTGAGTGAGGGGTAGGTGAATGGAGTCTGGGTTCTCCTTACTCTAGTTGAGAGGTTTCGGGTTAGGCGGCTGTTTAGGTAGAGAGGTGCTGTTCCGTTTAGTGCTTTGAATAATAAACAGTATAGTTTGAATTGAGTTCTTGCTTGTATCGGTAGCCAGTGTGAGTCGAGATAGGCATTAGTGATGTGATCGTATTTTCCTAGCGAGTAGATAAGTCTGAGTGCTGTGTTCTGTACTGTCTGTAATTGTTTGGTCATGTAAGCGGGGCAGGGTAGATAAAGGCTGTTGCAGTAGTCTACAAGTCCTAGTACAAGTGATTGGACTAAGATCCTGTATTGAATTTTGTCAAAGAATTTTCTTATTTTTCGCAGGTTGCGCATGGTGTAGAAGGCTTTTTGGATGGTTTTGTTAGTATGAGTCTGCATTGTGCATCTCCTGTCTATTGTTACTCCCAGGATTTTGAGTGCTGGCTGTATTGGGTATGTGATTGCATTTGTCGTCAGATCAGTTAAGGTAGGTTCTTTGTCTTTTTCTAGCAGCAGGAATTTGGTTTTATCCGTGTTCAGTTTCAGTTTGTGGTTGGTCATCCATGTTTCTACCGTTTCCAGAGTTATTTTCAGTCGTCCTGATGAGTTGGGGTCTTGGGTATTGAAGGGGAGAAGGATTGTTATGTCGTCTGCGTAGCTGAATGAGACTATATTTAGGGAGTCTAGAGTGGTGCCCAGTGAGGATACGTAGAGGTTGAAAAGTATGGGTGATAATGGAGATCCTTGTGGTACTCCACAGGGGTTTGACCAAGGGTCAGATATGTGGTCTTTTGTCTTTACTTTATAAGTTCTAGTTTTTAGAAAGCCTTGGAACCAGTTGAGTACCAAACCTGTGATCCCTATGGCGTCTAGTATCTGGAGTAGTATGTTGTGATCCACTAGGTCGAAAGCTGCTGAAAGATCTAGTTGGATAAGTAGTATCCTGTTCCCTTTGCTGAGGTGTTGGTGGGCTATATCCATTAGAGATACAAGTAGTGTCTCTGTGCTGTGGTTTTTTCTGAAACCCGATTGTGATGGGTGTAGTATGTTGTGGTCTTCTAAGTAGTTGGTGAGGTATTGTGCTACAAGACCTTCTTGTAGTTTGATATATAATGGGATTGAAGCGATGGGTCTGTGGTTGGCTGGATTATTGTTTGGAGCTTTGGGATCTTTCGGTATGGGGGTGATAATAATCTCGCCTAGTTCTGGTGGGAAGTGACCATCTGTGAGCGTGGATTGTAGCCAGTTCATGAGGTTAGCTTTGAACTTGATGGATGCGGTTGTTAGCAGGTACGATGGGCAGCTGTTTAGGTCACAAGAAGTTTTACTATATTTGTTGTATAGTCGAGTCATGTCGTTCCATTGTATTTTGGGGAAGTTAGTCCACGTTCTGTCAGCTACTAAGGCTTCATCTATTGTTGGTGTTGTTATAAACATGAAAATAAATATAAATATAAATATAAAGTGCTTATCTAAACATGAATAAAATAACAACAAAACATGAAAATAAATATAAATATAAAGTGCTTATCTAAAATGTAGTACTGATCATTTTTTCTTATCTGATTGAATTCCCGTCCCTCCGACCCGGATTTCGTCTCTTCGTCAGGGAGGAACACTTTTAAAGGCTCGCTTGTGGCATGAACAGTCAAAGCGGACGGCCCGTCCGCTTTGACTGTTCATGCCACAAGCGAGCCTTTAAAAGTGTTCCTCCCTGACGAAGAGACGAAATCCGGGTCGGAGGGACGGGAATTCAATCAGATAAGAAAAAATGATCAGTACTACATTTTAGATAAGCACTTTATATTTATATTTATTTTCATGTTTTGTTGTTATTTTAATCAGTCACCAATGAGAAGCAACATCGTTAATAGCTCCCCAAAATAGAACAACATTATTTGTTGGATACATCAATTAGATAGGCACTATACAGGCCTTAAGACACAGGGAGGGCTGGGGACTTGTGAAGGCGATGATGGTCCCCATAAAAACCTCATTGTAGTGACATCACTATCACAAAGGTTTTTTGGTCTGAGCACTTCACAAATAATTTATATAAAAATAATTTTTGTTTAATTATCAAAGAAAAATAAAAATATTTCTATTCAAATTATAGCTGTGATTATAATAGTATATATCCCATATTTTAATAAAATTTTTATCATTTCCATTCTGTACCGCTAATGATCTTTCCATTCTATATATGTGACATAATGAATTCCACCAAAACTTAAAATTAAGCCTACTATGATCTTTCCAGTTATTAGTAATATGTTTTTAAAAATTCTCTTCATAAGTATACATTAGAATAGATGACACGTATGTCACATACGCAAGAGTCTGTCAATGTTATGAGCGTCTGGGTGCGTAAGGATACAACCGCCCAGCCAAGCATCATTCTTTTTACAATTACCCATACATGGCTTAAAGAACTTTAAAGAACTCTCAAATTTAATTTGTTGTTGGTTTTGTAATTTTATAATTTCAGTCATAATGTGCCATGAAAAACATTTGCTCTTATAATATCCCTTCTGAATTTTAATTTTTGCATATGGAATGGGAGGGGGGAGGGTTGGATTTTTATTAATATTACATATGAATGATAAGACAATATATTCCTGTGGTTTTTCTTTTGATGTATATGGATGTGGTTGGGGGGGGTGGGAGATATTTCTTTTTCTGTTGTATAATATGGTGGATTTTCAAGTGTTATTGTCTTATATATTGTTTAATATTTGGCTGTACACTTGTTGTGAATTATAAAATGAATAAAGAAATTAAAAAAAACCCCAAAAACCAACATTTGCTCTGTTTAGTGTGCCGGAGCTAAAAATGTTTGAGAGACACTGCCCTAGTGACTTACCAATTTTACAGATATTTTACATTTTTATAAACAGGATACAATATGGTTATTTGTGGCAGCGCATGGGGAAGGACCAACAGTGATATGGGTAGCTAGGATGAGTGGGCTGTGTCAATTTCTTATATAAGCATGGATTTGTAAATATGTAAACTGTTTTTGAGATTTTTTTTTTAATCATAGTATATAGAATGAAAATGACTGTTCTCACCTTGTCGGTAGTCATCCTCTTACTCTCACAAAAGTTCTTTAGTAGTTCTGTGACCTTCCTGCCAGAGGAGACAGGGAAACATTAAAAAATAATATTTCTAGAACTCATAATCCCGTCGCCTTGATCAGACCCTTTGGTGGAGGAAACAGACAATAATCTTTATTTAAAAAAAAATAAATGCATAAAGTTCACACAGATTCTCATTTGCCAAAACAGAATGGGACAACTATGCTTAGTTTGGAGGGTTCTACGAGGTACTCTTGGTTCTAGAGGCTTAGACTTCCACACAAGTCTGCTAAGTTTTGATCTAATATTCAAAAGCAGGAGGGGAGGGGAGGAAAGGGGAGGAGCAAGCTAGTTCCACAAAGTTGCCGGGAGGGAGGGATTGAAGGCCGCTCCAGTTCCCCGCTCCACTAGACCACCAAGGCAGTACGGGAGGCCCGCGGTGAGTCTGGGATTGTTCCAGGAAGGAGGGGTGGGTTGGCTGGCTGTTTGGCTGCAGAGCAAGCAGAAAGAACACCAGGGAAGGGAGGAGAGGGTCACTTCTACCCTGTACCGGTACTTGAATATAAACCACAGGTTTATATTTCAGTCAACCTTTTTTTCTCCTTTTTGGGGAGGGGAAAGGTTACCTTGGCCAATTTTTTTGATCGGTTTATAGTCAAGTATATACAGCACTTCTACTTGCCCATCAATTTAAAAGCTTCCTTCTTAAGCAGAACATTTAACTTATTTCCCCCTTTCCTTTACCAGTTAGAATGCTGTGAAAAATACATGTCCTTTTCATACAGCTGCTATAAATTTTATCTTCCCCACTTTACAGGACGAGAGAGAGAAAAAAAGAGATAATAAAAGCAATGGCAATAAAGCCCTTTGACAGCGTTCACTTTTTGAAATGACAAATAGAGAAGTGATCTATTCATTCTCTCTGCAGGACAAACATAATAATAATAATAATAATAACAGCTTATATACCGCAGTACCGTGAAGTTCTATGCGGTTTACAAAAGATTAAGCAAAGTCTTATTAATTATCATAGCCTAGAATTCTTATGTTTTCAGATGGACTCTATGGGTCACCAAGCCGCAAGGTGGTATAAATTAATATCTGAATTTGTAAATAAAAAACCAAAACATGGTCTTAGAGACATTTGGAGCATTGAGATTAAGCATCAAATTAATGCATCTCAATGGCCACGACTTTGGTCTTGGAGGTTAAGATGTACAGTGTCAGCATCTATGAGACAAACATGGTTTTTTCTTTTGCATATAGCTTTTTGGAACCCTGTTCGCTTACAAAAATTAGATAGCTCTAGGTCTAATAGATGTTGGCACTGTCATCTTGAGGCTGGGACATTAGATCATTTATTATTCTATTGTCCATTCATATCATTATTTTGGAATTCAATTTGGCCTCAAATAAATAGGATGATGGAAAATCCAGTAGCCTTGACTTATGATACTATCTTATTCGGCACAGCAATGAGAGCAAAGAGTCAAAAATCTTCAAACAATAACAAACTTTTATTTATACTGACTGGGGTAGCAGTACAACAAATTACATATAACTGGAAAAATTATGATAGCTTAAACCAGGGGTGCCCACAATTTTTGGGCTTGCGAGCTACTTTTAAAATGACCAAGTCAAAATGATCTACCAACAATACAAAATTTTTAAAACATAAAGAACAGAGAAAATGTTAATTATCATTCATATTCCGGGTTTTTTTCAAAGAGGTCAAGGCAGATGACTCTTTGCAATGTCATCTCAATAATAACCATACAAAAATAGACAAATATAGCCCCTCCCTTTTTACTAAACCACATAGCAGTTTTTAGCGCAGGGAGTTGCGCTGAATGCCCCACGCTGCTCTCGACGCTCATAGGCTCCCTGCGCTAAAAACCGCTATTGTGGTTTAGTAAAAGGGAGCCATAGTGCAAAATAGAGACAGCAGATATAAATTCTCAAAACAGACACATTTTGATCACTAAATTGAAAATAAAATTATTTTTCCTACTTTTGTTTGATGATTTCATGAGTCTCTGGTTGCACTTTCTTCTTCTGACTTCTTCTCACTTCACTCTGGCTGCACTTCTTCTGACATCTTCTGATTTCAGCCCACTCCTTCTTTCAGCCTCCTATATGCTTTCTCTCTTCCATACCTCATTTTCTCCCCCAACTTTTTCTTTCTTTCTCCCTGCCTCCTGTTCTTTCTTTTTCTCTCTCTCTCTCTCCATGCCCACTTTCTTTCTGTCTCCCTGCTTGCCCCCTTTGTTTCTTTCTCCCTGCCCTCCCCCAAGCCACTAGGTTTGCCGTTGCCACCGGGGAACAGGCCTCCAAGCCACCGCCCCCCAAGCTCTGCATGCAGAAGCCTTGCACTGACCAGCATTCTGCTCCCCTTCAATTCTGATGTCGGAGAGGAAGTTCCGGGCCAGCCAGGCAGCGATTGGCTGGCCCAGAAATTCCTCTCCGATGTAAGAATTGATGTCGGGGAGAGGAATGCTGGTCAGCGTTAGGCTTCTGCAGGCCCAAATCTCTGGATCCCCAGGGCCGAGGAAAAGAAAAGAAAAAAAGCCAGTCTTCCATGAGAGCCGTTCCAGTCTCTTTTTAGCACGACACTCAACTTCCCATTTTCAGGCTCAAGACGTCAGAGCAGCAGCAGCAGATCCGGCATTTTTGGGCAGAGGGCACCTCCTGCTCCCAACCGCCTTTCTCCAGTCTGGCTTGTCAATTCCGCCAGGAGCAGCCGGCACTCAGCTCTCAAGGGTCGTGACTTCCCTAGACCTCCCTCCCGCCTTCTCCCGAAGGAAGTGACTTCATCCCCCAGTCGGAAGACGGGTTCTGGCAGTCGGGCAGGAAGGGCGCAGCAAGAATGAGTGTGCGTGGGGAACCTTGGGGAGATTCCGGTGGGGAACCTTGGGGAGAGGAAGGCTGATCGGCCGGCCGATTGGAACGGCAACACGAGATCGACTGGCGTTGCCTTCCCGATCGACCGGTCGATCGCGATCGACGTGTTGGGCACCCCTGGCTTAAACTATAACTTCTGGTGGAATTCCGTTTGTCATATATATAAAATGGAGCGTGCATTAGCAACACAGAGAGGTTATTTTGGCAAGTTTCAGAAGATCTGGGGACCATTAGCAGATTTCTGTAATGAATGAAATCATTTTCCCATAATAAAAATCTTATTAAGAAGGGATGGGGGTGGGTTTCATTTTATTTAATTTATCTCATAAAATATTTGTCATTATTTTTATTATAATTGTTATGTGTATTGGGAGGGGAGGGAAAGGAGGGGTTTAAATTTTAATAACAATTATTATACATATTAGGTAATACATATATTTCAGTTATTTTTGTTCATAAATACAGAATAATATAATGTATTTACAGTGATATATGAAAGGAATTCAAGTGTATGTTTTATGAGATCGTTTTAAATTTCTATGTTACACTTGTGGATGTATGAAAATTAATTTAAAAAAAAAGATTAAGCAAAGGTACAAATTGATTGACTTCAAGAGGGGTAGAAGAAAGAGAATTAATAGGACAGGAAATTCATTATTGAGGAAAAAGTGATCAATAGGACAAGTTAATCGCTATTGGGGGGAGAGAGATGAGTGGATCAATTGTCTAGATGCTTTAGGAACAGGTGTGTTTTTAGACATTTCCTAAATTCCTCATAATTAGTGGGCAAAAGTAATTGTTCTAGGTCTGACCAGTACCACAACTGCACATGAACTTGTTCTTTACTCTAGATGACATCTGTAAATTCTTTTTGCCTTTGCCCAATGGTTAGAGCAGCAGGCTGAGAACTAGAGAGTCAGATTTAAAATCTCACGGCTGCTCCATGTGATTTTGAACAAGTCACTTATCTCTTCACTGCCTCAGGTACAAATGTTAAGATTGTAAGCCCTGTGTGTGTGGTGGGAATTGGGGGGAGAGGGGATTCGAGGGTTCTGGGTCAAAGTCGCACAGATGTTGTCCCAAATCTTGGGAAAGTCGACGACTATTAAAGTGGAGAATGCGCTTTTGAACCGTCTGGTGGCTGGAGTGGAGGAAGAGAAAGATAGGTGGCCTGACTGCGAGAGTGGTGGCAGCAGCAGCTTGGAAACAATCGTCTCCACTGGAGTGGACTTTGAGTGATTGACAAGTCGGATGGCTGGTATGAGAGGTATCGTTTGACAGCCAATTTGAGATATTGGATATGTTCCTTAGAGAGGCAGTGGCGGAAGTTTCAGGATTGGTGGATTCTTTATTCCTGTTCTTGACTGGGGGGGGGGATTTCCTTTTGTTTAAGGCGTCTTTGGATACTGGACTGTTGGGGGGGGAGTGTGTGTGTGTGGGGGGGTTATATTTTGTTGTGGCTGCCGGGTGCACTGCAGAAACCAAGGTGTGCCTGGATGTGCGATTTGTAAGTGATATTTTGTGAAATGCTTTAATAAAGTTATCAGTTAAAAAAAAGAATCTACAGGAGAAATGTAAATGCAGCCTTGCTACTGGCAGCTCTGATGGCTAATGCTCAGTATTAACCTGCAGCCTAGCTGTCACAACCGACCACTCTTCCGACCTAGAAAAGGACTTGGGGGTTTTGGTGGATAAAACAATGAAACCAGCGGCACAATGCACAGTGGCCTCAAAAAAGGAGAACAGAACGTTGGGCATTATCAAAAAAGGTATCACTACCAGAACCAAGGTGTCCAACATCTCCACCCCCAATATCCTACGACACTCCCTCTAAGATACAAAGGAGTCCTCCGTTTGTATTCCGACAAATGGGAGTGGTGCAGTTTCAGTTAGAAAGAGAGCAGGTTGGCAGAACCGCTGCTGTACCACTCCCAATGTGGTAGAAATACTGGGGGACTGTTACAGACCTTATTTATTTATTTTTAAAATTTATATTCCGCATATCCTGATGCGGAGCACAATAAAACATCCAAATGAAAAACAACAAACTACAGTCTTCTCATACAACACACAGTGTGGCACAGTGGTTGGAGCAACAGCCTCAGCACCCTGGGGTTGTGGGTTCAAACCACACTCTACTCCTTGTGGCCCTAGGCAAGTCACTCAGTCCTCCATAGCCCCAGGTACGTTAGATAGATTGTGAGCCCACCGGGACAGATAGGGAAAATGCTTGAGTACCTGATTGTAAAACCGCTTAGATAACCTTGATAGGCGGTATATAAAAACCTAATAAACTTGAAACTTAATACAATGAACAAATTACAGTATAGCAAACGAACATGTAACAACACAACCAACAATGAATATACACCAATAAATCATATCTCTCCTCACTCATCTCCCCCCGTGATCTCCGCTCATTGGGCAAGCCCCTCTGATCTGTACCCTTCTCCTCCACTGCCAACTCCAGACTCCGTCCCTTCTTTCTTGCAGCGCCGTATGCCTGGAACAGGCTGCCTGAAACAACACGTCGTGCTCCATCCCTGGCAATGTTCAAATCCAAGCTAAAGGCCCACTTTTTTGAAACCGCTTTCAACTCCTAACTCCCACTCACTGCTACCTACTATAATCTCTCCAACCCTGAAATGTCCTGTCTAAATTAGACTGTAAGCTCTTCTGAGAAGGGACTGTCTATTGTGTGTTAGATGTACAGCGCTGCGTACACTTTTCAGCGCTATAGAAATAATAAATAGTAATAGTAGTAGTTACTTGACTGCTGGCTCATTACTCGCTGCTACCGGTTGAAAAAGCATGCAAAAATAAAAATGGTTTTCAGCTTTTCTCGAAACTGTAAAACCGATGATGCTTGCCTAAGATCCATAGAGAGCCTGTTTTGTTTTTTTTGTTTTTTTAAATCTTTATTCATTTTCAAAAATTACAACACGTGTACAACAATCATTCATAAATATCTTTTTTTTTTTTAAATTTCTTTATTCATTTTTTCATATTACAACAAGTGTATCAGTGTGTAAGAGATTTGTTAAGTGGGGATCTGGGTGGGTATTATTGTATTTACCTCATAATATGTATGAATTAATTAATGCATTTTGAAGTATTAGGTTAGATTTTCTGAAATAGGAAGGGAGGGCTTGGGGGGGTTATTTTATTTATATTTGTCATACATATTAAATGATTTACATATCTAAAACATTATAAAAATATGAATATGATATATTGTACTTAAAGTATTCATGAAGGAAAATCAAGTGTGTGTTTTCATAAATATCTTATTTAATCACTTGACATTCTTATTTGTAACATTCCAAATAAATAATTTTATAAGAAGCCCACCCCTCCCACCCATATACTAATAAATAATAATTATCAATTATTATTCTTCATAATCCCCCCCCTTATCTTGTCCAATATTTAGGTGTTTAAGATGTCTGATCACCAGAATAAATCGTCAATGGCCCCCAAATCTTTTTAAACTTATTATAATTGCCTTGTTGTAGAGCAAATAACCTTTCCATTTTATAAATATGACAGACTGAATTCCACCAAAAAGTATAATTCAGTTTAGTATAATCGTTCCAATTCCCTGTAATCTGCTGAGAGAGCCTGTTTTAACAAATAGGACCCTGAACAGAAAACATCACTTTCCGGTGACTCCGAAGTTTAACCACTGACAGGGAGGGCACATCAAGACAAAGCTTATCTCTAGAACATAAACTCCATGACGGAACATAAAAGTGCACCGACTGCAACATTCAATAGTTTTTAAGTTCAAGTTTAATTAATTGTGCACCTGGCCAGTTTACTATGCTAAAAATGAAAGGTTAAAATAAATTTTTGTAGGGAGGGGGGGAATGTGAACATTAAATAGACAAATTACAAACGATTTGGATGTGGGCGTCCTTATTCGTCGGATCCCGACTCTTTCTGTTTCCGCTGACCTTAGGGAGTGCCAGTTTCGGGTGCTCCATAGGGCGTACTTCACGAGGGTCCAACTGTTTCATTCTGGTTTGGCTGACTCGGACCTTTGTGAGAAATGTGCCGCTTCCCCGAAGTCCTTTTTTCACGCCTTTTGGGGGTGTCCGGTAGTTAAGTCTTTCTGGAGGCGGGTAGTCCGTTATTTGGAGGCGGTGTTGGGTTGTTCCATCCCGCTTACTCCGGTGGGGTTTCTCTTAGATAAATTTGAGGCTTTTCGTCTGCCGCCGGGAGTCGGCAATTTATTCTTGAGGAAGGCGGGCTTGGTGGCTAAAAAGGTCATATTGACTGAGTGGGTGTCCACAGCTCCTCCTGCGTATTGGGCATGGCGCAATAGGCTGCATGCTTTAATGTTACTTGAGAGGAGTCAGGTGCGTGGTTCCTTGCGACACAAAAAATTTTTTCTGCGTGTCTGGAGGCCCTATATTTATTCACTGTCCCCAAGAAGTCGGAGCTTAATTCTTAATAGGTTGCAGATTTGAGCTGTTCTAGGCGGTGGATGCGTGGACCCGTGGATGCCTCTCCCCGGCCATGGTTGTTCTTTTTAAATTTCTTTATTTATTACTTTTATTTTTAGTTATATTTCTTTAATTTTTGTTTCTCCGTGTTTTAATGGGAGTGGAGGTAGGGGGGCTAGTGTTCCTCTCAGGGCTCATCAGAGTACAGAGCTCTGTTTGCATGATGTTGTGGCCTTTGCTGCTTGGGCCTCCCTAGTAGCACGGGGTTGGGATGCTGCTGGTTCTGGGCTGGCATTTTCGTGCTTCTTCCCTCTCCTGCTTGGATGGTTTTGGTTGGGGGTGGGTTGGGGAGGAGTAGGGTTTGGGGTGGGGGGGTGGGGGGGATTTGTTACTCTTTTCACATGATTGTATTTTTGCAGTGTTCTTTTTGCTTCAATAAAAAATTGCTTTACACTAAATAGACAAATTACAAATACGAACATGAGCTTGAGGGCGAAGGGGGAGGGGAAAGTTAATAATTACATCATTAAAAACAAATTAATTAAAGGGACATGTATATAAAATTGAAAAAGCGTTGGCTGTTCAAAAAGGTTATTATAATAAATTTAAGGATGTGTGGGGACCTTTATTAAATTATAGTAATGAATAAGTTACACTTTTCCCAATCTTTTTTTTTTTTTTTTAATTTCTTTATTCATTATAAATTTTCAAACAAGTGTACAATAAATCACTTCATAATATATATTTCCACTTGAAATTATTACAAATTTCACACCACAAGAATTATCTCCCTCAACCCCATACATATATCTTTATAAATATCCAACACTTTTAAAACCCCCCACCCTCCACACATACATAATAAATGTATTTTTCCCAATCTTAATACACATGTGGATTTGAAGGGGGGGGATTTCTTGTTTTTCCATTAAGAATATATAGATGATTGTTGTAAGATATTATTTTCATGAGGTATATATTAGTTGTATATGAATTTGGGAAGGGGGTGGGGGTTAAATCTTCTTGGTGTATGATATTGAAAATTTTTCAAGTGATTTGGTTGATATTTACTGTACACTAGAAGTAAGTTTAAAAATGAATAAAGAAATTATTAAAAAAAAAAAAAAATTAATTAAAGGGAAGGAGGGGAGGATAAAACACCAGGAAAGGGGATCGCTTCTTAAAAGCGGTTCGTGTTTATTTTGCTAGCTGTTGGAAAGGAAATATTTAGATGCTAAAAACAGGGTTATTTTATCAAATTTTACCATCTGATGTTCAGTTCAGGGGAAGGGAGGAAATGGAAGCTCTTATGGTTCAGATAAGGGGAGCAGTGGTGGAAGAATGCTGGACAACACGGAGAAGGAGGGAAGGGGAGGAAGGCTGGACTATAAAACCCTCAATGTATATTTGAGTTTTTTTCACCCTTGATGCATATTTTAATTTTTCCCCTAAAGGGGCGAGAAGCAGAGGGAGGAGATAATGTAATCTCAGTTTATATTTGAATATATAGTATACTAGTTTTTAAGCCCGTTACATTAATGGGTGCTAGAATATATGTTTGTCTGTCTTTCTTTCTTTCTTTCTGTCTCTCTCCCTACCCCTGTCTCTCTCCCTCCCGCTGTCTTTCTTTCTGTCTGTCTCTCTCCCTGGCCCCCTTTGTCTGTCTGTCTTTCTGTCTCTCTCCCTGCCCCTGTGTCTTTCTTCTTTTCTTTCTGTCTCCCTCCCCATTTCCCTGTGCAGCAGCATTTTTTTCCCTCCCCACACTTCCCTCTGCAGAAGCTAAAACAGCATTCTCTCCCCCTACATTTCCCTGTGCAGCAGCATTTTTTTCCCTCCCCCTCACTTCTCTGTGTAGCAGCCACAGCATTCCCTCCCCCTCCATATCCCTGTGCAGCAGCATTTCTCCATCCCCCTACCTCTTCCCGTGGTCTGGCTTGCTCCCTTGCCTGAGTTATTTTTAAGTTTAAAGGTGCCCCGGCGGCTCCTCTAACAATCCCTGCCTGCATCAGAAGTCTTCTCCGACACAGGTGCGACTCGTGAGAGGAGCCGCGCGGCACCTGTAAACTGAAAAATAACTCTGGCAAGGGAGCCAGCCAACTGGCAGTTCAATGAGCAGCTTCCTTAAACACATCCTCCCCCCCCCCTTCCCTTCCTTCCCGCTGTCAGGCCGGCTGCCTTAGTCCATTGGCAGAATTATTTGTAAGTTGGTCCTGTTCGGTCTAGTTCAAAGATGCGGCAGTGGCTCCTCTCACGATCCCTGCCTGCAGTGAACTTCCGACGCAGGTGGGGATTGTGAGAGGAGCCGCCGCCACATCTTTAAACTTAAAAATACACTATGGCAAGGCACGCAGGGAGGAGGCCAGACCGATCAACAGCATCTTGAGGTCCGCGAGTGTGCTTACAGGAAAACAGAACCCTAAGCGCGCATGTGCACTCCTACCTCCCGGGGACCTACTGATCACGGAAAACAGAACACGCAAGTAGGAGTGCGCATGCGCGCTTAGGGTTTTATTATAGTAGATGGTAATGCCTTTTAACCTGGATTTCAAAATGGGTATATCAGGGAAACTGCCTTTCTCATAGAAACATGATGGCAGATAAAGGCCAAATGGCCCATCTAGTCTGCCCATCGGCAGTAACCATTATCTCTTTCTCTCTCTGAGAGATCCTAAGTGCCTATCCCAGGCCCTCTTGAATTCAATAGAAACATTATTTATATTGAGATGCATCAAGGACATGTTATAATCTTGTATATTTTTTATAGTCTGATCAAAGCTGGTGTCCTATTATAAATTATATTCCCAAGAAAAATATATAATATTGTATATGGTCATTTAGAAAACCCGTCTGGCAATAGTCAGAGGGATGATTTTAAACAGTTTGTTTCTTTTTCCTTAGAACAGACCTTTCAGGATGAATTTATTTATTCAATTAGTTTTTTATCCCGTTGTCCCCAAAGAGCTCAGAATGGGTTACAGGTTAAACATACATAATTTCAGTACACGTTTACGATACAAGTTTTTATTCTAACTTGACAGAAACTAGGGGTCTAATATTTATATACATAATACAAGCAGTCCCCGGTTTAAGAATGCTCAACTTACGTCAAACTTGTACTTACACAAACCAATACGCCCCTTCTTCCTTCCTTCCTGTCCTAATGTGACCTTCCTTATCCCTTCCGAATCCTAACACGCCCCTCGTCACCCCTTCTGTTCCCCCATGGGTGTTTACCTCCTCTGGCCGGCTCCCTCCTCCCAGCTGCACATCTCTTGGCAAAGCCGCAAGTGGCGGCTCCTGCACGTGGTCCCCTGGTCTTCGCAAAGCCGCGACTGGCAGTTCATGCATGCGGACTGCTGACCCGGAAGCTTTCCCTCTGATGCAGAGGAGGTAAACGTGGGATGCACAAATTTGGGACGCGGAACAGAGGGGGATGATGAAGGGCGTGTTGGGACATGGAAGGAAAGAGGGACTGCGATGACATAGGAAGGGATAAGCAGGGTCACGTTGGGACACAGAAGGAAGGGAGGGGGCAAAAACTTTGGACAAAAGATGGAAGGCCTCGCTTAGAAATTAGATAAGCGATTAAATCAAATTTTAATAAAACCTTGAAGGGAGCATGAACATGGGACAGAGAATGGAGTGAGGGAGGGGAGAATGAACTTGGGGAAATAGGATGGAAGAATTGAGGAAGTGAGAGAAAAAGACACTGAGGTGGGGAGGGAATAAAGGGAGACTTGTTGGACATGGATGTCTGGAGTGAGAGGGAAAGAGAGATGGTGCACATGGGGAAATGCAGAAAGCAGGTGAATTGTTGAGCATAGGGAGGGAGAAAGAAATATTGGATACGGTGGTGGGAGAGGCATCAGGTACAGATGCATGGAGAAGAGAGAGATGAGAGGGAGAAATGTTGGATGTGGTCTCAGATCGCCTCCTCCATGACCTTGCCAGGATACTGCACTGCATAGCCACATAAATAGGTTCAGTAAGGCTGCTAAACCGTTCCCTTCCTTCCCAAGAATACTGTACTGGTAGCCCATTGTTAACACTCATGGGCTAGTATGAGTGCCAGGAGACCACCATTATAAAAAAAACTTACTTGGAAACATCTGCAATATGCATGTGCCTTAGTTCCAACCATAAATCATCATCCTCGTCCAAAAGCACCTGCTTCTCTCGTGAATCGCCAATGCCCGTAGTTTCATAGCTGTGAGACACAGAAAAACATTTCTAGACCAAGTAAAGGTACAAGCTCATTACAGACTCTTTCATGAGAAGAACACAAGAAAACAATTAAATATTGGTTAGCAGGGAAATTAGAACATAAGAATAGCTTACTGGGTCAGACCTATGTTCCATTAAGCCCAGTAGCTCGTTCTCACAGTGGCCAATCCAAGTCACAAGTACCTGGCCAAAATTTCAGGACTAGACACATGCAGAGACAGCGGGCATCTAATCTAATCTGTGCCCCCCCCCCCCCTCTCACCTGTAAATATCTTGCTGAATGTCCAACAGGTCATAGGCCATGGCTTGGAAGGTCAGCTCATGAAGGAGTGGTGAAACCGGATCATAACTTCGGTCCAGGATAAGGAGTTGCGAGCGTGCTTTATCAGGACCCTGAAAAATCCAAGGGGGGAAGAAAGAAGAAGTCATGAAGAATGGAACTTAGTATGAAGAAAATCTAGTCAACTCTCATGAAATCTAAGGTAAGAGAAGGGAAACCACTGACCAAGTTAGCAAGATTCCAAAGCAAAAAAAGCGATCTATTCAAACTCTAAACCCTGAAAGAAGATCAATCCTTCCCAAAATCTAAGCCAAAGCCATTTAAATGATCACACCTTCTCCCCCTAAATTTAAATCAAAAGCTATTCATTCCACCCAGTCCATTAAATCTAAAGCAAGAGGATAAATCCATTCAACTCAGTCTTTGAATCTGAAACAGGAAAAGCCATCCTCCTCAACTACATCATCTTCTTAAAACTGGATGCAAAACTCAAACCCAAGCAACTATTTCTAAGGCAGAAGCAGCCACTATAAATACACAGTCCCTCTGTTTCTTTAAATTCTTTCTTCCTAACTGAACCATAGACTTTAACGTCTCATCTGAAGTATGAGAATAGTTAAGCTCTGGAACGCACTGCCAGAGGATGTGGTAAGAGCAGATAGCGTAGCTGGTTTTAAGAACGGTTTGGACAAGTTCCTGGAGGAAAAGTCCAGAGTCTGTTATTGAGAAAGACATGGGGGAAGCTACTGCTTACCCTGGATCGGTTGTATGGGTTATTGCTACTCCTTGGGTTTTGGATTGGATTGGCCACCGTGAGAACGGGCTACTGGGCTTGATGGACCATTGGTCTGACCCAGTAAGGCTATTCTTATGGGGATAATACTGGCCTCCTATAGGACCCTATTTCTGGTTAGGTGCACAGGAGGAAGGCCAAAAGAACATTATCAGGTTAAAAGGGGGTAAAATAGGACCAATGGAAATCCCTCCTTTACCAATATATTCAGTGTTCTGGGATACTGATTCCCAGAGCAATATGCATAGAGGTAGCCCGAGAGAAATTCTCTTGCCAGTTCCCACAAAACCAATAATCAGAGACAGACAAACTGCTTCTCCCTTCCCTTTCTCACTCTAACTGCAGTTCTCTCTTCCTCTACACTGTTCTCAGGGGAAAGAAAACAACAAACGCTGAATCTTTCAAACCAGCCAATAGTAGATAATAATAATAACAGTTTATATACCGCAGTACCGTTAAGTTCTATGCGGTTTACAAAAGATTAGTGAAGGACAAGTTGAGAGAACTTAAGGGAAGGGAGAACAAGTGGGGGAGGTGACCAGTGAACCGTTAAGGAGGGGAAAGAGAGGAACGGGTCAACTGTCTAGGTCAGGGGTGTCCAATGTCGGCCCTCGAGGGCCGCCATCCAGTCGGGTTTTCAGGATTTCCCCCAATGAATATGCATGAGATCTCTTTGCATGCACTGCTTTCAATGCATATTCATTGGGGAAATCCTGAAAACCCGACTGGATTGCGGCCCTCGAGGACCGACATTGGACACCCCTGGTCTAGGTACTTCAGGAACAGGCGAGTTTTGAGGCGTTTCCTGGTCTTGGCAGTGCGAGGAGTCTATATAATGCACAGACAGCTCCCTCAGAGGCTTGTTTGCTGAATTTCTGCATTCAGAACAATTCAGTCAACACAGGAATCCCTCTCCTCACCCCTGCTTTTTTCCTCCTCAGCGCATTTTCATGTGGATTCTTCAGAAGCAGTTTCTCGTTGGCACTGCCAGGAATCCGGTTAGGTATCACATACACCACCTAAACAGAGCTTAGTCTGTAGGTGAGCATAACACATGGACAGAGAATAGGTGTGATGCAAAGCTTTGTGTATAACTTATTAAAGATTACTAAATTACACCTGGAATGCAGGCTCACAAACTTGCATCAGCAACCAGCTCTATGGCTGGTTACGTGCTCTTGCCCAAGTGCATACCTTGTTATGTCAATATTCTATAAAAGAAAAACTATGTATGTGTGCCAATCGGGTGTCTCTTGGGTACTAATATATATATATAGACTAGTCTTATAGCCCGTTACATTAACGGATGCTAGAATATATGTGTGTGTGTCTGTCTTTATTTTTTTTTCTCTCTCCTTAGCCGCTTTCTGTATTTCTGTCTGTCATTTTTTTTTTTTTCCTTGGCTGTCCACTACCACCCCTTTCCTGCTCCCCCTGTCCATTCTCCTTTCCTTTTACCTCCCCTGTGTCCTCCACCACCCCATCACTGCTCACCTTATCCAGCAGAAGCCCTTCACCCTTTGTTTTACCTCCCCCTGTCCATCATCACCTCCTTCCTGCTCCCCCTGTCCAGCAGTAGGCCTGTCTTCATTTTTCTGACCCCCCTCCCTGTTCATCAGCACCTCTTCCCCTGTCCATTAACCCCTTTTCTGCCCCTCCATTTCCGTGTGTTGCAGCATTTCCCTCCCACCCCACTTCCCTGTGCAGTATTTTTCTCCCCCCATACAGCAGCCGCCGCGGCCGACATCCGACTCGGGCCGCCGCGGTCGACATCCGACCCGGGGGGGGGGGGAGGAAGAGAGAAAGTGGAGAGAGTACAGTGCGCAAGGGAATGACGGCGGCGGGGACGGCCAACTTACAGGAAGGGAGGGAATGCAGGCGGGGATCGTGAGAGTAGCCACCGCTGCGTCTTTCAACAGGGAGCAGGCAAGACCGTAAGCCGCGCATGCGCACTTCCTATGGGTCGCTACAGCTCACGGAAAACCGGCACACGCATAGGAAGTGTGCATGCGCGGCCTAGTGTTTTATTATATTAGATGCTTAGTTAAAGAATTACCCTAGCCTCCAGATTCTATATCGGTTGCCCAAAGTTGGGTATAAAAATTTAGGTGTGGAACACAGATCTGTAAAACCGCTTAGAAAGCTTTGATAGGCGGTATATAAAATCCTAATAAACTTAAAAAAAACTTAAACTTAAAACTAATTAGGTGCTAAAAGTCAATAACTGGTGTTGAAAAGCACTTAATTGGCGGTAATTAGGAGTCACACACAGATCTGCCCTACGCTCTATTCTGTAGCATATATACTTAAATTTCATAACGTGTCATTCCAAAGGGGGCATGGCCATGGACATCTCAGAAATTAGACGCAACGTTATAGACTAGCTAGGGTAATTGATCGATGGAATGGTCTTCCACGTCAGATAGTCGAGGCCAGTAAACGCTCGACTTCAAGGGATGATGGGACAGACGGTTCATAGACAACGGCGCGAAAGACAAAGGCGCGCCCAGACAATTGAGCGCAGCGCAAAGGCACGCGCCGCTCAAAATTACTGTTTTTAGGGATTCCTTTGGAGCGACCCTACCTGTCTGTCCCGGTGTCAGGTCAAAAGCGCGCCGCTCAAAATTACTGTTTTTAGGGGCTCCGATGGGGGGTTTTGTTGGGGAGCCCCCCTACTTAACTTAATAGACATCGCGCCAGCGTTATGGGGGGTTTGGGGGATTGTAACCTCCACATTTTACTGTAAACTTAACTTTTTCCCTAAAAACAGGGAAAAAGTGAAGTTTTCAGTAAAATGTGGGGGGTTACAACCAGTGTTCCCGCTAAGCTGCGCTGGCCTGCGCTCGCGCACAAAATATTACATCGCAGCGCAAAGTTTCTCTTCACAGCGCACACACGCGTCGGTAAGGTAAGGGGACGCATTGGGGGGATTGCACTTCCCCACAATTGCCATGCTTCGGTTCCTCTTCTTCCTTCCTTCCTCCCCCCCCCCCCCCGCGGGACCCTGCGGCACCATCAACTCTTACTCCCTCTAATGTCGGCCCTGCAGCTCCAGACTTCCTCGCACCTTCTCCCCTCCCCCTTTGGATCGCTATTATTTTAAATGTTATAGCCGCGGAGCTGTATCCATCAGTGGAGATGTCTAACCTCGGCCTGCCCCGGAACTCTTACTGCAACAGTGACTTCCTGTTCCTGCCTAGACGGGCGTCTGCTGCAGTAAGAGCTCCGGGGCAGGCCGAGGTTAGACATCTCCACTGATGGATACAGCTCCGCGGCTATAACATTTAAAATAATAGCGATCCAAAGGGGGAGGGGGGAAGGTGCGAGGAAGTCTGGAGCTGCAGGGCCGACATTAGAGGGAGTAAGAGTTGATGGTGCCGCAGGGTCCCGCGGGGGGGGGGAGGAAGGAAGGAAGAAGAGGAACCGAAGCATGGCAATTGTGGGGAAGTGCAGAGCTGCAGGGAAGAGTGTTGCGGTACCCAGCTGGAGGGAGAAGGAAGATGAGGGAGGGAATTAAAGGAGATGCCAGGGCTTGGAGCGTAGGAGGAAGGTATGCCAGTCTAAGGGAAAAGGAAGGGGGAGATGTGAGAGCATGGAGGGGGAGCGAAAGATGGAAGAAAAGGAAAGGAGAGAGATGCCAGAGAATCAGGGAAGGGGAGATACCAGACTATGAGGAGAGGTGTGGGAGAGGGAAGGCGAGGAGAGAGATGCCAGACCAATGGGGTGAAAGGAGAGATGGAAGGGGGAGGCATACAGTTTCTGGAAGGGGCATAGAAGGAGAGAAGATGCCATATAGGGGAAGAGAGACGGCAGACAGTGGATGGAAGGAAGAGAGTTACAAGAAGATGAGGAAAGGAGAAACCACAGACAAAGGTAGAAAAAAATTTCTATTTATTTATTGCTTTAGGAGACATGTGTCACTGTTTCTGTGAAGCATTGTATGCAGAGTCCAGCTTCTTGCTGGTTCAATTTAACCTTTGTCTATGTATTTTTATTTTATCCCCCCTTTTACAAAACTGTGAAGCGTTTTTAGCACCAGCCTTGGTGGTAGCAGCTCTGATGCTCAGAATTTTATGAGCATCAGAGCTGTTACCTCCGTAGCTAAAATCCACACTACAGTTTTGTAAAAGAGGGAGGGGTTAGTTTGTGATTACATATTCCTTACTAGGCGAAGGTGTTTTCTGTGTTCTGTGTGTTCGAAAGACATGGTTTTCTGTTAGGATTGACGGTGTAGGATTGATCTGTGCTGGTCTGGCTTGTTTAGTTTTACAATGGGTGTATTGATGTACTGCTCACTGCAATATGTAAGATGCTGCCTTTTCCTAGGTACTCATGTGTGACGTGTGGTTTGTTACTAAAAATCATGTTTTTCTTACAGATGGGGGGGGGGGTGCCAAAAAATGATGGGCCCCGGATGTTACATATGCTAGGTACGCCACTGTATGTAAAGATACCAGAAAGCTGGCGTAGCAAAAACTTCTAAGTTTTGAGTATTTAACCCTCCCACAATCTCACGGGCACTCGTTTCAAGTTTATTGAGATTTTGATTTAAACGCAATATCAAATATTTTCAATGCGTATAACAAAAATAAATTTGGGGAAATAAATAAAACCATTTGAACCAGTGTTCCCGCTAAGCTGCGCTGGCGTGCGCTGGCGCACAAAATATTACATCGCAGCGCACACGTTTCTCGTCACAGCGCACGATCGGAAGAGGCGTACGGCAGATGGCAGGGCGGCGAGAGGAGAATCGGGCGAGTTGGCTCATAACTTGCTGGCGCCCGATATTTTTGGCTCACGGTGAAAAAAGTTTGCTCACAACACCCGCCCGCTTAGAGGGAACACTGGTTACAACCCCCACACCCCCCACAACGTAATTTTGAGCGGCGCGCTTTTGACCTGACACCGGGACAGACAGGTAGGGTCGCTCCAAAGGAATCCTTAATAGATGGATTCTTGAGGAAGGGAGGGTTCTTGAATGGGCAGACTTGTTGGGCCATCAGCCCTTTTCTGCCGTCATACTCTATGTTTCTAATTGCCATCAGTTGAACACAAGCACAAAATGAACGCTAAGCTAATATTCTGTAAAGGCCATTCCATGCCCTTTAAAGAGTACTAGCTTAGTGCTTTCAGATTAGCTCCATCATATCTAGTTGATATATTTCTTATAGAATAGTAGAAAGTCACACGCATGTTGGCTTTTTCACCAAAGGATGTAAAAGTAAGAAGTATCTCGACCCTACGCTGGCCTATCAAGCAGCACATCATGATAGATTTTCGGCATTTAATACGTACATCTTCTTCTAAATGAACAATTTAGAAAACTCTTCTTTTTTCAAAATTTCTTATGAATAATCAATAACATATTGTGGCCCTGGGAAAGAGAATTTTCTATTTTTTCCTTTCCTGGGGTGATCCGCAGGGACTGCTATCCAGTAGTTTCATGTTTTCTGAAGGGGTTTTTTTGTATGAGAATAATCCAGAACATAACTGAAAATTTTCCTCTTTCCAAAATTCCTGATCTAATATTTTTTATTGTATCTTTTTGATAAAGGTTTCTAAACCGCATAGAATTTTTTGGTTATGCGGTCTAGAAATCCGGTGTTATGTTATGCACTTCATTTCAGAGCCTATCTTTGGGCGGTATTAACAGACTCTAGCCCAGGGGTGCCCAACGCGTCGATCGCAATCGACCAGTAGCTCAGGAAGGCAACTCGAGTCGATCGCACTCGTGTTGCCGTCCTGATCTAAGGGCCGATCAGCCTTCCTCTCCAGTGTTCTCCCTAGGGCCTTTTAGCTGGGCGGTCCGCCCAGCTGTCATCTGCCGCTGCTGAACATTAAAAAAAAAAACCCAAAAAAACGGCTTGGAGATTTCAGCCCCTAGCGAACTTATGCTCCGGGCTCTAACGTGTGCGTGCAGGCTTCTCTTCTCTTTCCTCCGAAACTGGAAGTTATGTCCAGGGAGGGGGGGGAGAAGGGAAGCCTGCACGCACTTGTTGAGAGTCCTGAAGCAAGCGTTCGCTACGGGCTAATGCGGGAAACAGGTTAGTGAAGCATTTGTTCTTGTTCCTGTCGGGTCCTGCCTACTTTCTGTTTCCGCGAAGGCAGGACCCAGCAGCATTTCCCCCAATAGGTTGATCACGATCTTGGGCTGATCAGCCTTCCTCTTCCCGACGGCAGAATTGACATCGGGGAGAGGAATGCTGGTTGGCCGAAGCAGGGAGAGCTTGGGGCCTGTTATTGGTGGCGTTTGGGTCCTGGTCCCCGATGGTAATGGTAATGGCAGTGGCAGTGGCTTGGGGGAGGGCAGGGAGAAAGAAAGAAAAAGGGCAGGCAGGGAGACAGAAGGAAAGAAGAGAAACAGAAAAAAATGAAAGGGAGGCAGAGAGAAAAAAAGGGCAGGGAAGAGGAAGGAAAAGTTGGGGGAAGGAATGAGGTCTGGAGGAAAGGAAGCATACAGGCTAAAAGAAGGGAAGAAAGATTGTATGCACAGTCAGAAGAAGAAAGTGCAACCAGAGACTCATGAAATCACCAGACAAGGTAGGGAAAATGATTTTATTTTAAATTTAGTGATCAAAATGTGTCTGAATTTATATCTGCTGTCTATATTTTACACTAAGGTCCCCTTTTACTAAACCGCAATAGAGGTTTTTAGCGCAGGGAGCCTATGAGTGTCGAGAGCAGCGCTGGGCATTCAGCGCAGCTCCCTGCGCTTAAAAACTGCTATCATGGTTTAGTAAAAAGGGAGGGGGTATATTTGTCTATTTTTGTATGGTTGTTACTGAGGTGATAGTGCATAGAGTCATCTGCTTTGACCTCTTTGAAAAACCCTGGAATAGGAATGATGATTAACATTTTCTATGCATACAGTGTGCTTTGTGTTTTTTTTAAATTTTATTGTTGGTAGATCATTTTGACTTGGTCATTTAAAAATTAGCTCGCAAGCCCAAAAAGTGTGGGCACCCCTGCTCTAGCCCTATAGTAAGTCTAGTTCAGGGATAAGATAAGATAAAAGGGTGAATTAAAAATTAAAGACAATTGTTAAATTATGCAATAACCAGAACAAAGCTAGCAAAATTCCAACATATGTACTCGTACATTGTCTCTTGGATAGTTCGCTCATGCGCAGTGCAGCGCTCGCTCGGCCTTAAGTCGTGTGCCGCCATGAGGTCATAATCATGGACGCTCCATTGCAAGATTGCACCATTGAAGAACAATGTGCAGTAGTATACGTTCTTTGGGCAGAGGGAGTGAAACCTGTGGAAATTCACCATCAGTATGGACACAGAACCATGAATCAATGAAAGGTTTATGAGTAGGTGAAAAGGTTTAAGGCCGGAAAAACAGGTGTAACTGACTAAAGTCGTTCTGTCCGCCCATAAACATCGCATACACAAGAGCACATTGACAGGGCGAATGCCTCAATTAGAGAAGACCGACGGATAACGGTGTCTCAACTGGCTGCAAATTTGGATATCAGCTATGGATCTGCATTTGCAATAATGCATGATGACTTTGAGATACAGGAAAGTCTGCACGTGATGGGTTCCCAAACAGCTGACTGACCTGCAGAAGCAACAGCGTGCGGAGGCTACGACCCCTGAGATGGTATGAAGACGATACGAGTATTCTGGAGAGAACAGTCACCAGCAACGAGTCATGGGTACATCACTGCAACCCGGAGAGCAAACGCATGATGAAGTAAAGGAAGCGGTGCTCACCTAGCTTTGGGAGCAGCTGGAAAACTTCTCTGCACAAATGCAGAAGCTAGTTGAACGATGCAACAAATGCATCATCTTCTTTAGAGAACCCACGTTCATTCCAATGATCGACCACCCTTTCAGTATTTCTTCACCGAAAGGGCGGTTGATCATTGGAATGAACTTCCACTTCAGGTGATTGAGGCCAGCAGTGTGTCGGATTTTAAAAAGAAATGGGATAAACACGTGGGTTCTCTAAAGAGGTAAAATCAAGGGGGGGGGGTCAATAGAGTGGGCAGACTTGTTGGGCTATGGAAAGGGTGATATGCTCATTGGTTTACAATTACTTCTATTAAAGCTGTTAAATGTATGAGGGCACTGTCACACACAAAAAAAATCTTTACACACTTTATAAACTGGTTCAAGTAATTCCACTAAATACTCAAGAAACTGAGACTGATTCAGAACACAGCTGTTCACCTCATTTTTGGATTAAAAAAATTAGGAGCACATTACTCCTTTTTAATCAAAAACTTCATTGGTTGCCGGTAGAGTCCAGAGTTCTGTTTAAATTTTGAGACCCCGGCGCAACGGAAAAAAGGAAAATTATTTTTTTTTTTTTGTAAAAAAAGGAAAAACAAAGAAAGAAAGAAAAAATACACGCAGCGACCGCGTCGAAAAAAACGTACACAGCCGCGGCGACAGAAGGCAATAGAGCACACAATTATCCACAGGGCTTCTGGCTCCGCGGATGAAATAGAACTGAGGACCACGAGGTGGGGATGCGCCCTCTAGTGGGCAAGAAGGCTAGCACATGCGTGGTGCAGTGTGCAAACTTGAAACTTCAATCAAGTTTGCTTGAAAAGCTGTCCGCGCTGGGGCTCCGTAGATGACGTCACCCACATGTGAGAATATCATGCCTGCTTGTCCTGGGATAAAGCAGTTTTCGGTATGTTACCAGACTAACTTGCTCCTCATTTTCTCTCGAGTCACTCTAACAAGAGCACACGTAGGACTAACCTGTTTAACTATCCCTCAATTAAATCCTGTCAATATAAGAAGTTTCTAGAGAGAACTTTCGCTTTCCAGGTCGCTAAATTGAATATGGAGTTTGGAAAAACTATGTTAGAGGCTACATCTTATTTTGATTTTAGAAAACTGTTAAAGACCCATCTGTTTGATAGGTTGACGCCTTAATGTGTTTCGTGTTTTTATAAATAATCTCATGTTTTAACTGATCTACTCCAATTTTACCTCTTATGTTATTTCTATTCACACTGTATGTATTAAGTTTCCTAGTTGTAAACCGCTTCGAACTTTTGGTATAGCGGTATATAAAAAAAATAAATTATTATTATTAAAATTATTATTATTATTAAAGCCCATAAGACAGATCTTTGGAGCCAAATTCCAAATATGCCTAAATAGCCAAGAGATACCACAGCTCTGAGGTATACGTATGAAGTTCCCTGGAAGATCCAAGCAATTCCTTTTGGCTCTTAAACCTCTAACTGGAGAAACAATAGCTGGGTTCAATAGCCTTACTGGGTCCATCAAGCCCAGTAGCCCATTCTCACGGTGGCCAATCCATGTCACTAGTACCTGGCCAAAACCCAAGGGGTAGCAATATTCCATGCTACCAATACAAGGTAAGCAGTGGCTTCCCCTTCATCGAATGTCCCCTAGTTTTGTAATTTTTGACAGAGTGAAAAATCGTTCCACTTGTACCCATTCTACTCCACTTAGGATTTTGTAGACTTCAATCATATCTCTCCTCACCCGTCTCTTTTCTAATCTGAAGAGCCCTAACCATTTTAGTCTTTCCTCACACAAGAGGAGTTTCATCCCCTTTACCATCTTGGTCGCTCTTCTTTGAACCTTTCCTAGTGCCACTATATCTTTCTTGAGATAAGGAGACCAGAATTGAATGCAGTACTCCAGATGAGGTCACACCATGGAGTGATACAGGAGCATTATAACATTCTTAGTCTTTTTAACCATCTCTTTTTAAATAATTCCTAGCATCCCATTTGCTTTTTTGGTCGCTGCCGCACTTTGGGCGGAAGGTTTCATCTTATTGTCTACGACGATACCCAGATCCTTTTCTTGGGTGCTAATCTCCAAGGTGGACCTTAGCATCCGGTCACTGCGATTTAGGTTTATTCTTCCCAATGTGCATCACTTTGCATTTGTCCACATTAAATTTCATCTGTCACTTGGATGTCCGGTCTTCCAATTTCCTAAGGTCTTCCTGCAGATGCATTTTAACAACTTTGAACAGCTTAGGTGTCATCTGCAAATTTAATCACCTCACTCGTAGTTCCAATTTCCAGATCATTTATAAATGAGTTAAATAGCACCAGTCCCAGTACAGACCCCTGCAGCACTCCACTGTTTACTCTCCTCCATTGAGAAAAATGACCATTTAACCCTACCCTCTGTTCTCTATCCGATAACCAATTCCACAGTAATGTAGTCATCAGCTCAACTCTAGAAAGGTTTATAGAACAAACAAATCTAACAGCTTTCTGCTACATATCCCCTCAAGATCCCTATCACTAAAATAGAAAGCTTTATAACATAGCATGTTTCCTTGGTCCAAGTTGCTGAATTTAGACTCTATTTATAGAGTTTACCCACCTCTCTTAAGCCCATACTTAAAGATTACCTCGCCCATGCTGGGGTTGTCAGCTTTGAAGGCATTAAGTCTTGCCAGTACCATATGAGCCAGGCAGGAGTTATCATCATGGCCTCTAAGAGAAAACAAGACAAAATGAGAAGCTGGGGCAAAAATGAAATTCAGGGTTATAAAGGAAAAGGGGAAATATACCAACAGCTTTCTGTAAATGGGGGTCTAGATTTGGTTAGAAGACGATAAAAGTACAGAAACAGAGGTTCTCTGTAAATGGCAGGATAAACTACTGAGGGCTAGATGAACTAAACACAGTTGCTAAGACCATGAGAGTCGCTGTTTGCCGATTTTTTTGACCGATTGTGGAACAGCGAACAATGTTCCAAAAAGTTTCCACGTAAATGATTTGCATGGCGATGCGCCATAATCCCATCAGACTAGTCGCTCTGAGAGTGACTTGGCACATGCACAGAGCCAGTTTGGGGAAGCCCGAACAGCTGAGCAGCAGGGGAAACCCCAAAGCAGCCTCCTGCCACTCCGCTGTTGGAGCTTTTTTCTTTTAATGGCACAGATGCTGTGCATGTGTTACACACGTACAATAGCTGCCTCATTAAAAAAAAATACCTTGCTAGACCCTCCCCCCGTGCCAATTATGGCCCTTCCCAATGGCTTTCCCCCTCCCCCACAACACCCACTTTGGAACCAGAATGGATATGCCCCCGTGCCAGCCAAAATCAGCAGGAAGAATGCCCACTTCCTCCTGCCATCCCTCAAACTGACCCCACCCCTCCCTCCCTCACTCCCCTTCCTAAAAAAAAAAATAAAAAAATCGGTAGGAGGGATGACTGAGCCAATCAGAGGGAGGAGTCTAAAGCGCTGATTGGCTCAGATGCCAAAGGCCACTCTTCACATCCCAGAATGCATTGGAAAGGGGAAGGCCTGCAATTTTGAAGTGGCAGGTCTAATGAACAGGAAGGACTAGGCATCCCTCCTGCTGTCACCTAATTTCCAAGTACAGGGGAGGTTCAGGGAAGGGGGGCCGAGGGGCATCTGGTGGCTGGTGGAAGTGGACATCCCTCTTGCTGCTTTTTTTTTTTTTTTTTTAGAAAGGGGAGTGGGGGAGGGATGGGGTTAGTTCGGGGGGGGGGGCTTTGCAGGCGGAGGGGATCAGTAGCCGGAGGAAGTGGGCATCCCTCCTGCTGATTTTTTTTTTTTTTAAGGAAGGGGTCTGCAAATAAGATTGGTTGGTAAACCAGTCAAATGGGTCCATAGCTCCCAGTGTATTGGGTCCTAGATACTTTTATGTGGATTATTAAGTTGTACTTTTAATAAAGCCTATATCCGGAACATCAATTCTCCACAGACTTTTTTTGTCTCCATTGAATCCCTTTCTGTGGAATAACAAGGAGAAATTAGGTTCTTACCTGCTAATTTACTTTCTTTTAGCTTCTCCAGACCAGTAGAGGTTAATCTTTACAAATGGGGTATATATCCAATCATGACCAGCAGGTGGAGACTGAAAACAAAACTGTGGGACAGTATATACTATACTCCCTTCTCTATTTCCCTCAGTCTGCCGAAAAGCCAAGCAGAACCAAGAACTGGAAAACAGAAAGAAAAACAATACTCCGAACAGGAGTAACAACTAACATACCCAAATGCTGTTGGAAAATGCAGAGGAGAAATACCCGAAGGAAAATGTCCCCACAGCTCGCCAGCTAAGCCAGCCGAGCCACAGCCGCTGTTCTTTAATTCTCCCCGGCCCTAGAAAAATACTAGAACCCGCAGCAAAAAACAAAAACTGCCCGCGAAACAGCCCCAACAACAACAACAACAACAACAACAACAGACAGACAGACTGGGGACCTCTACTGGTCTGGAGAAGCTAAAAGAAAGTAAATTAGCAGGTAAGAACCTAATTTCTCCTTCTTTAGCACTCTCCAGACCAGTAGAGGTTAATCTTTACAAATGGGACGTACCAAAGCAGTCCCTCTCACGGGCGGGACCCCCGAAGGGCCGATATCAGAACACGCTCACCGAACACCGCGTCCCGACGCGCCTGCACATCAACCCGATAATGTCTAACAAAGGAATGCAAGGAAGACCAAACTGCAGCCTTACAAATATCCACTGGAGGCACAAGCGACGACTCAGCCCAAGAAGCTGCCTGACCCCGAGTGGAATGAGCCTTGAGAAACTCCGGAACAGGCTTCTGTCTCAGAAGATAAGCGGAAGCAATCGTCTCCTTGATCCAGCGCGCAATAGTAGCCTTAGAAGCGCCAGCCCCCCGACGAGGACCCGCCAGAAGGACAAAGAGATGATCGGATTTCCGGAACTCCCGGGTCCGCTGCACATAAGAGCAGAGGACCCAACCGACATCCAACTTGCGCAGCTGCCGTTGCTCAGAAGAGCCCTCCCGACCACCCAAGACCGGGAGGACCACCGATTGATTGACATGAAAAGGAGAAACTACTTTCGGCAGAAAGGAAGGAACAGGCCACAAGACAACCCGCTCCCTAGAAAACTCCAAGAAGGGAGCCCTACAAGAGAAAGCCTGTAGCTCAGAAACACGCCTAGCGGAAGTAATGGCCACCAAAAAGACCGCCTTCAGAGTAAGGTCCTTCAAAGAACAGCCATCCAACGGCTCGAAAGGCGGGCGCACCAAAACAGAGAGAACCAGATTGAGATCCCAAGAGGGAACCGAGGGACGTAGGGGAGGCCTGAGCAACTTGGCCGCCCGCAAAAAGCGAATCACATCAGGAATGGCCGACAAACGCTGACCTGTCACCAACCCTCGAAAAGCCGACAGGGCCGCAAGTTGAACCCGGAGAGAAGACCAAGCCAGGCCTCTATCCAGGCCATCCTGCAAGAACTCTAGAATGTTAGGCAGGGAAGCGCGAAAAGAGACCACTCCCCGCGCCCGGCACCACCCCTCAAAGAGACGCCAAACCCGCACATAAGCCCGAGAGGTAGAAAGCCTCCGGGACCCCAAGAGTGTAGAGATCACCTTATCTGAATATCCCTTCTTACCAAGGCGACCCCTTTCAAGAGCCAAGCCGTAAAACAGAAGGGAGACGGGTCGAACATGGGAATGGGACCCTGCGTCAGAAGATCGTCCAAGAGAGACAGAGGAAGAGGATCCGCCACCAGATGCCTCACCAGATCCGCATACCACGGACGTCGAGGCCAATCCGGAGCCACCAGAACCACCAGACCCGAATGGTGAACAATGCGAAGAAGTACTCTGCCCACTAATGGCCAAGGAGGGAACACATACAACAGCCCCTCCTTTGGCCACGGTTGGACCAGAGCATCCAGGCCCTCGGCCAGACCGTCCCTGCGACGACTGAAGAAGCGGGGCACTTTGGCGTTGCCACTCGTGGCCATCAGGTCCATCAGGGGCTGCCCCCAAGCCTGCACTATCAACTGAAACGCCACGGCGCCGAGACACCACTCTCCTGGAACCAGGAAGTGACGACTGAGGAAGTCCGCCTGAACATTTTCTACCCTGGCTATGTGAGAGGCCGAGAGGTCCAGAAGATGGGACTCCGCCCAAACCATGAGCCGAGCCGCCTCCTGCGCCACCTGAGTGCTCTTGGTGCCCCCCTGACGATTGACATAAGCCACCGTCGTGGCATTGTCCGACAGGACTCTGACCGACTTGCCCAACAAAAGGGAGTGGAAAGCTAACAGCGCCAGACGGACCGCTCTGGTCTCCAACACGTTGATCGACCAGGAGGCCTCCTCCGTGGACCAGGTGCCCTGAGCTGAGTGACCCAAACACTGAGCCCCCCAACCGAGGAGACTCGCATCCGTAAGGAGCACCGTCCACTGCGGGAGATCCAGACCCACCCCCTGAACCAGGTGAGGGGTCCGGAGCCACCAGCGCAGACTGCAGCGCGCCATGCCTCGCAGGGGAACAGGAACATCCAAACCGTGCCTCTGGGGAGACCACCTCCGGAGCAGAGCATACTGAAGAGGACGCATGTGGGCCCGCGCCCACCTCACCACGTCCAGGGACGCCGCCATCGACCCCAAGACTTGGAGGAAATCTCGCGCCCGAGGACACCGGGACGCCAAAAGCAGGCGAATCTGAGATTGCAATTTGCTCACCCGGGCCTCTGGAAGGAAGACCTTCCCCAAGGAGGTGTCGAACAGAACCCCAAGGTACTCCAGACGCTGAGCCGGGACCAACCGACTCTTGGAAAGGTTGACCACCCAGCCCAGCAACCGGAGAAACTCCACCACCCGAGCCGTAACCCAGGAGCTCTCCTGCAACGACTTTGCCCGAATCAACCAGTCGTCCAGGTAGGGGTGTACCAGGATGCCCTCCGACCGCAAGGCTGCTGCGACGACCACCATCACCTTGGTGAACGTCCGGGGAGCCGTGGCCAGATCAAAGAGAAGCGCACAGAACTGATAGTGCCGACCCAAGATCGCAAAGCGAAGGAAGCGCTGATGAGAGGCCTGAATGGGAACATGCAAGTAGGCCTCCGTCAGATCGAGAGAAGTGAGAAACTCCCCTGGCTGAACCGCCAGAATGACCGACCGCAGAGTTTCCATGCGGAAAAAGGGAATCTTGAGAGCCCTGTTGACCCCTTTCAAATCCAGGATGGGCTGAAAGGTCCCCTCCTTCTTGGGCACCACAAAGTAAATGGAGTACCTGCCGGTGCCCCACTCCGGAGGGGGCACTGGAACAACTGCCTTGAGATCTAGCAAGCGCTGAAGGGTCTGGCGAAAAGCCTGCGTCTTCCAAGGAGTCTGACATGGAGAGGCGAGGAAAAGGTCTGGCAGAGAGCGGGCGAACTCCAGGGCATAACCGTCCCGCACCACCTCCAGGACCCACTGATCGGACATGATCTCGGCCCATTTGGGGAAAAATTCGCGCAGCCGGGCCCCCACCAGAACCAAAGGGGGCGCCGGCAAGGAGTCATTGTGCAGGACGGGAAGTGGGGGAACCGGTGGAGGGATTTCCTGCCACCCGACGGGCCCCCCGAAAGGGCTGCATGCGCTGGAAGAACCGACCCCGGGAAAACCCTGGAGCCGGGAAAGAAGCAGCCCCACGCCCAGGGTGATACTTGCGAAACTCCCGCAAACGCCCCCGGGCAGCGCCACCCCGAGACGCAGGGCGGGCACGGTCCTCAGGCAGACGGGGACCTTTGAGTCCGTCAGAGTCTGAATCAACTTATCCAATTCCTCCCCAAACAAAAACGACCCCCGAAAGGGAAATTTAGTAAGCTTAGCTTTGGACGCAGCATCCGCCGCCCAAGCGCGCAGCCACAAAATACGCCGCATGGCCACGCCAAAGGCCATAGACTTAGCCGAGATCCGCACCAAGTCATAAAGAGCATCTGAGAGGAACGAGGCAGCCATCTCAATCTTCGCCACCTCCTGATCCACCAGAGACCAGTCATCAGACTCCCGATCCAGGACACGCTCAGCCCACCGAAACACGGCGCGAGCGACCAGCCCCCCACAAATAGCCGCCTGGACCCCAAAAGCAGAGACCTGAAAACTTTGCTTAAGGATGTTCTCCAACTTACGCTCCTCAGAGTCCCGCAAGGCAGAACCGCCCTCAACAGGCACGGTATGCCGCTTAGAAATCGCCGAGACCACTGCGTCTACGACTGTCGAAGCTAAAATAGCCCGATCCCCCTCTGGGATGGGATACAAACAAGCCATGCTGCGCGCCAAACGAAACGGCGCCTCCAGCGTTTTCCACTGTTCCAGTATAATATCCCGAATATCCTGATGCATAGGAAAATAGCGGGAAACGGAACGGATCCCCCGTAGCAGAGGGTCCCTCACACGCGGAGTCTCCGGCGGCGCATCCTCAAAACGCAACACCGAAGAAACCTGTTGAATCAGGTCCGGCAGCTCATCTCTCTGAAAAAGGCGCACCACTGATGCCTCTTCGCCGGAGGACGGGGAACCCGACAACCCGCCGCCAGCGGCCGTCCCCTCGAGAGGGTCCTGGAAATCCTCAGAAAGGTCCAGGTCCTCATCCAGACCGACACGCTCCTCCGACCATAAATCCTCGTCCCACGACACCCGCGGACGCTTGGACAAGGGAGGAGGAGGAGGGGATGCCACAACAGACGAGAGAGGCAAAGCCGCAGGGAGCGCGGAGGAAACCCCACTCCCCGAAACCCCCTGAGCGCAACTGGGACCCCCAGCCGCCTGAAAATAGGCTCTGCACAAGGAAAAAAAGAAATCAGGAGAAAACCCCCCCGAGGGTCCCAAGGGACTCCCTGCCACAGCAGGGGACCCAGCAGAAACCTGCCCCTGTTTTTCCAATACAGGGGGAAGGTCACCTGAGGTGGAAGACAAAATGGAGGGGCCAGACTGAGAAGATGGCGACTTTCCCGCCAAAAAAGCTCCCTCCATAGCCTGTAGCGGCTGAGAAACCTGAACAGTCCCAGCCGCTAAAACAGACAAGCCGGCATCAGCTGTCAAAACATCAGCTGAGAGGGAATCCCCAACAACCCGACCGTCGGCAGCTCGGGGAATCCCTCCGTGGGCGGTTGGGGAAGACCGGGCTTCCCCACTGCTCCCAGCCGACTCGCGAGGCACCATCGGCGGGGAGCTCTGGGCGCCTGCAGCCGCTGCCGACGGAGCTCCTCCACTGCACCGGCCTGAACACCGCTTGCACAGGCCGGCCGCGAGTGCCTCGCGCCTGGAGCACAATGAGCACTTTTTCCCTTTAGAAGTGCTCATTGCTCCATACGCGACCTAGCTATAAAAAAGTGCCGGTTAGATGAAAAAATACAGTAAAATACAGTTTTCTTAAAGGGAAACAACCCTCCAGACCAGCACTACCTCAGGATTTTTTTTTTTTTTTTTCACAGAACAGACTCCACAGGCTCTCGAAGCAATATGCCTTGCTTGATTTAGGGGGCAAGGCTTACTGCTGAGGCTCCTCTAAAAAAATGTGGGGAGATGGAGGAAGTGGGGGGAGGGACCCCGCTCGAGACCCGCCGGGTTTGACACCCCCGAGGTCGGACGAACCCCCAAACAGGGCCCGCACAAGCTCCGTCCGGCCAAAAACGGGGACTATAAACCCCCTAAACAAATTCCAACAGCCCTACCAAGGGAGATGGGTACAGATCACATCAACACCTGCTGGAGACTGAAAGAAGACTGAGGTAAATAGAGAAGGGAGTATATTAAATACTGTCCCACAGTTTTGTTTTCAGTCTCCACCTGCTGGTCATGATTGGATATATACCCCATTTGTAAAGATTAACCTCTACTGGTCTGGAGAGTGCTAAAGAATGTTCAATTCTTTGTTTGCTTTCAGAGTAAAAAAACCCAAAACATATAAGAACTGCTTTTGTCCAAAATTTGGTATTTCTGACTGGGTTTGGTTTTTTTTCCATGCCCTTCAAAGTCCTCTGAGCTAGTGGGAAAACTGGCCCATGTTGTCACATCAGACAGCTACTTGGAGAGCCTATGGCGTTCTCATAGTAATAAGGGTTTTCTTACAGGGACAGGCTCCTCTACTGCATGGAAAAGAGTAAGGTATTCCTGTAAGAAGTAGGTCTTTCTGTGTAGCAGATGAAGTACTAGATGGTGCAGGTTATCTATCTGTAGTTAACAGGCGGTTTTCCTACAGGAAGCAACTCACTTTCTGTAGCGAACGGCTGGATACTCTTTTAAGGTATCACAAAGCGTAGCAATCTGCTCTGCGAGGCTCTCCATCAGCTTGTTCTTCTCCACAGACCGATAAGGACTGAAGATGTTGTGGAATGTTTCTGGCGCATCCAGGGAAAAAACCTGAGAGAAAAGTCATCAGATAAAATAAAAGGTGCTATTGTAGGAAGAGTTAATAGTAGAGAATGACACGGTGGCAGTTACCCACGGCTATCCCGCCGAAACGGTGGGGGGAAAAAGTGCTCACTGCAGGCACAGGGACAAGGCCACCCACCGCCCCATGGAGCGGTGAATGGCCTTGTCCCCCGCAGTTAAGGGAGGGAAGGCGCGCGGTCACCGATCGCGCGCGGCCCCCCTCTCTCCCGCTAAAATCTATCTCCCTCCCTTCCCCCTTACCTTCATGGCGCTTTCGTAAAAAAATTACTGAAGCAACCGGAACTTGCATCAGAGGAGAAGCTTCCGCCCACACACCCGCGACTGCAGGCAGGCTTCGCCTGCTTCAATAAGTTTTTTATGAAAGCGCCATGAAGGTAAGGGGGAGGGAGGGAGATAGATTTGTCCGTAGGGAGGGAAGGAGAGGGCTGCGCACCTTCCATCCCTTAAGTTTCAATCCTTTACTAACGCACCGCAAAGGTAAGGGGGAAGGAGGGAGATTCTCGGGCCACTAAAGGGCGGTGAGGTGGTGAGAGAGAAGGGTGGATGCTGTGGGGACGGGTCGGTGAAGGGGATGGAGCAGTGAAGGGGACGGCAGTCCGGTGACGGGACAGCGACGGGGACAGATTTTTTTCCCCGTGTCATTCTCTAGTTAACAGCCAGAGATGCACAATGTTCCAGGGTAGCCAGGAAAATGGCACAGCTATGGAAAGCAGGGAAAAGAAAAGAAGATACCAAGCCTTGAGGCAAAACAGAACAAACAAAAAGAGGCACTGGAGATGTCAGAACCAACCTGCAGTCACAAATGCTTTATTGATAGTTTATTCAAAAAATGCTAAACACATATGGTCCCGACTAGGATTCAAGTTTCTGCGACTTTTTTTTCTCAAGTAGAGATGCCGACGCGTTTACAACGCACCATTTGCAGCGTATCACAAGTTTACAATTGTCCCCCGAGGAAGGCGACGGAGTTGCCGAAACTTGGATCCTATTCGGGACTATATGTGAATAGTTCCTCAGAAAACTAAAAACTGATAGTCCCATGAGCTGATATAGGGCAAGAAGGCACTGGCATGTGCATAGTATGGGCACACTATACGCCAAAAAATTTAAAGTAACAGCGCGCTTGGCAGTGTCCGTACCGGTTCCTTAGATGACCTCACCACCATGTGAGAATATAATCCCGCATGTCCTTCTTCACCGAAAGGGTGGTCGATCGTTGGAATGAACTTCCACTTCAGGTGATTCAGGCCAGCAGCGTGAAGGATTTTAAAAGGAAATGGGATACACATGTGGGATCTCTAGGGGGGTAAATTCAAGGGGGTAGGGTTGTTGGAGTGGGCAGACTTGATGGGCTGTGGCCCTTTTCTGCCGTCATCTTCTATGTTTCTATGTTTCTATGTCCTCAAGAATATAAATTTTGAGCAAAAATGATTTAACAAAGAAGAGAGCCGAGTGCACACAAGTCGTTATTATCTTAATAACTATGAGCCTCTGCTTACTTACAAGCACACTTACTACACAGCATATGAGGGATGTCAAACACTATACGCAAAAGTGCCACACTGATATTGCACGATACCACACCAGAAATTCATTGGGAAAGAGTTCCATGCCACCAGTGTAAGTCTCCAGACTGGAAACTCATAGGGGAGGAAATCCACGCTGACAATGTATGTATCTTCATGTTTGTAGTGCTCGACAGTGATCCTCAGTAGAGAATGACACGGGGGACAATGTTTTCCCTGTCCCCGTGGGGACTCATTTTCCCGTCCCATCCCCACGAGTTCTTTTCCTGTCCCTGCCCCATTCCTGCAAGCTCTGTCCTCATCTGCACAAGCCTCAAACACTTTAATATCGTAAGGCTTGTGTGGTTGTGAGTTTACAGGAATGGGGCAGGGACAGCAACAAAACTCACGGGGATGGGGCAGGTAAACTGAGTTCCTGCGGGGACTTGTCCCCGTGTCATTCTCTAATCCTCAGCCACACAGAGAATTACAATATAGCTCTGGTACACTTTTGCTCTCCCTGAAGACGTAAACGAAACTCCGCTGGAGTAGGAGAGCAATGGAGTCAATTGTCTGACGGCTTTGGGAGTTTATAAGACAGTTTTTAATTTTTCATATTTACTTGGGGGATAAACACATATTAAGGACCTGATTTGGAAGCAGCGTTGCACTTTGACTGGACGGACAAGCATTTCAGATAAGTGGTTTTCACTTTTTGAAATATAGAAATTGTGAGTTTGTGTGTTACCAGCATCAGGTGGGAACACAATTGTGCGATGATGGTTCCTTTTGTTCCAAAATCTGGTCCAAAGTTTTCACTTAGGACCTGAGCGGAGGTGTACTGAGCACATTGTACAAAACAAAACAAAATTTTAAGCAGAATCTTGAAATTGTTTGTTGCATTTTGTGAATTTGGCAACATTTTGCATTTAAAGTTTTGAATGACAAAATTGATAAACTATTCCGCCGTTACCTTGCGGTTCGAGGCGGATTACATAAGAATTGTTGTGACATTAAGTAGAACTTTAAGGAATAGTCTGAACATTTTCTAATTTGCTAAGGAGTAGATAGTGTTTCAAGTGAAGCTTGGGACATGACTGGTTGTGTTATATTGGTTTTATGTATTTTTTTTGAAGAGTAGAGTTTGTTTCTTTTTTGAAGGTTTTGTAGTCTGGTCGAGATCAGCAGATTGGCGATTTCTCTGTCCAGTTTCACTGCTATCAGTATATACTACATTCAGAATTAGGAGAATATAAAATGTATGTCTCCTTACCTGCGATTCATATGGTAGAAATGCCACATTGATCTCTTTCAAGGTCTTTATCGCCTTTGTCACTCGTGCTTTTCCAAGTTCTCTGAACAATGAATCTGGACATGCTGCAGGCACAATTGGAATAAGCAGAGGTTATAAAATAGATACAAACATTTGCAAGGAAGTCCACAATAGATTTAAAAGGTCTCGATCTATCTCAGGGCAAACAACCTTACCTCCTATAACTGGCAGCCTACCTGGTAGTTTCAACACAGGATAAATGAACACCTGATGCTACCCTGATGTTTAAAAATATTTTCACAGTTAATTCTTTATTAGAAAACCATGTAGCTCTATCATACGACACTACTGTGAATGTGGGTTATGGGTTTATATATATACTAGTCGTTAAGCCCGTTACATTAACGGGTGCTAGAATTTATGTCTGTCTGTATTTTTCTTTCTGTCTCTTTCCTCCCTCCATTTCCCTGTGTAGCGCTGTCTCTGCTTTCTTCCTCAGTCTGCACTCTCAAGCTGTAATATTACTGCTTAGCTTTTTCTCCCTGCAAGCATCTCTGCTCTAGCCCCCTGTCCTTCTGTGACTGTCTGTGTGTCTCTCTCTACTTGTGCACAGTTTGTTTGTTTTTTTCAATCTCTCTTTAGCTCCTGATCCCCTCTCACTGACCCTTGCCGACTGCATGTAATTCCGGTTAGGTTTCCATGGCAACCCTGCTCGCGGGTCTGTTCGGTAGGGCCGTTTTTTCGGGTCTGCTGGCGCCGGGTGGGGAAGAGTCCTGGCTCCTTTTTTGGTTTGGGCGCGTGCAGAGGGGCTCAACAGCGCACAACCACCTTTCCTTCCCTCCCTCCATCAGGTGCAGTGCAGCTCCACCAATGTTAAAAGCAGCCGCATCGAAATCAGAGGCCTGCCACTGCCGTAGCACGTTCCCCTCTGCCTTGGTCCCGCCCCTTCTCTGACATATGGGACCGCGGCAGAGGGAACGTGTTACGGTGGCGGCAGGACTCCAATTTCAAAGCAGCTGCTTTTAACATAGGCGTAGCTGAACTGTACCTGATGGAGGAAGGGAAGGAACGGTGGGGCAAATTTCGTCAACGGCAGTCCTTGTGCGGTTCGAGAGAGGGGGGGGGTGGAGTCGGCGACTTGCAGCTTCGCGTGCCTCCCACCCCCCCTTCCCTCCGGCTCCGCCGCTGATAGTCTCCACCTGCATTGCCCCTGGCGCAGCACTCACCGGCCCGTCCAGCGGGGAACGGAGGAACAGGTTCAGGGCTGCCAGGGGGGGAGGAGTGAGTCCGGCTGAGACTGGCAGGAAGAGGAAGGCGGAGCAGGTGAGCCGGCACCGAAAAAAACTTTAAAGAGCCAGCCAGACCGTGAGTGCGAGCTGTTGTAAGTTTGCATGTGCACTCTTGCCGGCCACGGACATACGGATCACGGAAGCACGCGGATTAGAGTGCGCATGCGCCGCCTACGGTTTTATTATATAGATACAATTGTTATTATCTTGATGGATTTATCAAGTGTTGTTTTTGAGCCTATGTATGATTTTTCTTGTACACTTGTTGAATGATTAAAAAGGAATAAAGAATTAGAAAAAAAAAAAAAGATTTTTAAAAGAATTAATAGATAAATATCACTAACTTTCCTGGCCAATGACTGGAGCAAGGAGCAGAAACACTACGCCGACTATTTCAGTCTGTGACTTTGCAGCTGTGAGTAGGCTCCATTTCTGAGGCCTATTATGGAATGTTTGAATGAATAGTGGTTGAAAGACACTGTTTGCACTTTTTCAAAAATAGTGGTGTATTATATATTGTGTGACTTATGTTATTTAAACCACTTGGGTTAGTTATTTTAGGTACTATTCTATTTGGGACATCAATGAGAATAAAAAGTCAAATTTCATCAAATAATAATAAGCTTTTATTGATAATGACAGGAGTTGCCATTCAACATATTACCATGAATTGGAAAAATTATTCTAGACTTAATTACACTTTCTGGTGGAATTCGTTGTGTCATATATACAAAATGGAAAGAACAATTGCCATGCAAAAAGGGAATTATAATAATTTTAAAAAGATTTGGGGGCCATTTAAACTATTGTAATGATTAGACGCCTTTTTACACTGAAAGTATATTTATAATTAGGGGAAGGGAGGGCGGGTTTTTAGTTGTATTAAAGATTTAATTAATAATTATAAATGTAATATTTATATGATATTTTGACTATAATATCTGTGGAAAGGGTGGGGGGTGGAGGAAATAAATTTATGTATGTAAGATGATAATATTAAGAGTTTCAAGTGATGTGTATAAGTTCAATTGAAATAATATTTTTGTACTTGATTTAAGATGAAATAATGAATATATAATTGGAAAAAATATATATATATATTTTCGCAGCAGGTCTAGGACAAGTTGCTAAACTAGTATGTGATGAAGAAGCAATTGTTATTTCACAAGTTCGATATTTCTTGTCACGGGGAAGCTTGCGTATATGTGAGAAAATTTGCATTATTGCTGTCCATTCTGTAACCAGTCTAGTGTTAGGGACTTATGTGTGAGAAGCATATGCTGTTGCAGTCAGGAGATGGGTCAGTTTTTCATATCAACTAAGTTGGCCTACTTCATTACAGGATGATTTTTTTTTTGACTCCCGTAAAAGGGAGAATACAGGGTCAACCTTACTAAGCTACTCCAGTAAAAAGGTATCACTTGTACCTTGTTTGATGACCATTACTTCTACATTCCAGTAGGTAGAGACCTACAAAGAACAGAGACCTACGAGAGAGCGAGACCTACAAGAGAGAGAGAGCGAGACCTACAAGAGAGAGAGAGAGACCTACGAGAGAGTGACCATTACTTCTACATTCCAGTAGAGACTGACCAACGAGAGAGACCTACAAGAGAGAGAGAGAAACCTACAAGAGAGAGACCTACGAGAGCAAGACCTACAAGAGAGAGAGAGAGAGACCTACAAGAGAGAGAGCGAGACCTACAAGAGAGAGAGCGAGACCCACAAGAGAGAGACCTACGAGAGCAAGACCTACAAGAGAGAGAGAGAGAGACCTACAAGAGAGAGAGCGAGACCTATGAGAGAGAGCGTGACCCCTACGAGAGAGTGAGACCTACAAGAGAGAGAGAGACCTACGAGAGAGAGAGAGAGACCGAGAGAGACCTACAAGAGAGAGACCTACGAGAGAGCAAGACCTACAAGAGAGTTAAAGAGAGCGAGACCTACAAGAGAGAGAGAGACCTACCTACAAGACAGAGAGCAAGACCTACGAGAGAGAGCGAGACCTACAAGAGAGAGAGAGAGAGAGAGAGACCTACAAAAGAGAGCGAGAGCTACAAGAGAGAGACCTACAAGAGAGAGAGAGACACCTACAAGAGAGTTAGAGAGAGAGACCTACAAGAGAGAGAGAGACCTATGAGAGAGAGAGAGAGAGATACCGACAAGTAGAAATTATATGCATAATCACAGAGAGGAAAGAAACAGTCTTTACAGCCCCTGAATATTAGCTACACTGTATCTAAAGGGTTGATATAATGAAGTGCTCTACTTCTGGTTTAATATTCATTCATAGGTGCTATACCATCTTCCCCAGTGACAGGGCCATCCACTAAATACTCACTGTCAGTGAAGAAGACATGTGCTGCTTTGTAGGTGAAGGCCGGAGTGTCCTTGAAATCATTGATAAGAGCTCGTACAGACTAGTCAGAAAGGGAAGAGAGAATAAAAGTTACAGCTCAGTAGAGCTGAAACATCCACAAGCACTGCTCCCCTATATTAGGTTAACGGTGATCAAGTTTCAAGTTTATTGACTTTTAATATACCGACCATCGACAAGTATCTGGCCGGTTTACAATAAAATTTAAAAAAATAAAAAAAGTGCACACCAAGGACATTAACTAGACAGACTTGAAGGTGAGGGAAAGTAGGTAGGATTGGGGGGAGAGTTACATGTTAGAAGAAGAAAGGAGAGAGGGAAAAGGGTAAGGATCCACATTTAAGCAGCATCCAAAGAAGCATAGTTCAACCTATGCTGGAGGTCAATGAGAAAATACATGGTTACGGAGTACAGTGCTTTAGCCATTCTGTAAGTTTCCAGCAAAGCTGTTCAGCTGTCAAAAGATGCAGAAAATAAGTCCTCACCGACGGGTAGAATCATCTAACAAAGCTAAGCATGGTAAGAACAGAAAAATAGATCTTCATGTTTAGAGCTTTCCAGGCCGGTCACCCCTTTGGTGTCATTCTGCAGGATCTGAAAGCAACATTGATTTCTCCAAGGACAAGCAGGATGTTTAGACCACCTGAACAGGGGTCGCCATGCAACAAATTACTCAAAATTGGAAAGACTATACTAAATTAAATTACACATTTTGGTGGAATTCAGTTTGCCATATATATAAGATGGAAAAGATGATAGCATTACAACAAGTATGGGGACCATTGGCTAGTTATTCTAATGATCAGATATCTTAGCACATGGATAGACTATAGAGGGGGTTAGGGAGGGTAATTTATTTTATTTGGAAATAGGACTATTGACAAAAAGGGGGGATATTTATATTATATTATAAGAGTATTTGAATGTACTTCAAGTGTTATGAAATAATTGTCTTTTACTATGTATTTTCACTTGATGTAAGAAATAAAAATGAATAAAGATTTAAAAAAAAAAAAAAGAAAGACCACCTGAATGGGAATTCTTAGCCGTAGTTTGCCTTAACAAAAAAATGGAAGACACACACTGCCAACAGGCAACAACTTAGTTTTACTGGCAGCAGGCCTTTTGTGTGTTTGCGATAAAGGCAACCTGAAATAAAAGATTTTTTTTAAAAAGCACTACAGCAGCTGGAATTAGGTTCTATGCCTCAAAAGGAATTCTTAAAAACAGATTGACCAATCCTATTCTTGTGTCAGAGGCACTCTCTAAATAGTCATTTAAGCGCGCCGTCATTACAGAGCAGACAATTGAGTGCAAGACTCCAAGTTTATTTTAAAGAGCTTTGAGGGGGGAACCCCCCAGTTTACTTAATAGTGTTTGTGCTGCTGTTGGGGAGGTTGGAACCCCCATTATAGAGGAAACTTAACTTTTCCCTATTTTTTAGGGTAAAAGTTAAGTTTTCTGTATAATGGGGGGGTTACACCCCCACAGCCCCCCCAACAGCAGCACAAACACTATTAAGTGTGTGTGGGGGGGGTTCCCACACACCCACCCTTGGAGCTCTTTAAAATAGACTTTTACGCGGCGAACTGGAGTCTTGCACTCAATTGTCTGCTATGTAATGTCGGCGCGCTTTTGTCCCGTCACCCATTTAAATGTGAACATCTGGGCAGAAGTCCATATCACAATTTTACAGATCTCCAAAGAAGCTGTGCCAACTCGTGGGAGACTTCTGTTTGCAGGGAATGGAGCGCCATAGGCAAAAATAATCCAGGAAGACATTTGTAGAACAGAATCTGTGAAAAGAGTTCACTAGGCTACTCCTGGGAGCTGCCTGCTGCTCTTTTGGGTATGCCCATAACACCTGATGCTGTCATAGTGCCCGATAAGCCCTTTCAGTTTCAGTTCATAGGGGATTGGAGGGGGGACAGCATCCACTGGGAATTAAAGAGGGGTTAAGCATTTTTTTTTTTTTTAACTCAGTCTAGATCAGAGGTGTTCAACCTGCGGCCCAGTGAAATATTTTGTGCGGCCCTGGTCGAGGGCGATGCAGTGTTTTCCTCTGCTGCCCCCGGGTGTTAACCGTTTTGCCGGCTCCTTCCTCTGTCTTGTTTCAGCGTTTGCGTGTTTGTGAGGCCCCAGAAACATTTTTTTCGGCCAATGTGGCCCAGCGATGCCAAAAGGTTGGACATCCCTGGTCTAGATAAAAACATACTTCATTATCGCTGAAAAACATCCTAATAAGCTAATCAAAGCTATGGAGAACTTGGAATACGAGGAATGACTTAAGAGACTGGGATTGTTCTCCCTTGAGAAAAGGAGTCTGCGAGGGGATATGATCGAGACTTTTAAAATACTGAAAGGAAATCGACAAAATAGAGCAGGAAAAAAAATTATTTACAATGTCCAATGTGACACGGACAAGAGGACATGGACTGAAGCTAAGGGGGGACAAGTCCAGGACAAATATCAGGAAGTTCTGCTTCACTTAACGAGTGGTGGACACCTGGAATGCTCTCCCAGAGGAGGTTATTGCGGAATCCACCATTCTAAGATTTAAAAGCAAACTAGATGCAATCTCCTTACGAGAGGCATAGAGGGATATGGGTGACTAAAATTAAGTTTCAAGTTTTATTGTTTTTAATATACCGACCATCGACAAGTATCTAGCCGGTTTACAATGCTAAGATAAAATAATACGCCAGGTGTACACCTGGCTGGGCCTCCGCGTGTGTGGATCGCCAGACTTGATGGACCGAAGGTCTGATCCGGAGATTGCAGTTCTTATGCTCTTAATTTTGGGGCTGCCTCCTTGCTATTTGGACAAATTAAGTTAGCTATTTTTGAAAAGGCATATTTTAGGTGTTTTGGACAGATGTATGCGTTTTGGCCATTTTGAGACATCCATTTCAAAAATGAGCACCAGAGTAGCATAGTAAAATGAAAGCAGATAAAGATCTTCCAGGCAGTCAACAGCCACATCTGACACTCCGTACAAGTTACATTCTTTCAGACACTTAAGCCTGCTTTGACTGTGGTAGTTAAGCAATGCTCCTACCTTCTCGGTGGGGGTAATGAAGTATATAGCCTCCATGCTGGGGATTGGTTCTCGCCGCTTGTTGACATCTTCCACAACTAAGATTGGAGAATCAAAGAGAAGAGATCAACTTGAGCTGTGGAGTGAAGCGCTGAACTTCCACATAAATCTATGTGTATGCATCACACACCCCTTAAACCCCACCTCTCTCTTCCCTCCCCTGTCTAACTTCTCCCTAAATTTCAGTATAGTCCTCTCTTAATCTGTACTCGGATAAATTGTATCTAAACTCAAATAACTTGTACTAAACTAAACTAAACGACTTATACTAAACTACTTATACTTAAACTCTACTCTTAATTTGCTGTATACTCCCTGTATTTAACTACTGCACAGTCCTGTATGTCCAAACATTTAACCCATTGTACATCTTATTTGTCTAATTACTCTCCATTGTGTATGTTTATCTGAAGGCCGTTCTGAGCTACTGGGAGGACGGGATAAAAATCTAAATAAATCAGTGTAACAGTCGGCACAGAAATAAAAAGGGAAGGGGGAAGAGAACCAGAATTAATCGTGGCTGTGAGTTTGGTTCAGCTGCATTATGGCATTCCACTTCAAACATAGGCCAAATTTCGAGGTAAAGGCTAACGAAAAAGCAGGCTCAAGCACCATAAAGAAAAAAAAAAAACACACAAGTACACAAACAAAATTCAAAAAAATATCTTTAAAAATATTAAAGATAAACAATTTTAATTAAGAACATAAGAATTGCCGCTGCTGGGTCAGATCCAGTGGTCCATCGCGCCCAGCAGTCCACTCACGCGGCGGCCCTTAGGTCAAAGACCACTGCTCTATTTGAGTCAAGCCTTACCTGCATATGTTCTGGTCCAGCAGGAACTTATCTAACCCTTTCTTGAATCCCTAAAGGGTGTTTTCCCCTATAACAGCCTCTGGAAGAACGTTCCAGCTTTCTACCACTCTCTGGGTGAATAAGAACTTCCTTACGTTTGCACGGAATCTATCCCCTTTCAACTTTAGCGAGTGCCCTCTCGTTCTCTTCACCTTGGAGAGGGTGAACAATCTCTCTTTCTCTACTAAGTTTATTCCCTTCATTATCTTGAACGTTTCAATCATGTCCTTCTTTTCAAGGGAGAAGAGGCCCAGTTTCTCTAATCTCTCGCTGCACGGCAACTCCTCCAACCCCTTAACCATTTTTGTCGCTCTTTTCTGGACCCTTTCGAGCAGTACTAGGTCCTTTTTCATGTACAGCGACCAGTGTTGGTCGCAGTATTCCAGGTGGAGGCGCACCATGGCCTGGTAGAGCAGCATGATAACCTTCTCTGATCTGTTTGTGAATGAAGCCATCTGCACAATGTGCGGCGGTGGCGAAAAGGGCGAACAGAATGCTTGGAATGATTAAGAAGGGGATCACGAACAGATCGGAGAAGGCTATTATACCGCTGTACCGGGCCATGGTGCGACCCCCCCACCTGGAATACTGCATCCAGCACTGGTCACTGTACTTGAAGGACATGGTACTACTCGAAAGGGTCCAGAGAAGAGCGACTAAAATGGTTAAGGGGCTGGAGGAGTTGTCGTACAGCGAGAGATTAGAGAAACTGGGCCTCTTCTCCCTTGAAAAGAGGGACATGATTGAAACGTTCAAGATAATGAAGGGAATAGGCTTAGTAGATAAAGACAGGATGTGCACCCTCTCCAAGGTAGAGAGAAAGAGAGGGCACTCTCTAAAGTTAAAAGGGGATAGATTCCATACAAATGTAAGGAAGTTCTTTTTCACCCAGAGAGTAGTGGAAAACTGGAACGCTCTTCCGGAGGCTGTCATAGGGGAAAACACCCTCCAGGGATTCAAGACAAAATTAGACAAGTTCCTGCTGAACCAGAACGTACGCAGGTAAGGCTAGACTCAGTTACGGCTCAGGTCCTTGGCCTAGAGGCCGCCGTGGAAGCGGACTTGTGGGCACATTGGACCACTGGTCTGACCCAGCAGCGGCAATTCTTATGTTGTTATGACCTAAGTTTGATTGGAGAACATAAAATTAGACCATTTTTGACTGGGAGATCATTGTTTTAGTTTTGTTTACGTTGAGGGAAAGCATGAGAGAGATTTGCATGTAATGGAGGAGAAAGGTATGCAAATGTGTCTTGCATTACTCCAGGTACAAAAAAACATAAAATATTTTTAAAATACCTTATACCGTGAGCCCACTAGGGTCAGAGAAAGTTTATGTATATAATACATAAGCTGTTTTGGTTATAAAGGTGGTATATCAAATGCAGTCCCCTTACTGTACCATGTTAAACTGTATTATGCTGACTTCATGAGTATCGTGGCTCTGTTATACGAATTCTATAATGATGCCTATATTATGCGGTATCAGTTGTATTTTGTTGATATTTATCATATTACTGTTACTATTAATGCTATTACCAGGATTTACGGTAATCTGCCTATCTCCTAGTTTACCTCATTGTCTCAACTGTGTTTTATGCTTACATTGGTCATTTTAGCTATTGTTATACTGCTAATACAACATAAGCCATTTATAATCTATATAATAAAACCGTAGGCGGCGCATGCGCAGTCTTATCGGCGTGCTTCCGTGATCCGTATGTCCGTGGCCGCCAAGACTGCAGCATGCCCCGCGCTTACTACGGCCCCACGCGCAGCTCAGTTCGGCACGGCGGTTTCCCCAGATAGGGGAAGCCGAAAAACTCAATCCCGCCTCATGGTCCTGCCGCCGCTCACGAATTCCCCCCCCCCAATCCTCCTGCAACAGCCGCTACCGCTCCTGTTCAAAGCGGCCTGCTGAGGTTCGCGGCCGCTGTAACGAACCTCGCAGGCCGCTCTCCACATGGTAGCACGTTCCCTCTGACGCAATCGCGTCAGAGGGAACATGCTACCGAGTTGGAGAGCGGCCTGCGAGGTTCGTTACAGCGGCCGCGAACCTCAGCAGGCCGCTTTGAACAGGAGCGGTTGCGGGAGGGGGGGGGGAGTTTTAACAGGAGGAGTCGCCGAAAAAAAACCTTCAGCCGCAGCAGGCCAGCACACGGGAAGGGAAGGGGAAGGGGCCGAACGGAGCAGGGCAGCTCAAGGTAAGAAGGGAATGGGGGGTGGGGGAAAATGTTTCTAATACTCAGCAGGGACCTGGAGGGGAAGGGAAAACCGCTGCTGCTTCTGCAAAGGAAAGTGGTGGTAGGGGAGAGAAGGGAATGGGGGGTGGGTGGGGAAAAATGCTGCTACTACTTCACAGGGATCTGGAGGGGAAGGGAAATATCACAGCTGCTTCTGCAAAATAAAGTGGGGGGGGAGAGAAGGGAATGGGGGGTGGGGGAAAATGCTGCTACTGCTTCAGCAAGGACCTGGAGGGAAAGAGAAATACCACTGCTGCTTCTGCAAAGGAAAGTGGGGGGGGAGAGAAGGGAATGGGGGGGGTGGGTGGGGGGAAATGCTGCTACTACTTCACAGGGATCTGGAGGGGAAGGGAAATAGCACTGCTGCTTCTGCAAAGGAAAGTGGGGGGGGGGGAGACACAGAAAGAAATACAGACAGACAAAGGAGGCTAGGGAGAGAGACAGACAGAAATAAAGACAGACAGGGGACCAGAGAGACACAGAAATAAAGACAGACAGGCAAAGGGTGCCAGGGAGAGAGAGAAAAAAATTACAGGAGGGAGAAAGACAGAAAGAAAGGAAGAAAGAAACAGGAGCAGGGAGAGAGACATAAAGAAAGAAAGACAGACAGCCATATATTCTAGCACCCGTTAATGTAACGGGCTTAAACACTAGTAATAATAATAATAGCTTTATTTATATCCCGTCATACCTTTTCAGTTCAAGATGGTATACAACAAGTGGAGCTGTAAGGACAGCGAAATTACATCAGTTAGATTTGGGAGGGATAGACAGACAGATACTAGGAGAAAAGGGAGAAGGGATGTGTAAGGCATGGTAGGTGTTAAGCAGAATTGAAGGATCAGATAAGTCTGTCAAACAGGTGGGTTTTTAGTGATTTTCTAATTAGGTCACTTAAGGTGTTGTTCAAGATCCCTACTTGAAAGGAGTGTGTCCTGTTGAGGAATCTTTTGAATTTGCATCCTTTGGGGGAAGGCAATGTGAACAGTAGTGTTCTGCGTGAAAAGCGGAGTTTGTCCTGAAGGGTGAGGTGTTTCAGGAGATAGGTGGGTGCATTGCCGAAGAGAGTCTTTTGGAAATCAACTTGTTACAACGCAGCTCCCTTCTGAATCGGAGAAGTCTATGCTTCAGCTCCAAATGAAGGAGGCTGAGATCCTCCGAAACGGAGCCCCATAGAGCTTTTCAATTTGACTGGCATGGACAATATTGTGGCAGGAACAAAGGGACTGTCAGTGATTGTGAGATAAGTACTCTTTAAAGTTGGACACATCTTATATAACTGTTTCAATATTGGAGGAGGACATAACTTTGAAAGTTGAATATTACCATTTTGGATTTTGTAGCAATTTTTATTGCACACAATACACTGGAGAGATTACAATTGATGAATGATTACTTGTGTTTTTGCACATTTTTTACAAAATTCACTACGGGTCCAGGGATGTTACACTAGTGAAGAATCCTCTCTCAACTCCATATTACAGGCTGGTCCTGATTGTGACTTTGTGTAAACTGAGAATCCATCACAATTTCATTTGGATTTGGGGTGGGGGGGGTTCTTGGTTACATGAATGTCATAAGATATTATTTTCAGGTGGTATATTTTAGTTATATATGAATTTGGGAGGGGGTGGGGGTTAAATCTTATTGGTGTATGATATTGAAGATTTTTCAAGTGATGTTGTATTATAATTGTTTGATATTTACTATACACTTGATGTAAGTTATAAAATGAATTAATTATTTTAACTTATCATCGTTATTTATTCTCAGTAGTGATCTTCCAGTGTATTTGTCATCTATAGAATGAATTTTTGCTGCACTATTCACTTTTTCCTTGTTACTGGGTTAAGTTTTTGTTCAAACAGAAGAGAGTCTTGAAGCAGAGACAACTGAATTTGAAGATATACCTGTTATACACTGCTTTCTATTCATAAAGGCAGTTAATAAATCATCATAAATAAAACAAAATGGCTCATACCACAAAAAAAAGAGCATAACATGAGCCATTTCATACCCACAGGGCCATACTCACTCGTGATGCCTTCAGCAAGTATGTCAGACATCTTGCAACAGGATGAGAGGATCCTCATACTGAAGTGGTCCATTATCAGCACCTAGGAAACAAAGCAGGTGCTATGAGGCAGTCAAGGTGAAGAGTATGCCATACTGTTTCCAGTCCTGTCTTAGCCTGTAAAATTTAGCCTTAGCAGATTTAGCCTGTGGAGACTATGAGCTAGATGCACTAAAGTCAGTGATTGTCACTAAACCTGTTTTCACAGCTTTAGTGACGATCGCTTTTACCGACTCGATGCATAAAACAGCTCACCGCGTGTTTTTGCTCCTCGATCGCCCATTTTCCAATCCGGCCATGCAAATTAGCTAAAACCTGAGAGAGAATAAAGCATGGATGCTCTGGATACATCCCGATAAGTCCTGACATTAGCCAGGTGAAGGGGGATGGGATTAAGACAAAGATCACTTTTCTCTTTACAGAAAAAACTGCCCTCACCCCCTGCAACTGACATCTACCTTATCTATCTCTGCAGATGATAGAAACAATAGATTAACTATGGAAAGATATTTCACCATTAACTGAAGAGCATGCAAAGATGGAGAAATACGCTGTTTTATGAGTTCAATTAGCTACTAAAACTAGAGAAAAAGCAACAGGTCCTGAGGCTGTGGGCTAGCTGTGGTTTCACACCAAGGCCCACCCAGCCAGATACCATAAAGAGATAAACAGACCATGGTCAGAAGACAGAATTCTCAGAAGAAAGAATTCATAAGAAAAATCATCTAATAGAAAGTATCAGAGATGTTTAAAGTTGGGAGGGGGGCTTGTGCTCGGAAATACTAATATGGTGGGGAAACAGGCATTTCGGGGGAAAGGTAGGTTTTACGGAAAACAGAGTGGACATATAACATGACGTAGATGAGAATAGCCAATAAATGAATGTAGTTAGGCAGTAATGCATAAGTAAATAGCCAATAAGGATGTATCATGTGATATAGACCAACGTGGTGTTGGCCACTAAGAAATGTATAAAAACCAGGCCTATAGAAGGGAGAGGGCAGAACAGACATCGGAGGACCTCTAGGCCTAGAGATCGTCACCTTCTGTTACGCTATATACTAAATGATTTATTCCTGTAAGCTGTTATTGATTGGCTAAATAAATATATACTTATTGAAACCAGTATATAGCGTTCGAGGTCTCATTACCGAGGTAGGCCTGGACAGCTGCCTACATCAAACCCCATGCAAAGTAGCCAAGTGATTGATGCACTTGGAGTATTGTGTTCAGTTTTGGAGGCCGTATCTGGTGAAGGATATAAAAAGACTTGAAGTTGACCAGAGGAAGGTGACAAAAATGGTAAGGGGTTTGAACCAAAAGAAGTACAAGAAAAGACTGAAAGACCTAAACACATATGCTCTAGAGGAGAGGAGGGACAGGGGAGATATGATATAGATGGTTAAATACTTGAAAGGTATTAATATAGAACCAAATCTTTTCCAGAGAAGGGAAAATGGCAAAACTAGAGGGCATAACTTGAAGTTGCAGGGAGGAAGACTTAGGCGTAATGTTAGAAAATTCTTTTTCATGGAGAGAGTGGAATGCCCTCCCGAGGGAGGTGATGGAGAGAAAAACGGTGATGGAATTCAAAAAAACATGGGATAAACACAAAGGATCTCTAATTAGAAAACAAACAAATGATATAAATTAAAAAACTAAGGCCGATATTGGACAAACTTGTACGGTTTGTGTCCCATATGTGCTGATTCGGGTAGAACGGGCTGGGGACGGCCTCAAAGGGATCTCCACTAACTTGGAACACGAGGTCGTTACTGGCCAGACTTTACGGTAGATATCCTGCAAACAACGGGATGATTGGATAGGCTGGAGTGAGCTCGGATGGCAACTTCAGCAGTTGGAACCTAGGACATTACCAGGTGGACTTTAGTCTACAGCCCAGAAATATCAAAGAAGAGACAAGTTAACTTAATCATGTTTTTCTAATGAGAATAACTAATAGGCAGACTGGATGGACTGTTCAGGTCTTTATCTGCCGTCATTTACTATGTTACTATGTTATATAAAAGCAAATTTGATTATGTTTCCCCGCTTCTGTCAAAACTTCACTGGCTTCCGGTGATTTCTAGGATTCACTTTAAATGTACCTGCCTAACTTTCAAGATCCTACATGGCATTCTTCCTCTCCTAATTCCACTATCCTGGAATTCTTCGAGACCTGACACTACCAGATCCGCCCATATACTCAAACTATCTTTCCCCTCGTTAAAAGGCGTCATGTATGCAGGGAAATTAGGGAAATCCCTTTTCTTCAAATTCACTGCCCTGCTGCGGAACCTAGGCTCATTCCAATTATTCCGAAAGCATCTGAAAACCTGGCTTTTCTCCAAAACGTAAAGCTATCTATTTAAAATGTAAAGCTAGCTATCCTCTTCATAACCTCTAATTTCTTATTATGTCCTTCCCTCATTTATTGAATTTACCTGTAAACTGTGCCGAGCTCTATCTTCATGGAGATGATGCGGTATACAAACTTAAGGTTTAGTTTCTCTTCCTCTCTCTCTCTCTTTTTTTTCTCTCTCTCTCTTCCTCCCTCTCCTTTTTTCTCTCTTCCTCTCTTTTTTTCTCTCTCTCGTCCTCTTTTTTTTCTCTCTCTTTCTCATTCTCATTAAAAGACGTCATGTATGCAGGGAAATTAGAGAAATCCCTTTTCTTCAAATTCACTGAGCTTTGGAATAACCTCCCTGCCCCACTGCAGAACCTAGGCTCATTCCAATTATTCCGAAAGCATCTGAAAACCTGGCTTTTCTCCAAAACGTAAAGCTATCTATTTAAAATGAAAAGTTAGCTATCCTCTTCATAACCTCTAATTTCGTATTATGTCCTACCCTCATTTATTGAATTACCTGTAAACCATTATGGAGATGATGCGGTATACAAACTTAAGGTTTAGTTTAGTTTCTCTTCCTCTCTTCCTTTTTTTTCTCTCTATATTCCTCTCTCTCTCTTTTTCTCTCTCTCTTCCTCTCTCTCTTTTTTCGTCTCTCTCTCTCTTCCTCTCTCTTTTTTTTCTCTCTCTCTCTTCTTTTTTTCTCTCTTTCTCATTCTCATTAAAAGGCGTCATGTATGCAGGGAAATTAGGGAAATCCCTTTTCTTCAAATTCACTGAGCTTTGGAATAACCTCCCTGCCCCACTGCAGAACCTAGGCTCATTCCAATTATTCCGAAAACATCTGAAAACCTGGCTTTTCTCCAAAACGTAAAGCTATCTATTTCAAATGAAAAGCTAGCTATCCTCTTCATAACCTCTAATTTCGTATTATGTCCTACCCTCATTTATTGAATTACCTGTAAACCATTATGGAGATGATGCGGTATACAAACTTAAGGTTTAGTTTAGTATATTACCCTGCATCAGAAACTGGACATATCCCTATACAATCCTCTCTCCACATGCAGCCTCTTGAGAGATGATAAATTAATACTTCATTTCTCAAAAGACAGATGAGAAACAGGGCACGAAACACTGCTTGCGACACGGCTCGAGTTTATCTTAATAGTGTTTTGTGCAAGCTTTAGTATATGTCGTACCATCTATGATTCGCTCAGAGAGAAAACTGAGTTCCAGTCCCAATGTCCTGTTCAGTTCATAGATCTTTCATTATGCTAAGAGTAATCATGTCAGAAAAATTCACACTCCTCTTAATTCATCTGAAATCTCCTTAGTCCAGGGGTAGGGAACTCCGGTCCTCGAGAGCCGTATTCCAGTCGGGTTTTCAGGATTTCCCCGATTAATATGCATTGAAAGCAGTGCAGGCAAATAGATCTCATGCATATTCATCGGGGAAATCCTGAAAACCCGACTGGAATACGGCTCTCGAGGACCGGAGTTCCCTGCCCCTGCCTTAGTCCCTCAAGTAAAGTCTCCCCCCCAACTCCTCGTCTGGCTCTCTTCAAAAACCCAGTTTACAAGACTGCACTGCTTACACTTCTACAAGCTCTTAACTATCAAATGCCCCAAAGTTTAGAGCAACAGCATCTAAGATCTTCACCTACCTTCCATTCTCCATCCTTCTTCACACTCTTAACCACGCCATTCAGGATTTCTAGATAAAAGAAGGGAAAAAAACCCAACAACTTCCATCACAGATCTTTAAGCAACAGAGCTCATGTCTAAATCTTTTTTTTAAATCTAGATCAGGGGTCTCAAAGTCCCTCCTTGAGGGCCACAATCCAGTCGGGTTTTCAGGATTTTCCCAATGAATATGCATTGAAAGCAGTGCATGCACATAGATCTCATGCATATTCATTGGGGAAATCCTGAAAACCCATCTGGATTGCGGCCCTCAAGGAGGGACTTTGAGATCCCTGATCTAGATAATTCAGTCGACTGAAAATTAACTTGAAAACCCAGGGCAGGCTGCTCATAATTTGATGCCTAACAAGCTAATTTAGTGGCCTTCATCAAATTTTAAGCAGGGTTATGACACTGCTGACCAGTGTCAATTACATCAATTCCCATTAGTCCACCCTCAAACTTCATTGTGTATGTGTTGGGGGTGGGGGTATTCTCAAAGTTGAGAACATTTCTAAATGTCTATTGAGAAATACCTTGGCTCTACCCTCAATCCGCTTTCCCCCTTTCTGTCTTGATCCTGGGTAGAGATGCAGAATAGAAAACAACCACCCCCCCCAAAAAAAAAAAAAAAAGATAATGAGGTCCACCCCAGAAGTCTCTGGGGGCTGCCACTGGCCCCCAGGCCTTACATTGAAGAACACTGAACTAATGCACCCCTACACCAAAACACAAAGAAAGCTAGAAACACTGCTCCCATGTTAGGAGGCATCCAACTCTTTGGAGTTTGCTTATTTTTATAAGGCCAGTTTCTCTCAAGAAAACCGTAGCTGCATTTCTATGTGAGAAGCGGATCCAGCTTCTGCAGCATACAAATTTTGACAAAGTGAGACAGCAATAGGGCAATGTTGCTCAATGCAAGGGCCAATGGTAGTCCTCATCCCCCTGGCCTTTTTTTTCTGCTTCTCTCCGCCACGAGAGAAAGGAGGAAGTAGATGAAGGGAAGAGCCGCATTCTTAAAAGGACAAGGCATTTCTCAATAAAAATTTTTAAAAAGATGCATTGATATGTATGTATGTAATTTGCTACAGTGTGTCCTTGAAGTGCTTTGTACGACAAATGTAAATATATGTTTGTGTTATATGGAATGATAATTGTTTGGGTGGATGGGTGGGTGGGTAGGTGGGGGGGGAGAATGGATGATTATGAACATGAGAAAGATGAATCTGCTTTTATTGTATTACTATGAGATTGCAATGGTTGTATTGCACTGTTGTAGTTTTGAAAATTAATAAAGAATATTTTTTTTCTTCTCTCTCCGTCGCTGCAGGAGTATAGTGACTGTTCTAAATGAGCGAAGTTTTGCAATACGAGTACATAAAGTATTTTGTATTAAAGTTTTTGGTTTGTAGAATGATTCGAGTGGGGAAATTTACTTTGATATACGAGTGCTTCGGATTACAAGCATGCTTCTGGAACGAATTATGCTTGCAAACCAAGGTTTTACTGTATATCTTAAATTTAGCTCATGCCTTAAATTGTAAGCCTGCTGTACTTGAATGTATGGTTATACTTGAGCCTCTGAAGGGTTAAATGATTTGTCCAAAGTCAAAAGAAGCATCAGTGGGATTTAAAACCTGGCTCATGTCATTAGATTTCAAAGAATGGATTTTTACTGTTTAACATGTTACCATGACAAAAGGTGTCAATTGGTAGTACAATTACCATTAAGAAAGCTGTACAGATCTAAAATAAAAGCTGAATCATTAACAGGCAACCCATCAGGAATATGGAGGTAGCAAAATTGGAGAGGGGTGCATTATTGGGAAAGCCTGGGAAGCATACCTTATGGAAGTCTTTCCAATTATTGAGATGTGTGATTACAGGTGTATACTGTATGTATTTTTGAATTAAGTATGGTTATCTGCTGGGTAATCATGTGTTAATGATGCTGCTGTTCCAGGAGAGGGAGGTGGAGGGGGGTGAACTAGGATTATGACAGATTATTATCTTTTGCAGTGTTTGTATTTCTTGAAAATGAATAAAAATGATTTAAACATACTATATGTATTTGCACTCTGTGCATATTTGTGTCTGGGAGAGAAAAGCAGGACAGACATTTTGAAAGGAACAATGGCCTAATGCATGGGTAGGCAATTCCAGTCCTTGAGAGCCGGAGCCAGGTCTTCAGGATCTCCACAATACATGAGTTAGATTTGCATCTCTAGGAGGAAGTGCATGCAAATCCATCTCATACATATTCATTGTGGATATCCTGAAAACCTGATCTGGCTCCGGCTCTTGAGGACCGGAATTGCCTACCCCTAGCCTAATGGTATGAATCAATATATCAGAGTTTCTATGTTGCTGAAACTGGAATGGCTTCTCCCATAGAAATGCATTAGGCCATTCTTAGGGGTGCTAGCTTATTTCTCAGGAACTCCTAATCCAGGGGTCTCAAAGTCCCTCCTTGAGGGCCGCAACCCAGTCGGGTTTTCAGGATTTCCCCAATGAATATGCACTGAAAGCAGTGCATGCACACAGATCTCATGCATATTCATTGGGGAAATCATGAAAACCAGACTGGATTGCGGCCCTCAAGGAGGGACTTTGAGACCCCTGTGTGTAACCTAGTCCAATTTGGACCATTTTTAAATTCAATGTGCCTTTACACTAATTACACCCCCACCAACAGACGCAAAATTTTGGCTTATTCCATTAAATTGATGGAGTTATTCTGTGCTCAGAAAGTCATTCTTGATCACTTATATATAATTTTCATGTACCAAGAAATAACCTTAGTATCAAGGCAATTATTATTTACCTCAAAGAAGTTACAATGTAACCTTTTTGAAACTGAAAAAGCAGTTCTACCTTAAGATGACAAATTGTTCTTTTCTGATGATTAACTTTTTTTGTGCAAGAAATAATCTCATATCTCTCCTCTATATTTCTCACACAACAGAGATATAAAAAGAAGATAAATTTACTAAGCTGAAGAGTGATGTTTAATATTCATTGAAGTTACACAAAATGGGGTAATTCTATGATCAAGGCCCAAATAACTAAGGTCAGGGATGAATTTTCCCATCAGGTCCAGATGGAATGAGGACCAAAATTTATAAACAAGCCCACAATAGGCAATTCTTCCTGTGGGGAATTATATATAAAAGCAATATAAATCTTACTAATGGCATAATTTAATTTCAAATACAGTAATTATTAAAAAAAAAGTTTTGTGGTGAATTCTTCTGGGCCTAGGACCTGCCCTCCCCCATCTTGCTCCCCTGTTATTTCCAGAGTGTACTTGGGGCGTGGATGCTAAGAAGGGGTAGGAAAAGGAGAGAGTTTAGGGTGGAGTCTGATATAGGCCAAGAAAAGAGAGTTATCAGTATCTCCAAGACCTCTACTTCTCCATTTTCTATATCCGTTCAGAAGCACCAGAGAAAGCCAAGTATTTTCTATTTCTTCTATTTGTGACATCTTTTTGATATTTAATTCTCAGGGGCTGTCCACCCTTGGCATCTCTGGTTTGTACCAAAAGCAGCAGAGAGTGAAAATGACTGTCACAGCCTTCCTGGTTCTCAGTCCACTCTTCTAACCACTACTGTACACTCAAAGCCTGTGTTTTTTGCAAAGCCCCCATGCTCACTCACAACCTGCTACTGCTACCAGCACTCTCACAACTAGATTTTCAGGCTCATCGATTCAGCGAGTCCTGACATCTCCGGGTCTCCTAATGCAGCAGCAGCGGTGTCCGGTGGAAAGAGGCAGTGCTCGTCAGAACTTCCCTCTGCCACATCACTTATGATGCAGCAGAGGACAGCCCTGGCATGGCAGGCCAGAAGCAGCCTGCTCAGAACGCTGCCTCTTCCCGTCAGCCACCACCACGGCTGCTTTGGGAAGCCAGTATGTCAGATTTCATAAAGGAGGGGAGATGGGAGGGATGGAAAGCTTCTGCACAGGGGGGATGGAAGGAAGGGAGGGATGGAAAGCTGCTGTAGATGGGAGGAGAGAGAAAAGGAAGAACTGTTGGACATGGGGTGGAGGGGAGGAAGGGAGAGATGCAACAAAAAGGTAGAAAGGGGTGAGGGAGAAATCCTGCAAATGGTGAAGGGGAGGGAGACATGCATGGAAAAGAGAGGGAGAAATGTTGGACATAGGGTGGAGGGCAGGGAGAAATAGTGCATGGGAAGAGAAAGAAATGTTGCACACGATAATGGAGAGGAGGAATCTGAGATGCTGAATGGAGGGAAATAGAGAGGTTTGATCCAGGGCACAAGGCAGGGAGAGAGAAAGATGGTAGACAGTGAGAATGAAACATAATATTGGATATGGCAATGGAAGGGAAGGTACAGAGATGGAAGATGGATGGTGAGCATGGAGAAAAAAGAAAATGTCAAATAGGCAGGAGACCCAGGTGAGCGAGTTAACAGAAGACAAACAGAAACCAGAGCCTGGGACCATCATGATTTGAATAATAAAATGACCAGACAACAAAAGATAAAAAATAATTTTATTTTCTATTTTGTGATTACAATATGTCAGAGCTTGTGTTAGAGAGGAAAAGACTATTTATTTTGTTTACACCACAGGGCCAGCGTGGGGTTGGAGAGATCAAAGGGGAGTTGGATGGGTGAAGAAGCTACAAAATAAACCCACCAGGATGTTTGGGAAAAAAAAAATGCCCCATTGGGCAGGAAAAGTGATTGAATCAAATTGAAAAATCAATTCAATGGACCAAATCGAAAAATCAATTCAATGGACCAAATCGAATCGAAAATTTTTTCCCCAAATCAGGCAGCAGTTTGTGAGGAGATTGATGTAGGAAAAGAGTGTATGAGATTTTGGCAGTGGGGAGGAGGAAGATGGATAAAACTGAGGGTCCGTGGTAGGGGCACTAAAGTGATCAGTGATATTTTGAGCCCTAGGCAAATCTATATGAATTCCATGCTTTCCCCCACTTCTTATTTTTTCTAACCCAATGGATGCTTGAAATATTACACATAAGGGTTGAAAGCAGTTGCCTATAGGCAAAATAATTCCCTCAAAATTTAATGGAACAGGATAAAATCTGTGATGGGGATAAACAGCTGTAAAAGACGCACTGAGTTTGAAAATGGGCCAGACCAGGCCAGGAATTTCAAAGAAATAGCCAAAAAATGTTCCCCAATGCTTTTCTACATGAGAAGCAACTCCAGCTTATGCACTAAAGAAACTTTTCAAACTTTCTCATCAACATACACAGAGACAGCACACCCAAAATAGAATCAGACAACATTTTGGGTACTAATTCAAGCTGTTCCTTACAGGTCAGAATACACATCCTCACACAGAGGGTTTAGGAATAATTCCTTATCACCGTAGTCAGTTGACCCGGGATGAAAGGACAACCCTAGGTGTGATTCATTTGTCCTATACTTGTTTCTCATTCACTTCAAAGTTTTCAATATCATTTCATTCAAACATCAAAACAACAACACAAAAAAATCTTACTGCAAAAATGAAAAGCATAACACAACTCCGATCAGTTTACAACCTGTGTCACTTTGTTCTGTAGAAGTCTCAGTTTACTTCTATTTTGCACCTTCTTTATCGCAGATGTTTTAACTATCTCTTTCCAATGGAGTGTCCTAACCAGAACTGGATAGAATCTCTCTCAAAAACATCAGGGTGACTTTTAGCAACAGTTATTCTCTCCATCCCGATGGCTTGAGCACATAACCATGTGCTAATGCCCTAACAACTATAAACCATTTTTGAAAAGACATCAACTTTTTAAACTCTAAAGCACTTTGCCAAGTTGACTGAATTATTAAGTGGTTACAATATGATCTTGTTTGAACTAGAGAATGACACGGGGACAAATTTTTCACCGTCCCCGCAGAAACTCATTTTCCCATCCCGAATTCTTTTCCTGTCTGCCCCATTCCTGCAAGCTCCGTCCTCATCTACACAAGCCTCAAACCCTTTACAACCGTAATTGTTTGAGGCAGAGCTTATGGGAATGGGGCAGGGACGGCGACAAAACCCGTGGGGAAAGGGAAAATTGAGTTCCTAGGGGGAAAAATGTGTCCTCGTGTCATTCTTTAGTTTGAACTGTTTTAGAATGGGATGTAAAGCCCAGGAAATGCCAGATACTTACGGTCCAGCTATAGATCAACACACATGGATGCAGTCTTACCCCAGCTCAACTGAATCAGGGATCTCAAAGTCCCTCCTTGAGGGCTGCAATCCAGTTGGGTTTTCAGGATTTCCCCAATGAATATGCACTGAAAGCAGTGCATGCACATAGATCTCATGCATATTCATTGGGGAAAACCCGACTGGATCTCAAAGTCCCTCCTCAAGGGCTGCAATCCAGTCGGGTTTTCAGGATTTCCCCAATGAATATACATGAGATCTATTTGCATGCACTGCTTTTCATTGTATGCTAATAGATCTCATGCATATTCATTGGGGAAAACCTGACTGGATCTCAAAGTCCCTCCTCGAGGGCTGCAATCCAGTCGGGTTTTCAGGATTTCCCCAATGAATATGCATGAGATCTATTTGCATGCACTGCTTTTCATTGTATGCTAATAGATCTCATGCATATTCATTGGGGAAAACCTGACTGGATCTCAAAGTCCCTCCCCGAGGGCTGCAATCCAGTCGGGTTTTCAGGATTTCCCCAATGAATATGCATGAGATCTATTTGCATGCACTGCTTTTCATTGTATGCTAATAGATCTCATGCATATTCATTGGGGAAAACCTGACTGGATCTCAAAGTCCCTACTCGAGGGCTGCAATCCAGTCGGGTTTTCATGATTTCCCCAATGAATATGCATGAGATCTATTTGCATGCACTGCTTTTCATTGTATGCTAATAGATCTCATGCATATTCATTGGGCAAAACCTGACTGGATCTCAAAGTCCCTCCTCGAGGGCTGCAATCCAGTCGGGTTTTCAGGATTTCCCCAATGAATATGCATGAGATCTATTTGCATGCACTGCTTTTCATTGTATGCTAATAGATCTCATGCATATTCATTGGGCAAAACCTGACTGGATCTCAAAGTCCCTCCTCGAGGGCTGCAATCCAGTCGGGTTTTCAGGCTTTCCCCAATGAATATGCATGAGATCTATTTGCACGCACTGCTTTTCATTGTATGCTAATAGAGCTCATGCAAATTCATTGGGGAAATCCTGAAACCCCGACTGGATTGCGGCCCTCCAGGAGGGACGTTGAGACCCCTGATAGATCGATCGATCGATCGATTCCTGACACCATCCCAGGCAAGAATGGAGCCTTCCCTTCAACCTCCACTAAGAGAATCGGAACTACAAATCCCTGCATGCACTAAGAGAAAAGCCACAACTTATCACCGTAGTCAGTTGACCCGGGATGAAAGGACAACCCTAGGTTTTATACATCAAGATATTGCACTGCAGGCAGGAACAGGGTACAGAGAGCTATCAAAAAGTTTCTTTCTTTAAAAAGAGATCTATCTCCAGGAGATGGGTCTGAGCCACACCCACTGCATTAAAAAAAAGCCCCAACCAAGCAGTCGGGTCTCACTGCCACAGCCGCCTCTTCCTCCTCGCAGAAGACTAGCCTCACTGCCCAAGCTGAGAGCGTGATAAAAAAAACAACCCAACAACCCAGCACTTACTCTCTCCCACCAGCGCTTTCAGTCCTCCTGGCGCCATCTTCCAGCCTCCCGGTCGCTCCCTACGCTTCCGGGTCTCGCGACGAAGGCGGACCCTCAAGCGCCCATCTCTCTGACGTCACGGCAACGCTCGTATTACACGGCGCGTCGGTGACGAGGGAGGGGAGGGCGGGGTCTCTGTTGCGTTAAAGGCCAAGAGAAAGGGGGCGGGGTCTCTGCGGGGTGTTCAAGACAAGTCCAAGAGAAAGGGGCGGGGTCTCTGCGCGGTGTTCAAGTCCCAATAGAAAGGGGCGGGGTCTCTTCGGGGTGTTCAAGTCCCAGTAGAAAAGGGCGGGGTCTCTGCGGGGTGTTCAAATCCCAAGAGAAAGGGGGCGGGGTCTCTGTGGGGTGTTCAAGTCCCAAGTGAAAGGGGCGGGGTCTCTGCGGGGTGTTCAAGTCCCGAGAGAAAGGGGGCGGGGTCTCTGCGGGGTGTTCAAGTCCAAGAGAAAGGGGGCGGGGTCTCTGCTGCGTTAAAGACCAAGAGAAAGGGGGCGGGGTCTCTGCTGTTAAAAGCCAAGAGAAAGGGGGGCGGGGTCTCTGCGGGGTGTTCAAGTCCAGGAGAAAGGGGGCGGGGTCTCTGCGGGGTGTTCAAGTCCAAGAGAAAGGGGGCGGGGTCTCTGCTGCGTTAAAGACCAAGAGAAAGCGGGCGGGGTCTCTGCTGTGTTAAAAGCCAAGAGAAAGGGGGCGGGGTCTCTGCAGGGTGTTCAAGTCCAAGAGAAAGGGGACGGGGTGTTCAAGTCCCAAGACAAAGGGGGCGGGGGTCTCTGCGGGGTGTTCAAGTCCAAGAGAAAGGGGACGGGGTGTTCAAGTCCCAAGAGAAAGGGGGCGGGGTCTCTGCGGGGTGTTCAAGTCCAAGAGAAAGGGGGCGGGGTCTCTGCGGGGTGTTCAAGTCCCAATAGAAAGGGGCGGAGTCTCTGCGGGCTGGTCAAGTCCAAGAGAAAGGGGGCGGGGTCTTCAAGTCCCAAGAGAAAGGGGGCGGGGTCTCTGCGGGGTGTTCAAGTCCAAGCGAAAGGGGCGGGGTCTCTGCGGGGTGTTCACGTACAAGAGAAAGGGGGCGGGGCCTGTGCGGTTTATTCGCAAGTCAGGCAGGAAGCGGGTTTCTGTTATTGCTCGAGGAGGTATGTTGAAATGGAAGAGAGTAAACATCTTAGGCATTCCCTGCAGGAGGGTTTATTTCATTCGTTCTTTATACCTTACTGTGGATAAGGCGTTTGAGAGAAAATAGGGGTTCGGATTTTAACCAGGCTAGGATTTTGTAGCTGTGATCTCACCATAGAGCAGGGGTGTCAAAGTCCCTCCTCGAGGGCCGTAATCCAGTCGAGTTTTCAGCATTTCCCCAATGAATATGCATGAGATCTACTAGCATACAATGAAAGCAGTGCATGTAAATAGATCTCATGCATATTCATTGAGGAAATCCTGAAAACCCGACTGGATTGCTGCCCTCTGGGAGGGACTTTGACACTCCTGCCATAGAGGCAAAATAAGACTGTGTGACTCACCCTCCCTCCCGGTGCAGAATAATTAAATACCTATGGAGACCCAGCCAGGTTGTCAAACTCACCATCACCACCACCCCAAATGTGGGTTGGTGGTCCTATTTTGGGCTCTGACCCACAGTTTAGGAAGCTCTGTCCTAGACTGATTGATTGATTTAAAAACAACCTGCCTATCTACAAATCTAGGCAAAGAACAATAAACAACTAACAAATGACAAAATACATAAACCCTCCTAAAATATCTAAGCATCATTGCACAATTACAAAATATATCTTCAGAACACTTCAATGCTAGTAGTCACAAACTAACTGAAAAAAGCAGAATTTCATACATACAGTTTGTGCCAAAAGATAAGATTAAAAGATAACTTCTAGTTCGACAGATACATTATTCCTGAACCTTTGGATAGTCAATCTATTCCCACGAAAAAGATTTTGTAGAGAGTTGGGTTGTCCTCCACTTCCTCAGTCGTCTCTGTACAAGCAAGATGGTAGGAGCCTGTCTTTCTCTGCAGTTGTGTACTGAAAGTGAGAGACGCCCTTCTCCCACCCTCTTCTCCACCATCCCTCCCTTTCCCCGTACCTCTTCAATTTCACCAGTGCGAGCAGCATCACCAACTTGCTCACTTTGGGTTGGCTCTCCCTCTGATGTCACTTCCTAGGTGCGGGACCCGGAAGTGACATCAGAGGGAGAGCTAATGTGAAAGAGCTAGAGGTATAGTGAGGGGAAAGTGGAGGCTCAGGTGGAGGGGGACTGAGAGGGGGGAAGCTGACGCCACACACACACACACACACTGTATCACTGCTTTTCTGCTCCTGTTTATTTTTCCTTTAATTCCTTTCTTTTTTTTTGCTTACCGTTTGTGAGGCTTTTCAGTGTTGCAGAGGATCCTGATCATGGGACATCTCTGGTTGCGGGAGAGCGCAGACTGTAAGGTCAGAGGTCTGCATCCAAGAGGTAGACTGTCTTGCATTAGGACAGCCTGCATTAACAGTCTGGTAACTCAGAGGCTGGTCCCTTGGGAGCAAGGCTCGCCCCAGGTTCTGTCCACAGTGGTCTTGAGTGTAGGCTTTGTGGTGGTTTTTCCAGCATTGGGGTTGACGACTACTACTATTTATCACTTATATAACACTGAAAGGTGTACACAGTGCTGTACATTTTGACATTTAATAGACGGTCCCTGCACAGAAGAGTTTACAATCTAACTTGAACAGACGAGACATATAGAGTTAAAGATATGGAACCCATGGAGAGAGGAGTTAGGAGTTGAAGGCAGTCTCGAAGAGGTGAGCCTTTAACTGGGCCTTGAACACTGCCAGAGATGGAGCCCAACGTAGGGATTCGGGCAGCCTGTTCCAAGCATACAGCACAGCAAGGTAGAAGGGACGGAGTCTGGAATTGGCAGAGAAAGAGAAGGGCACAGACAGGAGGGACTTAGCTGAGTGGAGCTCACCAGGGGGGGGGGACACATAAGGGGAGATAAGTGAAGAGAGATAGGGAGGGGCAGCCGAGTGAGTGCATTTGTAGGTCAGTAAGAGGAGTCAGAATTGTATTCAGAAACAGATGGGAAGCCAATGGACTTTAGGAGAGGGTAATGCGAATATAGTGGCTCTCATGGATTATGAGTCATGCAGCCAAATTTTGGACAGATTGGAGGGGAACAAGATGAACTAAGCGGAAGGCCTGAAAGTAGCGAGTTGCAGTAGTCTAAGCATGCGGTGATGAGGGCATGGACAAGGGTTTTGGTAGTATGCTCAGAGAGAAAGAGTTGGATTTTGGTAATATAAAGGAAGAAGCAGCAGGTTTTAGCGATATTTTGTATCTGGGCAGCGAAGGAGAGAGAGGAGTCAAAGATGTCTCCTAAATGGGCAGAATCCCAGGCAGTTCTGCCCAAGGAGATTTGAAGAGCAGTGACATGGTCCACCCTCCATACTCCATAGTTTTAAAGGGTGTATGTGGCAGTACAAATGCGCATCACTTTTGAGTCCTCGGTGCCAGCAGCAGGCTCATCTGCCCCACCCTAGACTCATGGGACTGCTTTGATATGTATCACTGGTCAAGACTCATGTGCCTTTTGCACTAGAAGGGAAGATTAGGTTCTTACCTTGATAATCTTCTTTCTGGTAGAAAGGTGCATGGGTCTTGATGGCCTGCTCTGTCAGATTTAGCCTGCTTACTGTCTAATCTGCTGTTAGTGTATTTAGTAGCTAAAATCATGTGTAGTACCTGAAGATTTGAGGGTGGCCAATGATTTTGAAAAAGGGTTCCAGGGGAGATCCATGAAATTACAGACTGGTATGCCTGACATTCGTGCCAGGCAAAATAGTGGAAACAATTATAAAAACTAAAATTGTGGAACACTTAGATGACTCTAACAAAAAAAACAGCACTGTGGAGTGGTCTACGTCCCTAAGACGGTCCCAACCTCCACAGCGATGGACCCGGGGCCACAAAAAGTATGAAATTTCAAGAACAAAAAGAGTAAAAATTAAATAATTTATTGATGCCTTTACCAAATACAATATCACAAATAAAAGAATATGTAATCACTGTGTTGTATATTGCTGTATTATTCTATGATCCGACCCTACACGGGCCATGTTTCGGCAGTGTTCTGCCTTCCTCAGGGGTCCTTTAAAATAAAATAAACAATAGATTACAAAACATAGAAAAGGAGGGTCACATACATTTAAAATACAGTAAAACCTTGGATTGCAAGCAAAACATTTTATTACATTTTAACTTGATATACAAGCAGTGTCTTGCAATACAAGCACATACAGTAGACACACATCACATCATCACAACTGAGCCGATGGTTCTTCTCTCTCTGACACTGGAAGAGTGTAGTGACTGTTCTATACAAGCAAAATCTTGCAATACGAGTACATACATTATACACGCGTCACATCATCACAACTTAGCCGATGGTTCTTCTCTCTCTGACGCTGCAGGAGTATAGTGACTGTTCTAAATGAGCGAGGTCTTGCAATACAAGTATGTATAGTATTTTGTATTAAAGTTTTTGGGTTGTGGAACGAATCGTCGAGTTTCCATTATTTCCTGTAGGGAAATATGCTTTGATATATGAGTTCTTTGGATTACAAGCATGCTTCTGGAATGAATTATGCTTGCAAACCAAGGTTTTACTGTATATGAAAAAACCCATAAGACAATATATGTGCAAGTTTTGTGAAGACCAAACAAAAACTGCAGGCTATGTACAAGATGCAGGCAATGTTTATTATACCAATGATAAAATGCAGTAGATATACAACCTTATTATCAACCCAAGGACCCGACATGGTCTGTGTTTCGGACAACACGCCTTCTGTTGGATTTTCTTTTTGTTGCTGTTACACACTGCAGTCTCTGTTGGATTTTCTTTTTGTTGCTGTTACACACTGCAGTCTCTGTTGGATTTTCTTTTTGTTGCTGTTCAAGTTTTGTGAAGGCACACTAAAACAGGGGAAACAAATCCACAAAAATCAAACAAGCAAGAGCAAAAGTGGAAATGTCCAATCAGAATGGTGCACAAAAAGTGTCTTTCAACTCATCTGATAAATCCAAATGTCTTTATTCATCCAAAATAACTCATTCATCCAAAGTAACTCAATGACTCGACGTGATCATGTTTCGGCCACCCGTGTTGGTTTGTAGCGTCACAAGATTCGGAGCAACGGTTTGATCGTTGTGTTTTAGAGCATATTTATCCAATTGATACCCTAAGACTCCCTGATGCAGGCCGGGTGGCCGAAACATGATCATGTCGAGTCATTGAGTTACTTTGGATGAATGAGTTATTTTGGATGAATAAAGACATTTGGATTTATCAGATGAGTTGAAAGACACTTTTTGTGCACCATTCTGATTGGACATTTCCACTTTTGCTCTTGCAAGTTTTGTGAAGAACATAAATACGCATATGCATAATTCACCCAAGCTTTGAACACAGCTAAAGTAACAACAGCATCACAGAAACATCCTACAAATGTTCTGTTTTGCGGCCTACGAGTTTCTGTTTTTCCTGAAGTCATAATGCCACTGTACAGAGCCATGGTGAGACCTCATCTGGAGTACTGTGTGCAATTCTGGAGGCCACATTACCGTAAAGATGTACTTCGAGTTGAATCGGTCCAGCGAATGGCCACTAGGATGGTCTCCGGACTCAAGGGTCTCTCATACGAGGAAAAACTGGGCAAGTTGCAGCTCTACTCTCTAGAGGAGCGCAGGGAGAGGGGTGACATGATTGAGACATTTAAGTACGTCACGGGTCGTGTCGAGGCGGAAAACGACATATTCTTTCCTAAGGGACCTTCGGTCACAAGGGGGCACCCGCTCAAACTCAGAGGAGGGAGATTTGGTGGTGACACCAGGAAGTATTTCTTCACAGAAAGGGTGGTGGATCACTGGAACAAACTACCGGTGCAAGTGATCAAGGCCACTAGCGTGCTCGACTTTAAGAATAAATGGGACATCCACGTGGGATCTCTACGTGGGTCAAGCAGCACTCTGACTTAATGGGGTAGGACAGTAGAGTGGGCAGACTTGATGGGCTATGGCCCTTTTCTGCCGTCATCTTTCTATGTTTCTATGTTTATCTAAGCAGATTCAGTTAAAGAGGAAGCAGTTCCTCCTACTGCTTAAACCTAGGGTTTTAGCGGTGGGTGGAACCTTTTTCTAAAATTTCCTTGTAAATGCCTTATATCCTATGCAAGTGATAGATATGTGTTTCTAGACCCAGTCCAGTTGGAAGACTTTCTTAAGAATAAACCAATACAAGGAATTTCTTAATTTACTTTTACAAGTCTGGGAGGATGTCTAATTGACATTTAAAAGTATGCCACATGTTATATATTTGGTTTAGGGCTCCTTTTATGAAGCCGCGTTAGCCGCTTTATCGCGCGCGACTTTTACATCACCCGCTAACCCCCTGCACTAGCTGAAAAACTACTGCCTGCTCAAGAGGCCTGTATGGATGCTGCGGGGATGGGGAAGGGGGCAGGGACAGTGGTCGCAGGGACGGGGTGGTGACAGGGACGGTGGTAGCGGGGATGGGGTGGGGACGGGGACATATTTTTTCCCCGTGTCATTCTCTAATTGAAATCAGGAACCGATAAGACACAGAATAAGTTTACTTATATGTCGGTTTCTGTGCTGGTTTCTGAGACCCTTTCCACTCTTAGATAGTTGCATTAGCTATCAGCAGCTGTTTAAAAGAACCCATTGGAGTTAGAGCCTCCTTAAGATCATCACATACAATCACACCCAAGTCCTGCTCTTCTGTCATGCACAAAAGTTCTTCACCCCCTAAACCACTGTTCTTCAACCGCCGGTCCGCGGAGGGCCGGCAAGATCGACGAGCTGAAGTCCGCGCAGGGCCAGAGAGATCATGGGGAGCCTCCGACAGTGGCTTTCTACCCTCCCAGCAGCTCTCCTTACTTACCAGCGCAGCGATTGAGGAAGGCAGGCTTGGGGCTTTTGCTGAGCCGCGACGCCTCTGATGATGCAACTTCCTCTTTCCTCAGAGGCGGCGCGACCCATCAAAGGACCTGAGGCTGCCTTCCTGAATCGCGGCGCTGGCAAGTAAGAAGAGCTGCTGGGAGGGGAGAAAGCCACTGTTAGAGGCTGGGAAGCTGCTGGGCATGGTAAAAAAAAAAAAAAAAGGGACAGCTGCTAATGGACCTGGAGGGAAGGATAAGGAGAGATGCTGCTGGGAGGAGAGGAGGGAAAGGAGTCTGGGAAGCTGCTGGGCAAGGGAAAAAAGGGACAGTTGCTACTGGACTTGGAGGGAGGGAGAAGGAGAGATGCTGCTGGGAGGGGAGGAGGGAAAGGAGTCGGAAGCTGCTGGGCAAGGAAAAATAGGGACAGCTGCTAGTGGACCTGGAGGGAAGGAGAAGGAGAGAAGCTGCTGAGAGGGGAGGAGAGAAAAGGAAGGGAAGAGAGTTACTGCTGGACAGGGGGAGGAGGGAAGGGAGAAGGAAAAAGGAAGGAAACAGCTGGCAGGGAGATTAGAGGAGGGGAAGGGGAGAGACAGGAATGAGATGGGAAGGGGGATCAGCAGAGAAATAGAGAGGGACAAAGATGCTAGATCTGGTGTAGGAGAGATAAAAATGAAGAGAGCAGTGAAGCTGGAATGAATCATGTAAAAAGGAGAGAGGGGGCACCGGCTGGATGGAAAGGGGAGAGGGGCATAGAAAGAAGACAAATACCATATGGAAGGGGGAGAGGTCAAACAGTAGATGGAAGGAACAGATGCTGGATTGAAGAGACAGAGAGGGCAGACGCTGGAAGGAAGAGAGTGAAAAGAAGATGAAAGCAGAAACCAGAGACAACAAAAGGTAGAAACAAATAATTTTATTTCTATTTTGTGATTAGAATATATCAGATTTGAAATATATATCCTGCTAGAGCTGGTGTTAGACATAACTGGGGACTGCAAAGTCCAGGCAGTGGCTTAGGGTTCTCTCTGACCAGGGGGCAGTTGCCCTAGTTGCACTCCCCTAACCCTATTCCTGCTATGTGTGACTGCGGTATTCTGTTAACATGATATTTCTGTGTAGCATTCTGTAATAATTTGGCTTATTCAGTTTTCTTGATAGTAGAGGGGATATATGTGAAGGGGAGGGGAGACAGGGGTTTTGTTGATCCTTGCTTTGTATTATTCGTATTTAGAAAATGACAATTGTACAGAATATTATTTCTTTTTATACTTTAATTAAATGCATTCAATATAAATCATAACTGAGGTTTGTACGTATGGGATCAGATGGTTTGCGAGGACCAAGCTCGTGGAGACGGGGCAGAAACGGGGTTTTTAAATTTCAGTCCTAGTAGTTTGCCGGTCCACAAAATAATTTTTTTTTTCCCCGCCAGTCCATAGGTATAAACTGTACCGTTCCTTTGGGCTTTTGCTGCCCAAATACATGATATTGCATTTCTTAGCATTAAATTTTAGCTGCCAAATTTCAGACCATTCATTTGTTGTATGTGTGTGGTGGTGGGGGGGGGGGTGTGATGTTTGAATGGTATAATCGGTTGGGAATGAGGGAACATGGTTAATTAGATGTGGGGATATGGTAAGCTTACTAATCTTGGAGGAAGCTGGATATTTAGTTGGACTGAATGATGGGCCACACATTCTAAGTAGTTTGAGCGTGACATAGGTGATGGAAGCTTTGGGCAAGTTGTGTGGGGAGGCTGTCTGGCCCTGGTCTAATCATTCTTTCCCTTTCAGTATGAGTATGGGGGTTTGAGTGCTTGGAGATCATTGATGGGGTATGAATGCACTGGATCACTGTCTAGTGTAGTAAGTTTGCAGATCTTGACCGCTGTCTAAGCTGGCACTGGGGCACCCAGTGGGGGGGGGAAGGATGGGACAGAGGACCCATTAATATCACGAGTGCGATGCACTCGTTCTGGTTCACCTTTGATGCACTGAGCGGGGTAAGTTTTGTGGGTACGGGTATTGCGGGTGAGGGAGTTATGAAACAAAACAAAAGACACTTGACCCTACCTTCACCCCGCCCCAGAAGCTAACTTTTAAAATTAGGCATGTGCACCTTGCATGCAGTTTGGCAAGGCCGGCTTACTCAGAATCTGACGGCTCTCTCCCTCTTAGCTCCTCGGTGCTACAACTCAATTTTCTTCAGGCCACTGGTAGCTCAGTGAGGTGAGCCTGCTGCTGCCAACCTGTCCCAGAAGCCACTTCTCTGCAGGTTCTGCCTATGCCCGAACGGCCAGCGGCCCGAAGAAAACTGAATTGTAGCACCGAGGAGGTAAGAGAGGGAGAGCCATCGGATTCTGAGTGAGCTGGCCCTGCCAAACACAATTTAGAAATCCCATTCAGACACTTGGACAGGCCTCGAAAAAAGAGGACCTGTCCAGGTTTCCCCAGATGTATGGTTGTACGGTCATGAAATGGTTAACTGTTGTTTAAAATATTGCTCTGGTCTACATAGCTGAAGAAAGTTTACAATCTATTGACTTCATCTGCCTAAAATGTATGTCCCTACCTTACCACATTGTAAGCTGAATAGATAAGAGTTTGAGCCATGATGTACCCTGCCCTTCTGTACATTTAACATTTCTAACTGTAAGAGTTAGATAAGTGACTTGCTAGTGTGAGCTTAGGACCAATAATAATTGTAGAAAAGTTATAGAAGTAACAAATGAAAATTGTAGTTTTTGCATATATTCGTTTGCAAAAAGGGCATAAAAGTCCGTGTATTTCCTGTTTCTGACACTCTAGTAGGCAGGCTATTAACTGCACTAGAGTCCGGTATACCGTAATAAATCTCTTGTACTTTCTTCACGCCTCTGACTTTGTGTGTCCAAGTGACCTTTCATGGTAACCCTACGCGCATGCATCTCTCATCTGTTAATATTCAAAAATTCAGAAATGTATTCATAAACTGTTAGTACATTCAGAGAATGATGAGATTGCTGAAAAGGGTCATATTTCATTCATGAGACACATGGAAAGGGGCATCATATTTAAAGCTTGACACAAGGCATTGACAGTTTTGGCTGAGGCTCTGAGTTTGTTGGGGTTGTTCTCTCTATATTATTTGTCTTGCAGACCTTTAACTTGTACATAAGTTAATTTCTTCACTTTCACTTTGAGTCATTTATGAGCCGGGAACTAGCTCCAGAAAAGGTGAAAGCCAACAGCCGCAGTGTCATGTGGCAGGAAGCAGTTTATAGATTCACCAGTGAAGTCAGCTTCAGATATGCTTCCGGCTGAAAACAAACGGATTAAATGCACGATAGAGTACGACTTATAGAAGTATTATAAGGACAGCTGTGAGATCCAGAAGAGAGATTTACTGTGAGACTCCAAGAAGGGCTGGAGCTGCTGTAGTAATAACATACAATTTCCCTGTAAGTAATGAGATTCTGTTTAAAAAAACAAACCCCACCAATGCATATAACTTCCTTTTGTTTTATCTTTCTAAGATTATCTCCCTAACTAGATCCTTCCTCAGTCCTGACAGAGCTACAAAAATATCCTGTCATAGGCGTCAGCTCTGTGACTGCAGTGGACACTTGTCTTTCACTCGGTAAAGATTTATTTTTGTTGAACCAGTTTCTGCTTGAAAAATTGAATTCTTGTCTGTAGCATCAACTGAAAGTAAAGCCCTGAAAGCTCATCTTTCTTTCCTGTTCCCACAAGGTCTCAAAACTGAAAAGTGAGAGCTCAGTCATCCTGTACCATTACTGTTACTGACATAATTGTGATACTTGCCAGTCTTATTGTTGATAGTAAGTCAGCCTAGAGGAAAGGAGGGACAGGGGAGATATGATTCAGACATTCAAATGCTTGAAAGGTATTAACGTAGAACAAAATCTATTCCAGAGAAAGGAAAATGGTAAAAAACCAGACAGATTAATTTGAGGTTGAGGGGTGGTAAACTCAAGAGTAATGTTAGGAAAGTCTTCTTTACGGAGAGGGTGGTTGATGTGTGGAATGCGCTCCCGAGGGAGGTGGTGGAGAAGAAAACGGTGACAGAGTTCAAATGAGCATGGAATGAACACAGAGGATCTCTAATCAGAAAATAATGGGTATACGTTGAAGAACATAAGAATCGCCACTGCTGGGTCAGACCAGTGGCCCATTGTGCCCAGCAGTCCACTCCCGCAGTGGCCCGTAGGTCAAAGACCAGTGCCCTGACCGAGTCTAGCCTTACCTGCGTACTTTCTGGTTCAGCAGGAACTTGTCTAACCTTGTCTTGAATCCATGGAGGGTGTTTTCCCCTATAACAGCCTCCGGAAGAGTGTTCCAGTTTTCCACCACTCTCTGGGTGAAGAAGAACTTCCTTACGTTTGAACGGAATCTATCTCCTTTCAACTTTAGAGAGTGCCCTCTCGTTCTCCCTACCTTGGAGAGGGAGAACAATCTGTCTTTATCTACTAAGTCTATTCCCTTCATTATCGTGAACGTTTCAATCATGTCCCCTCTCAGTCTCTTCTTTTCAAGGGAGAAGAGGCCCAGTTTCTCTAATCTCTCACTGTATGGCAACTCCTCCAGCCTCTTAACCATTTTAGTCGCTGTTCTCTGGACCATTTCAAGTAGTAATATAACCTTCTTTAAGTACGGTGACCAGTGCTGGATGCAATATTCCAGGTGGGGGCGTACCACAGCCCGGTACAGAGGCATGATAACCTTTTCTGATCTGTTCGTGATCCCCTTTTTAATCATTCCTAGTATTCTGTTTGCCCTTTTGCTGCCACCGCACATTGTGCGGACGGCTTCATCAACTTGTCGACCAGTACTCACAAGTCTCTTTCCTGGGGAGGTCTCTCCGAGTACTGCACCAGACATCCTGATTTTTGTTACCGACATGCATCACCTTACACTTATCCACGTTAAACCTCATTTGCCATGTTGCAGCCCATTTCTCAAGTGTATTTATGTTACGTTGCAGGACTTCGCAATCTTTCTGTGTCTTCACTACTCTGAATAACTTTGTGTCGTCTGCAAATTTAATCACTTCGCTCATCGTTACAACTTCCAGTACTGGGCACACTTGCACGGCCTGTGTCCCGTATATGGACGTTCAGTTGAGGGTGGGCTGGGTAGGGCTTCGATGACTGGGATGGTTAAGATGGGCTGGAGTGAGCTTTGATGGAGACTCCAGTAGATGGAACCTAAGCACATTACCGGGCTGAGCTCTGAGTTTCTGGCCCAGAAATATCTAAGAAAAAGGACCATTTAAACTAAATAATTAATTTATGGAGCATATATGGTTGGGCAGACTGGATGTACCACTCAGGTCTTTATCTGCCGCCATTTACTATGTTACTATGTTTATGTAGAAAGAAATAGTTCAGCTAGTGACTCTATAAAATTATTTTATAGCAAAGCCATCTATTTTGTTATGAAGTGATAGTCAACAGCACATCAGTACTGGAAATCTCTCCATCCAGTTCAATGCTTTCTTCCTGGATCACTGTGGATACTGGGGGAAAAAAAAAAAAAGTACACTGAACGCTATTCTATAAACAGCATTCCAAGTTGGGCTCTGTTTATAGCAGGGGTGTCCGACCTTTTGGCTTCCCTGGGCCGCATTGGCTGAAAAAAATGTTTCTGGGGCCTCACAAGCGCGCAAACGCTGCAGCAAGACAGAGGAGGGGGCCGGCAAGACGGTAAACACCCGAGGGCAGCAGAGCAAAACACTGCAGTGCCCTGGACCGGGTCCGTACAAAATACTTCACGGGGCCGCATGCGGCCCTCGGGCCACAGGTTGAACACCCCTGGTTTATAGAATAGCATGGAAGCACCTGGATCCGTGGAATTACACCAACTGGTGTAAAGTCTCATGCATAAGTTAGGCGCAGATCCCCCGAATTCTATCATACTGCGTGCATCTTTAGTGAACGCCCCTAACCTGCCCATGCCTCTCTCAAACGCACAACCCCTTTTCAGTTGGGCGCTAAAAGATTTGTGCGTGCATTTTACAGAATGGCGCTTAGTAAGACGTGCGTGCAAATCTTAATTGGAGCCAATTAACTGCAATTATTGGTAGTTATCCGCTTGTTAATTAAATTGCATTTGCAACTTGAACACATGCCAATTTGCACGCGCAGGTTTGAGCCATGTACAGAATCTGGGGGTTAGTATATCTTGTTAAGTGAGCAATACTGTGTTGCCTAGTCCTGGAACATTTATAAAGAACAAACAAACATGAATGATTCCAAATTACCTTTAAACCAGATTGTGGATACAAATAAATATGTAGGCAGCTATATTTTTTAAAAATAAAAATGATGTTTAAAACCTTTTTTAATGGCTTTTATTAATTAAGTTGGTGCCGATACCAGCACCTAACTTAAGGCACAGTGGGCCAATTTGTCTATCTATTAGAAAGAAGATAAGGTAAGAACCTAATCTTCCCTTTTGAAAGGGCTATCGGGAATCATTTGCCTCTTTGTGGAGGATACAAAACTCTGCAACAGAACAGATTCCCTGGAAGGCATGATACGTAGATAACATGATCTTTATTTCTCCCTCATTCCAGATTGTCCATCTGTAAGCCTTTAAAACTTGATGCATGGGGGTCTTTGCTAGGGGAGAAATTCTTTTAAGTGGACCTATTTCTGATGGGCTTCAATATCTTTTTATCTTCAATTGTCTCCTTCTGAAGAGACCATTAGAAGGCAGAAATGGCCAGGAATGTGCTTTTGAGGCACCTTGAGGAGCTGTTGATGGCCGAATTCAATAAATTTAAGACCAGCCTGGGAGACGTTCCTCTGATGGAAGGGTATTCCAACATCCCAAGAAGCAAGACTGAAAAAGCTGATGCCACAGAGATAGCACGGCTGATGATACAATATTATGGAGAAGAATATGCTCCAGAGGTGGCTGTGCACATACTACATGAAATTAACAAGAAGGACCTGTCCTCCAAACTCAGAGATGCCATAAGTGGTAAGTAGACCAACAGCATTTCCAAGTGCTCAACCATGATAATGGCAATCATGATGACATATTTCAGATTTCCATAGTTTCTAAAGTCTTGAAAACTTTGGGAAGTATTATTATAGCGTTTCTTTGTTTTTTAACTTCTCCTATATCTTGTTTTGATAGGTTGAGCATGTATACAGCAGTATGATTGCATATTACCATGAAGCACCTCCTTTTGGTAGAATCTAATACTGCAATCTTCCCTCTAAAGGTGTGAGTGATTTTCCCAATGGTCTTCCTGGTTGCACAAGTTCATTGGCAATAAGAGTCCGATTCTTCAAACAATATTAGCAATACAAAACATTGTACTGTATATTTCCACCAATGATTTTTATCTCAAATCCTTTTGTAGTCCAACTTTAAAAAGCACAGTCGCAACTTTTAGCTGAAGTCAGGCTTCAGCCTAACTCTTCATTAGAAAGTTTATAGTCTTATGTAATATGAGATTAGTGTTTTGCCTAGGCAGTCACCTCATTTATACCCAGAATATTTATTTGTTGGGACCAAAGCCAGGATCAGAATGCTCTGGGAGACCCTGAGTAGTTTTCATATGCTCTGGGCGCCAGTAGGCCCCAGCAGCTAAGCAGGCCAGTAGGCCCCAGAAAGCCTAAGCAGCTTTCATATACAGTACTTCACTCCACTCCACTTTCTACTAAGCCGGTCCATTCTAAAGGCTGTATTCTGAGCCAACTATTACTTAAGTAAAGTCTTTTGTGCAACAAATATAGAAGCAGAATTCAATACGAGATTAATAACAACAGCAATTAGTTACAAAGCCTCTGATGCTTGATACCGTAACCCTTAGAGAAAGTCCAAACTTCTTCATCTCTTTAAGTATATGCCTTCTACTGTGGGTAGCAGAGCAATGAAGATCAGTGAAAAGTCCAGTTACAGTTATGCGATAGCTTAGCTTCACTGAGGGATTCTAAGGCTCTGATGCAGTATCTTTTAGATTGCTGGTCCAATCACTGATATTAAGTATCGGTGATATTAAGTGCGTGGTCTTTGTTATGAGGCATGTATCTTGGATCTTATAAGAGAATCATCAAAAGATTGAGTACCATTCAGAATTCAGTGGTTCACCTTATTTTTGGTCTGAACCCCCTCCCCCCAGATCATGTCAGCCCTTATTACAGAAAATTGCATTGGCTGCTGGTGGAGGCTAGAGTTATTTTCAAGTCTGCCTGCATCTGCTTTAAAACTTTGACCGGTTCTTATCTTTGTTCCCACTTTGAGCTGGCTACTAAACAAGATGAAATCAATGGGGTTGGGTGAGATGATAACTGCATGGGTCAATGATTGGCTGAGTGGTAGACTTCAGAGGGTGATGGTCAACGGTACCCTCTCTGAAACATCAGAGGTGACCAGCGGAGTGCCGCAGGGCTCGGTCCTGGGTCCTCTCCTTTTTAATATATTCATAAGGGACTTGACACGAGGGCTACAGGGTAAAGTGACATTATTCACCGACGACGCAAAACTGTGCAACATAGTAAGTGAAAGCTTTTTACAGGATAGTATGACACAGGACCTTCGTACGTTGGAAAACTGGTCCTCGACATGGCAGCTAGGCTTCAATGCTACGAAATGTAAGGTCATGCACCTCGGTAGCAGAAATCCGTGTAGAACTTACACCTTAAATGGAGTAACATTAGCTAGAACCTCAGTAGAACGAGATTTGGGAGTAGTCATCAGTGCAGACATGAAGGCTGCCAAGCAGGTAGAGAAGGCCACATCCAAGGCAAGGCAAATGATGGGATGTATCAATAGAAATTTTGTCAGTCGGAAACCAGAAGTTATAATGCCGCTGTACAAAACCATGGTGAGACCTCATCTGGAATACTGTGTGCAATTCTGGAGGCCACATTACCGTAAAGATGTGCTTAGAGTCGAGTCGGTTCAGCGGATGGCCACTAGGACGATCTTGGGGTTCAAGGGTCTCTCGTACGAAGAGAGACTGAGCAGACTGCGGCTCTACACTCTTGAGGAATGCAGGGAGAGGGGGGACATGATTGAAACATTTAAAATACATCACAGGACGTGTCAAGGTGGAAGATGACATCCTCTTCCCCAAAGGACCCTCGACCACAAGAGGGCATCCGCTTAAACTCAGAGGGGGGAAATTTAGTAGTGACACCAGGAAGTATTTTTTCACGGAAAGAGTGGTAGATCACTGGAATAAGCTTCCGGTGCAGGTGGTCGAGGCCACCGGCGTGCTTGACTTTAAGAGCAAATGGGACATGTACATGGGATCCCTACCTAAGACGATTCACTAGCATCTAGACTTATTGGGGTGGGTCAGTAGTGTGGGCAGATTTGATGGGCTATAGCCCTTTTCTGCCGTCATCTTTCTATGTTTCTATGTTTCTATACTACTAGACATTTTCGTAGAATTCATTTGTTCGCTTTTCCCTCATCGAAATGTTGTCTTTATAAGAGATTTCTAGACAGAGAATTCTCATTCCAAGCTGGTAAAATGAATGCTTGGCTAAGCGAAATGGTATTAATAGCCTTTTCCTACCAATTCTTTAGAAAATCTGTAAAGACCCATCTATTCGATAAATTTGTTACCTCATAATGCATTTTTTGAATCTCTTCTATTGCCTGTATTGACTGTATTTCACTCGTTGTCAGTTCTGTTCTTATTGTAAACCGCTTAGAACTGTTTTGGTATTGTGGTATATAAAAATAAAGTTATTATTATTATTATTAGATTCAACTGGAATATTAGCGACTCCTCAGGAGTAAAGTTTCTCTATCAGCCCGGTGGATGTTTCTGAACATCCAAACTTGCTTAGTTTAGACTAATACAATGGTACTAATCTTGTTACTACTACTATTATTAATTATTTCTATAGCTCTACCAGATACACGCTGGGTCAGCGGGGATTTTAGGGCAGCAGGAGAGAGTGGGCATCTCTCCTGCTGTAGGGGGGGCGGGGGTTGTGTTCGCTGCTACTGCAGGGAAGGGGTGTTGTGATGCAGCGGAGAGAATGGGCATCTCTCCCGCTGCATCACAACACAGGGCTTTCTAGCAGTCTCTGACACTGACCAGCACCCCTGGACCAGTCGCTTATTTTTGTCGGCAAAAGCTGACGCCACTCTTTGAAAATGGCTCAGCATTTTTTTTTATAAAGAATCCACCGGAGGGCTCATTTCAATGTTGAAGAGCCCATTTGCGTGTCAGTGTCGGAGACTGCTAGAAACCTTGCTAAAGACAGAGATAATCCCTTTTGATAATCCGCCGCTAAACTGTGTACAGGCTAAACCGCTGGAAAACAGTTTAGCGATGGCGTTAAACTTTTGAGAATCTTGCCCTTAGTTTGTGGGCTTTAATTTGAATAGGGGTTTTCTGTGTTCTGCATATGTGACCAAGGCCAGATGTTCTGATAGGAATGAATGATGAGAAGCATACAATGTGCTTTGTGTAGTTTAATTTTGTGGTTAACCATTATGTATTGTTAATAAGTTTTATTGTGTGTGTATATATGACAAATGAATGGACAAAAATGGTATTACAATTAGTAATATTATTATTATGGGGGCAGGGTCATGGACAGAGCTTGGGCAGGTCTGGGGCGGAGTTTTTGGGCCCTCTCAAAAGTAAAAGTGTTCTGCTGCCTATGTGCTGTACTACTGTCAGATAAAAGTTTTAAAAAGCCTCTTAATTTTATCATATGTGATATGCACATGAAATGAATTGCAGCTGCACCCGCTTCTCTTCCAGTCTCTTCAGAAAGAAGCGAGGAGAGAGTGATGAAGGTGGGAACGACAGCACCCTTTGCTTCCAAACGACGAAGGAATGAGGTGACCGTGAAAGGTCAGTGACCCTAATAGTTTTCTCTCTTTTGCAGCAGGACCCTCCTCAGTCCTCACACCACTCATGTTCAGGGTCTTTCAGAAAAATCACAGGGTCAGTGCAATTTAGGAGGCCCCAAAGTCCTGAAGATAATAATAATACAGGTATAGAAACAATTTTCAGAATGCAAGCCCCTTTTCTATATGAGGCATTGGCTACAATGCCCTGCTGGCCCTTCTTCGATAGGGCCTGTTCATATGTATTATGTTTTTAGACAATACTACTTCCATTCTTATCATCAAGCAGCGACGTTCATATCATATAGGTAGGTATTATGCTATTAGACAATACTTCTTCCTTTCTTACTTCTTATCACCCCCTATTGCCAAAGTAATCAACCCTTTACCTGAGTGACAAACAAGCAAACAGACCGTGGCGAGAAGGGGAGATGCCGTAAACATATTTGTGGAAAGGGAGCCCCCTCATCCCTTAAAAGGAAAATCTTTTCTCCTCACATATATACTGTAGGTGGAGAAACTCCAGAAGGATACCTTATTACAACAAGATTAACTTAAGGGAATTGAGACTCAGATTCTAAATACTAACCTTGGATTTTCATATGCTCCTCGCTATAACCAGGGATTATCCAGCCCTCCTCTCCTGGAATCTGAGCACTGACTGTAATTATTAAACCTTCCTTCTGTGGGAACAGAACTCTGCTTCCAGCTGTAGGATTATCAAGCTTTACTACTTGAAGGACTGAGCTCTGACTCTAGGCAAGCATCTAACTTTGCATCCCAATCAATTAGCTTTCAGGCCCCTGGAATCCAGCCCCATGAGATTGCAATAATGATCTCCCCAAACCACCCTTCCCAGAATGATCCTACGAAAATGCATAATTGGACATTGCTTTTTAATATTAAACTATTTTTAAGTGTAGATGGACCCAATATAAAAATGATTTAACCAAGCATTATTAAAAATGGTTTAACCAGTTAAATTGCACTGAGTGTGTCAGGGCTCAGGAGTGAATATTCATCAGGTTTTAACCTGGCAGAGCTGCTGAAAATCCTTCTGACCACTGTGACACAGTGCTGGGGAGCAGAAGTGTATCTAGAGAGGTTGGTGCCCAGGGTAGTGGGGCCTGGCATTACTGCGCTGTGCACCCCCTGCTCTTCCTTACCATTTGAGCGCTCCTCTACCCTTGGCCGCTTGAGCACTTGCTGCCCACGTACCTCTTGAAATGTTCGTCAGCTCGAACAGAGTCTTCCACCTGCTGATCGCACCAGCCTCGACTCCCTTATGACATCACGTCCTGGTTAGGGAAGAGTCCTGGCCGGTTAAATTGGGCTGCAAAAATCAGAGGGAACGGTACAGTTTATGGGGTGAAGAACTTATGTGCACGACGGAAGAGCAGGTCTTGGGTATGATGATCTTAAGATGGCCAAACAGGTTGAAAAGGTGACAGCGAAAGCTAGAAAAATGCTAGGTTGCATAGGGAGAGGTATTGATGCCTCTGTATAAGACTCTGCTGAGACCTCATTTAGAATATTTGGAACAATTCTGGAGGCCGCCCCTTCAAAAAGATATAAAAAGGATGGAGTTGGTCTTAAGAAGGCTACTAAAATGGTGTGTGGTCTTCGTGATAAGGCGTATGGGGACAAACTTAAAGATCTCAATCTGTATATTTTGGAGGAAAGGCGGGAGAGGGGAGATATGATAGAGACGTTTAAGTACCTACGTAATGTACATGTGCATGAGTCGAGTCTCTTTCATTTGAAAGGAAACTCTGCATTGAGAGGGCATAGGATGAAGTTAAGAGGTGATAGGCTCCGGAGTAATCTGAGGAAATACTTTTTTACGGAAAGGGTGGTAGATGCGTGGAACAGTTTCCCGGAAGAGGTGGTGGAAACAGAGATTGTGTCTGAATTCAAGAGGGCCTGGGATAGGCACTTAGGATCTCTCAGAGAGAGAAAGAGATAATGGTTACTGTGGATGGGCTGACTAGATGGGCCATTTGGCCTTTATCTGCCATCATGTTTCTATGTTTCTATCCACTGATACTGAGTGGCACTGAATGCCATTCATAGTTAATGCCATTGAAAATCAGCAGTAACCACCAAACTGAGAACCAGCTATTTTGTGGGCAGATCTGACATACAGTCGGGTCTCCTGAAGCAGCAGAGGCAGGCTTTGAACAGGCTGTCTGCTGCATCATCAGTGAGGACATTCCATTGAGAACATCTGTATATCAGCCACCTAGTCCTCAATCCATACCTTTACATACTATTGTTTGGAGAATCATTTCAGAAGGGATAGTAGGTTTGGCCAATCAGTTCTACAAAATGTATTTTCTACTTAGAAGCCAACTTCCCTTCAACTCTTTTGATTTCACCAGGCTCATGGTAGTTCTCAATAACCCTCTTCTCACATGATCCTGGCAGCTAGGGAGTCCCATATGTGAGAATACGCTGCCCGCTTGTCTTTGGATAAAGCCTAGGTATCAGGTATTCTCGCAGGCAGATATTCTCACAACCTTCCCACCTCCCCTCATTGGCTTCTTAGCTTTGTTACTGAACTGACAGTCCCACGAGCCAACGTCGGGTGGGAAGAGGCGTGCAACTTTTAAAATGACAGTCCACTTTTGCTCTGTCTGAGCCAGGCTCCATGGATGACATCACCCACATGTGAGAATATCTGCCTGCTGTCCTCAGATAACGCCTGCTACAGGTGAGTAACTATGCTTTTGGGGCTCATTTTCAAAAAAATATAAACATCCATAAAGTGGCAACCCTACTCAGGACACACTTAGGCCATCGAGGTTTCAGAATATCTACATGAATATGCATATGATTAGTATGCTAAGAGGCCCTGCAAGCAAATCTAACAGGCAGTGTGTGAAAATCTATCTCATGTATATTAATTGTAGATATTTTGAAAATCCAATTGGCTGGGTGTGCCCTGAGGCTGGACTTGAAAGGCTGTGCACTATGTGACTTCTTGGCCTGCTGAATGATCAAACCAATCTTCTCTGACTCTTATCTCTAGGATTTTCAAATCTTCTTCCCCTGAGAGCCGAGCCCTGACTATGCCTAGGATTATGACTCTCTTCTTCCTAAGGAACTTATTCTACCATCATCTAGAGATAAAATTTTGATGATAATCCTGAGAATATGAAGCTCTCTGACTCTTGGAATAACACTATGAATGTGACAGTGGGTTTTTTTTTTTTTTCTTTCCTCAGCAAATGTGATTCTGAATCCCGACACAGCATTTCCAACTCTCCTGCTGTCTGATGATGGGAAAAGTGTGAGACTGGGCAAAATAGCCCAGAACCTACCCAACAACCCTGAACGGTTTGACTTCCGTCCCTGTGTCCTGGGAATGGAGGGGTTTACAACAGGAAGGCATGAGTGGAAGGTAGAGGTAGGGAGTGGGGTTTGTTGGACACTGGGGGTTGCCAGTGCTGCATCAGAGAGAAAAGGATATTTGTACATGTCACCTGAGGAAGGGTTCTGGGTTTTGGAGAAGAGTGATAACACACTTCGAGCTCTTACTTTCCCTCGAACTCCTCTGTCCCATCGTCAGATCCCTGAGAAAATATTAATTTCTTTGGACTATGAGCGTGGTCATCTGACATTCTTTGATGCTAATGAATTTACAACGATTCTGTACATGTTCGGTTACCCATTTCGAGACCAGCTTTTCCCCTTCTTCATGACATGGGACCAACAAATACCAATCAGAATCCTATGAAACCCTCGCTTGTTCCTTCAAATTTATTGAAAAATATTCTTTTTAATTGTTTTGGCACTCTCGGTTGAAAGGACTTGGACATAAACTGCAGCATCCAAGTGCCACATAAAACTAAAGCTATGATTTTTAAACCTTTTTCTCAAGACCCAATGTGAAAAAATCCCTCTTATCCCATAAAGATGAGGGCCAATAGCAGCTAGGTATAGATATGTCAATCAAGCAATTACTAAAATTAGACACTGATATTCCTAAGTCGTTGTAAAACATTATATAAAATATATATAAATATGGTTTTAAAAAATCAGGTTGTAAATGTCATGCACTTACAATTCTATCAATTTTCAGTGCCAGGTTTATAGTGCACAACTGCAGGGGTGTGTGCATGTGGGAAGGCCATGGTCAGGTTAGAAACCTGGCGCTTAGCTTATAAAATCATGGCAGTTACGCACACAACTGCAACTTGTAATCGAGAACATTTACACCTGCCATTGACATGGAATAAGCAACAACATGTTGGCATGTAAATGCTGACTTATGCCAGTACTCTACAAGGACAAATTACATGCTTAGACTTTGTACTTAGAACTCAATTCTATATATGATGCACAAATTTGGGTGGCGATAAAAATGAGTCCTGAGCACTATTCTAGAAATGGCGCTTAGAAGTGGACACCATTTATAGAACAGTGTTTGGTGCTGGTTCTATGCCCAATTTTGGATGCGAGGATTTACACCAAGTAAATCCTGGTCTAAATTCTTGTGCCTAGAAGCTGGCAGCTCTATCTGACATGTCGATAGAGTGACCCCATACACCCCAACCCCCATACCTTCTAATGAAGACTGGCAGGAGTGATGCCCACTCCCTCCTGCTGACAGGTCCGCCTATTCAAAATGACAGGCCTTCCCCTTCCCAGTGCATCCTGGGATGCACTAGGATGGGCCTAAGGTCTTTGATTGGCTCAGGCACATAAGGACCCTCCCCAGGGGAGGGGCTTCAGGTGCCTGAGCCAATCAAGGCCTTAGGCTTCTCCTAATGTGTCACCGGAATGTACTGAGAAGGGGAAAGCCCACCATTTTGAAGAGGTGGGCCTGCTGGCAGGAGGGAGTGGGCATCCTTTCTGCTGGTTTTCATTAGAAGGTACAGGGGGTCTGGGTAGTGGCAACTGAGGCAGGAGGGAATGGGCAGGCATCCCTCCTGCTCATATTGAAAAAAAAAAATATGGGGGTGTGGGGAGGGTGGCATGGGGGGGCTCGATCGGAGAAGGGATGGGGCATGGATGGGAGGGATCAGTGGGATGGAGAAATTTTTTTAATGGTCTTTGGGACCTTTACAGGCAGAGTGGGCTGTCATAGCCTTACTTTCGTGTCAGTGCCTGAGCCAATCAGCATTCAGACACTACGACAGCTCAAAGTTTGCACAGGAAACAGTACGTTTCCTTGCTGTGCATTACATGGAGTGCATGGGATTCTCGCCGGAAAAAGGTATAACCCCCACCCCCAATCCTGCTACACTTCTGTACCCTCCTTCCTCTTATAGTCCCCCCCTCCATCCCCCAGAGTCAGAACGTGCCAAAAGACCTTTTCTGGATTCCTGTGCGCAAGGTGTTTAATTTCAATGAATGCAACTGTGGGTTGGTTTTAGATCTCTCACTTGATTTGCCAGAGAGGGTTCAGCCAGTCTTGTGGCTTGTGTGTAGGGGATGCCTAGTCCTGCTTTTCTTATGGACTCCAATTGAGAAATCAGAACTACAAAGCCCTTGCAAAACAATAAAGGAAACCCAATCTTCTTCACTGCTGTCCTAGCGGCACGTTCCTCTGATAGGGAAGGTGGAACTGTATAGAGCAGTGGTCTGAAACTCAAACCCTTTGCAGGGTTTGTAGGTACTTGGAGGGCCTCAGAAAAAAAGTTAATGTCTTATTAAAGAAATGTAAATTTTGCATGAGGTAACAATTCTTTATAGTTTATAAATCTTTCCTTTTGGCTAAGTCTTAATAATAATATTGTAATTTATAGCTAAAGAGACATATGTTATAGTGGGAGTGTGTGGCACAGGGGTTAGAGCTACAGCCTCAGCACTTTGAGGCTGTGGGTTCAAATCCCTCACTGCTCCTTGTGACCCTGGGCAAGTCACTTAATCCCCCCCATTGCCCCAGGTACACTAGATAGAATTTGAGCCCACCGGGACAGATAGGGAAATATGATAAAGTACCTGAATGTAAACAATTGGTAAATAAAAAAATATATATATGATAAAGAAACTGTTTTATTTTACTTTTGTGATTATGATAAACATACTGCGAGTTTGAGACCAGTGGTATAGACCAGTGTTTTTCAACCGCTGTTCCGCGGCACACTAGTGTGCCGCGAGATGTTGCCTGGTGTGCCGCAGGGCCGCCGGGCCCGGAGCTGACAGGGGGCCCGAGGCAGGGGCGCCAGTAGCTCGCCAAGGCAAAGTGAGTCGATCACCCAGGACTCACTTTGTCTTGGCGATCTAATCTATCGAGCCGATAAGTCTTCTTCTCCCCGACGTCAATTCTGCAGTCGGAGAGGAAGTTCGGGCCAGCCAATCGCTGCCTGGCTGGGCGGAACTTCCTCTCCGATTGCAGAATTGACGTCACGGAGAGCATGCGTCGGCGTCGGCTTTGGGGCCTGTTATCCATTGGTGGGTCCTGTTCCCTGATGGCAGCGGCAGTGGCAGTGGCTTGGGGAACGGCAGGGAGAAAGAAAGAAAGGGGGCAGGCAGGGAAACAGAAGGAAAGAAGAGAAACAGAAAAAAAGAAAGAAAGGTCAGGGAGAGAGGAACAAAAAGTTGGGGGAGGGAATGAGGTGTGGAGGAGAGAAAGCATACAGGCTGATAGAAGGGAAGAAAGATTGGATGCACAGTCAGAAGAAGAAAGTGCAACCAGAAATCACCAGACAAGGTAGGAAAAATGATTTTATTTTAAATTTAGCAAAGTGGAGGCAGTATTACCACAGTTTTCAAAGGAATTTGCCCAAATAACTTAATAGTTAACTGGGTAAATTCCCAGAGATGAAAACTTCCCTTCACTTACTATGCACAGTTCTGAATTTATATCTGCTGTCTATATTTTACAATATGGTCACCTTTTACTAAACCGCAATAGTGGTTTTTAGCGCAGGGAGCCTATGAGCGTCAAGAGCAGCGCTGGGCATTCAGCGCAGCTCCCTGCGCTAAAAACTGCTATTGTGGTTTAATAAAAAGGATGGAGGGTATATTTGTCTATTTTTGTATGCTATAAAAACCAAATACAGAGAGAGACTGAGAGCTGTTGACGAAGAGCTACGTGTGTGTCTTTCTTCGATTCCAGCCAGAATATCAGCTTTGTGTTCAGCCAAACAGGCCCAGGTTTCGCACTGAATAAAGTATTTTATAATTTTTATTTCGTAATAAAGTAATTATAAAATACTTTCTTTGTGTTTATTTGATTCCTATTCAAGAGAATTACTTTATATATAGTCAATATAGGCAGAGAGTTAAATTTTTTAACATTTTCTAATGGTGGTGTGCCTCGTGATTTTTTTCATGAAACAAGTGTGCCTTTGCCCAAAAAAGGTTGAAAAATACTGGTATAGACTAGTCCAGGGGTAGGCAATTCCGGTCCTCGAAAGCCGGAGCCAGGTCAGGTTTTCAGGATATCCATAATAAATATGCATGAGATAGATTTGCATCTCAAGGAGCCAGTGCATGCAAATCCATCTCATACATATTCATTGTGGATATCCTGAAAACCTGACCTGGCTCCGGCTCTCGAGGACCGGAATTGCCTACCCCTGGACTAGTCGACAGCTAAATACGCGCAGATAATGCGCAAATCTCGCACCTTATATATATATATGCAACATGTGTGACACTGCTATATTAGACCCGGAACAGAATAGCTAAAGCCCGACAGCTCCATCAGTTCCCTAAGGCTTAAGCGATAGAGCCATCGAGAGAAACAGCAAAGCGGAAGAGCCGCCGCGCATTTCCCTAACAGCGACCTCGTCCGCCGTTGCGCTTTAAATTGTGACGTCTAAGACGCCTCCCGCGCTGTAACCCGGACGACCAATGAGAAGCGTGATGGGGGGGGGGGGGAGGGCGGAGCTCGGTCGCTTGCTTCCGCCTTTTTAACTGTTTCTATGGCGACGGAGCGTCGGGGATGCCGGAAGTAAGTTTTCATATCCACCAGCCCAAGAGCTTGCTGATCTGCGCCCTGGCCCCAGCACCTTAGATCCAGGTAACGGGAAACGGGACCGAGGGGGACGGGAGACTATGGGGATAGAAGCAGCAGAGTTGGCCAATGGGAGGGGGGAAGCCAGCAGCCAGCAGCAAGGTAATTTCTGGGCCAATCTAGTGTATAGTATGGAGAAGCAACGCTTTTTTTAAAAAAAACAACAAAATAATATCCGTCTTCTTTTCAAAGAGTTTGGGTAAGGTAGAAAGAATCCCAATTGAAAGTTGATGTTATCTTTTGGGGAATAATAAACATCCGTAAAAATACATGAAAACAATAATGTTATTAAACAATCTCACATCATCTATAACCAAGTGTAACTGGACAGCTATCCTTGAATTTTTCAGTAAACTGTTACTGTTTCATCCGGATCCGTCTCCTGTTCCACTTTCTTTTCCTTCATACTTTTTCCATGTGTGGATTTTTTTGTTTGATCAAACAATGTTAACCTACTAGTCCCAATCTGGCTATTAGCAGGGCCAGTTATTAAGATGCATTAAATATGTTATTTGCCTTTAAAGCACAATTATTTTTTTTTTAATGCAACACAAGTAAACTAATAAGATCAAAATGCACGCAGCACATATTATTTTGCAAAATGAATAAATACAGCTTGCAAGAAACCTTGTAAACTGTGTTATTCCCCAAAAGATAACATCAACTTTCAATTGGGATTCTTTCTACCTTACCCAAACTCTTTGAAAAGAGGACGGATATTATTTTGTTGTTTTTTTTAAAAAAAGCGTTGCTTCTCCATACTATACACTAGATTGGCCCAGAAGTTTACAAGGTTTCTTGTAAGCTGTATTTATTCATTTTGCAAAATAATATGTGCTGCATGCATTTTGATCTTATTAGTTTACTTGTGTTGCATTAAAAAAAAAAATAATTGTGCTTTAAAGGCAAATAACATATTTAATGCATCTTAGTAACTGGCCCTGCTAATAGCCAGATTGGGACTAGTAGGTTAACATTGTTTGATCAAACAAAAAATCCACACATGGAAAAAGTATGAAGGAAAAGAAAGTGGAACAGGAGACGGAGACGGATGAAACAGTAACAGTTTACTGAAAAATTCAAGGATAGCTGTCCAGTTACACTTGGTTATAGATCATGTGAGATTGTTTAATAACATTATTGTTTTCATGTATTTTTACGGATGTTTAATGTTTAACTCTTGCCCACCGCTTTTTTATTTTTTACCCAATTCCCTTTTTCTCTTACCTCCATCAATGCTATATTTCACAGTTTAAAAACTGAAGCTAACCTTTTTTTTTTTTTTTTTCTTATTCTCTCACTAAACCACTTTTTATTATCCACTAGCTGATTACCCAGCGTTGCCTGGATATTTATTTATCCCAATCATCTGTTGTTTTTGATCATTTTTTTACATGCCATCCCCTTCCCACCCCCACAGTATTTTTCCCCAGATAGTAAGTCATATGTATACCAAATTTGGTTGAAATCTCTGCATGTGTTCCAGAGTTATGCTGGAACATCATTCAGCGAGGACAAAAACTATGGGTTATACACTAATATCTGTAATTTTTAAGAACTTTTACATGTCACCTCCTTCCCACCACCACAGTATTTTTTCTCAGTGAGTGATTTGTATACCAAGTTTGGTTGAAATCTCCCCATGCGTTTCAGAGTTACGCTGGAACATACATACATACACAGACACACAGATACATCCAATTTTATATACAGTATATAGATTTCTGTCTCTCTTTGCCACTCGTCCATTTCTATTCATTTTTCTCTCTTCCTCCCTATTTCTCTTTCCCTGCTCCATCTCATTTTCTATTTCTTTATCTCTCTATTTCTTGTACCTTTCTCTTGTATTTCTTTCCTCTAGCTGATCTCTTGTTGATCCTCTCCCTCTTTAATCTCTTCTGATACAGAAAGATTTGGACACAACCATGTCTTTGGTAATATCAGAAACCCCAGAACCTGTGGGCCCAGAGTCTTGGAGAGAGGCCACTTATAATATAGTTAAAGTGGCCAGTGATCTGGTTGAGAAATCTGGCAGGGTGATTACCACTGCTCCTGTTCATCGAACTCGCCCCAGGAGGAAATATGCAGAGGAAACAACCCATGAAGGAGTGGGAGGTGAAGTAGAGAAAAAGCAACCCTCCAAGAGTGGGAGGCACAGTGTGGATGCAGCCAAGCCAGCACCAGCAGGGGATGCAGGCAGCAAAGACACAGGCTGGATTTCCCACCTCCCTCTCCCATTTTTCCGGGACTTCGTAGCAATGCAGAATAACAGTTTTGTCCATGACTACAACCGTCAGACTCGGGTGACACTGGCCCGACTGCAAAGGGCAATCATATATGTCAATGATGAACTGGGCAAGCTGCTGAAGGAGAAGGAGGCATTGGAACATACCCTGGCCAACGTCCGTAAGGACATCCTAACCAACAAGCAGAGCGTCACTCTCAGGACCTTCCGGCCCATCTCTGAGAAGGTGGGGAGGTGTGCTGTTTATATAGATTCCTGTAGCAGAGGGTAATGGTGATTTAATGTTTGCACAGGAAGAACAAAGGCATATTGCAACAAATATAGTGGTTTCAAATTATCAAAATAGAGAAATGAGGATTTGAGGGCATCTGTGTTTTGCCTGTTTTCTTTGCCTGTTCCCTTCTCTTATTTACTTTGTATTATATTGCCCTTGCTTTTCTCCTGTTTGCCCCTCTCTCTCTTTAGCCTCTAATTTCATCATTCATGTTATGGGTGTAATAGGTTCTAAAAGTATTATTCTCAACAAATAGGAAAAGTTTTATAACTCAGAATAGCACTACTAGAATACAGTACTCTTAAATGTTGTAATATACCGTTATACCACAGTTTGGAGGAGTCAAGAAGGCTTGAAAGCTATTCTTCTGAAGATTTTTTAGAGACAAGCAACGGCTATATATAAGCCATTGCTACAGGCAGACTCTTGAGGCCCCGATCCACAAAACGTTTCCTTGCAAGAAAGACCGGTTTTAACCAGTCGTAATTTGCAAGGAAACTCTCCTGCCGATGCACAAAATAATTCTCCATGGCTGCTACCCATCATCACAGCAGCCACTGAGAATCCTATTCTAATGCATTACAAGGAGCTCATTAGTTTTATAATGAGAACTAGGTGTAATGCATAGCAGGGAAACACATAGGCCCAAATTCTGTAACCAGCGCCTAAAGTTAGGCACCTATTTCAGTGGTACCTAACTAGATAGGCGCCTATCTAAGTTTAAGTTTAAGTTAAGTTTAAGTTTATTAGGATTTTATATACCGCCTATCAAGGTTTTCTAAGCGGTTTTACAATCAGATACTCAAGCATTTTCCCTGTCTGTCCCGGTGGGCTCACAATCTATCTAACGTACCTGGGGCTGTGGAGGATTAAGTGACTTTGCCCAGGGTCACAAGGAGCAGTGCGGGGTTTGAACCCACAACCCCAGGGTACTGAGGCTGTAGCTTCAACCACCGCACCACACACTCCACACCTAAATTGAAGAACAAGCTCAATTAAGCGTTTTAATCGGCAATGATTGAAACCTAGGCGCCTATCAAGAAAGCGCGATTCTGTAACAAGGCGCCTCTAAAAATTTAGGTGGCCTTCAAAAAAATAGGCACTATGCATGTCAGGCGTGGGCGTGGCTACATATTAGGCACCTTGTTGCAGAATCACCGCTCTTAAGCGTGCTTAAGCGTTCAGCTAAGCTGGCCTATTTCTTGGGCGCCTCCCAAATGGGTTCCGCTTAGCGTGATTCGTTAAACAGCACCCAATTTTACTTGAATCGCGCTGAACAGGGCCTAATTAGGCACCTAACTTTTGGGCGCTTCTTATAGAATTTGCCCAATAGTTTCCCAGGCAAAGTGTAACGACAGGGTCTGAGCTGACATAGCCTGAACGCTGATTGGCTGACAGGAAAGTAAGACTATGACAGCAGACCCTGCCATTAAAAGCCCCGACACACAAAAAAAATACCTCCCATCCCTCCCACCCACCAATGCCCCCCGCTGGCCCAGGACCCCCAACCTACATGTTCCAAAAAAACACAGAATGGATACCCACGCCCTCTTGCCACAGGGCCGGGACCCCCCCCCCTTGATGCCGCTGGGACAACACCCTCCATTGCTGCTGGGACAGAACCACCCCACCCCCACCACCCTTGTGCCTTTTTCCCAAGTCGGGGGGATTGCCCCATCAGCCTGGGACCCCTGACACCCTTCCTACAGCCTGGGAGGGAGCCTAGGTGCCTGAGCCAATCAAGGCCTGAGGCCCAATGCATCCCAAAATGCACCGAGAAGGCGAAGGCCCACCATTTGAAGAAGTGGCCTGCTGGCAGGAGGGAATAAGCATCCCTCCTGCTGAACCTTATCAACTAAAAGGTATAGGTGGTACTTGTGGGTATTGGAGGGAAGGGGCCTTTTTTAGAGGGGGCTCAGTGGGGGGGAGGAGGTGACAGGCCTTGGAGGCCTGTGAGGGAGGAAAGGGGGCACTTTTTTCTATGCTCTCCCTGCCAGTCAATCAGCTGAGCCCGCAGGACTTGGGGCTTCCCCTGCTGCAGCTCAGCACTGAGCCGGCAGAGGAAACCCCATGCAGCTGAGCGGCAGAGGAAACCCCCAAAGCCACAACTGCTTTGGGGAGTCCTGCCCAAGCTGATTAGCGGGCAGGGAGAGCAGCAAAAAAAAATTGACAGGAGGGATAGGAAAGAACTGTACCTAGCAATTGCTCTTCTGAGCAGGTGCCAGGCACAGTTCCTTCCCCTTTTACTGGTGCTGTTCCACACAAATAGTGTGCACTTGTAATTTGCATGCTGTTCGTGATGAGCATCCGTCATTGGGTGAAAATCATTCCCACCATAGTAACTTTTACTGTGGCGTTGGAGCATTGTGCATCTGGACCTGAGAGTGTTATGCTGCACTGATGGGTTGGAGGGTTTAATTAGCTTCTATGAGTGTCTTATTACATTTAAGGTTTTGGAAGTTGCAGCCAAATTCTTGGAAATAAGCTGCTAGGTGAGAGCTGTGAAGTAGTTTCTGATTATTGCTGGAAAAGCTTAATTAGTGGGGAAAGGGAAATTACTGTCACTCTGCCACCTGTGGGAATAATTGAATCGCTGGGCGCCCAAAATATTTCCAAAAAGCACCTATTTTTTTTTTTTTTTTAAAGACTGATGAAATATCAACAAACAAACTAGAGGTATAGGTGGTGTGTGAATCAAAACAGTGTGTTAATCAAGGTGATAAGCTTCTTGCTTGTTTTTATAATCTGATGATAAGTGAAAAAAGCACGCATGGCTCATGGAATTCTTTCCAACCGCTCTGCACTTGGGTGTGCGTTAGTGTATATGTGTTTGTGTTTTTATCTTATGCGTGTGTATTTCTATTTTGTATGTGCATTTGTGCATGATTGTAAGGGCACATGTTCTGCATGTATTATGTGTACAGTATATTGTTAATGTATATCTCTGGAACTTGCCTAGTAATATTATGATAGGTGAGATATGTACAAAATACATTTTAATTTGAATGCGTGTTGCATGTGTTTGAATGCTTGTTTCCAGTGCAATAGGGCCATGGTGTGCTGAACCAAGGGTCTTGCATCCTCTCCATTGCAGAAGATACTGATCACTGAATTCAGTACTTCCGCCTTCTTCCTGATGTCTGCTGCTTCCAGTCAGTTATTTCTTCTGCAAGTAAGCCTGCAGGAGCAACTTTGCTCTGCTCGGTCATCTTTTTTGTTTTGCATATACAGTACTCCCCCCCGAAATTCGCGGGGGTTCCATTCCAGGAACCCCTGCGAATTTCAAGCGTCCACAAATGCGATTTTTCGCCTGTCAAAAGGCAGAGGAGGCAGGAGAGGGCAGCTGGTAGGTGAAGAAAATCATTTGTGGTCTGCTCTGACCGCCTCTTCTTGTATTAAAGTCGGGCTACACCAATCAGGAGCTGCTTTGACACGCAGCTCCTGTTTGGTGTAACCCGACTTTACTACAGGAAGAGGCGGTCATAGCAGACCGCGATGAGTGAGTCCACGCATTCACGGGGGAACACTATATATATTTTGCAGTTTTTTTTGTGGGATTTTATGTTCTTGTTCAGCTCCAGTGACTGCCTAGCCCTAGCCTGTGTTAGAGGAGCAGACTTTGGTCTGCAGATGACAGATGGATCCTGCGGGGGGACCTGCTAATCCAGCCTTCTAGAGCTGTGGAGGTCAGGGGTTTCCCCTGCTGTTTGCTCACTCCTTGACTTGATCATGAGTGTAGCGCAGGCTATATGAGCACCGATTGTGTTTCTTTGGAGTGCACACGGTGTCAGCTGCACTTTCCTCCCCACCTCTTCACGGCATTTGGATCCTGGTCCCGGGGGTTGAGGCTCAGTTCGGCTGTGGCCTGACTGGCAGCTGAAGAGGCAGCTTTCCTGGTGGCAGAGATCCTCTCCTTATGCCAGCTACCCTGAGAAGAGCTGTGGCAGGCTGCAGCACATTTTTAGTTGGGGGGGGGGGGAGGAATCTGAAATTGTGGGGGTTTTTAGGTCATATTTTGTTGTAGCCTTGTTCCCCCACCCCAGAAATTCTAAAATCACTGTTTTTTTTTAGGTCCTGTGGTGGAGTTATAGCTGTTTTTTCAGCGGGAAATCAAGGCAAGAAGTGGAACTCATGAATGGGAATAAGCAAATGTATTCCAATTAAAAAAACAAAATGGCATAATAATGTTAAAAAATTACAAATGTTGAACAAGTTGATGGTCAGTACATATGAACAAGATGGTGTACTCTAACGAGGGGACCCTCAAGGTCCGTGTTTTGGCTGATTGATTACCTTCCTCAGGGGTCCAATATTGTTCTACAGAGAATAATAAAGTAAAATGATATGATGAACAGCAAAAATAGCCAAGTGATTCCGTAACATAAAAAAATAGTGTCACAATAATTCCTTCCCTGTCCCTCACCATGTCCAGCCTCTCTTCTCTCTTCCCTTCCTCTTGCACCCTTACTCCTTGTGCAGGCTCTCTCTTTGCCCTCCACCAACCCCTAGTCCAGTGATTCCCAACCCTGTCCTGGAGGAACAGCAGGCCAATCGGGTTTTCAGGCTAGCCCTAATGAATATGCATGAGAGAGATTTGCATATGATGGAAGTGATAGGCATGCAAATTTGCTTCATGCATATTCATTAGGGCTAGCCTGAAAACCCAATTGGCCTGGTGTTCCTCCAGGACAGGGTTGGGAACCACTGCCCTAGTCCAGCATTTCGCTCCCTCTCTTTCTCCCCTTTGCTCCAGGTCTCTCTCTTTCCTCTGCTCCCCCTACCCAGATCCATCGTCTATCCTTTGCCCTGTGCTCCAGGTCTTTCTCTGCTTCCCCCATCTCGTATTTCCCCTGTGTAAATATATCTAGATGGGTAATTAGGGCAGGGAACGCTCACAGGGCAACCATCCCCAAAGAGAGGTAAACAGGGAACAAATATCTGTGTGTAATGGAATTTATATAGAACTCTTATGTTCCCCAAAGATCCGATCTGAATTCTTACCCTGCACCCTTATGACAATACAATGCTGACATGCAAAAACACTGTCCATTATTATAAAAATAAGGGCTTTCATTTATAGCAGGGGTAGGGAACTCCGGTCCTCGAGAGCCGTATTCCAGTCGGGTTTTCAGGATTTCCCCAATGAATATGCATGAGATCTATTTGCATGCACTGATTTCAATGCATATTCATTGGGGAAATCCTGAAAACCCGACTGGAATATGGCTCTCGAGGACCGGAGTTCCCTACCCCTGATTTATAGTATAACATAAACTCATAAGTGGCTCAGATTTATATTCAGGGTTATATAGCCTAGGAAAACAAGAGATAGCAGCTAATTAGAGAAAACACACCCAAAGTTGAGCAAATATCATTCCCCTTGGTAATAACAGAGATGGCTTATGACTTGATGCTGAAGATGTCTCTTGGAGAAATGTGCATGTGGCAGAAGGCAGGTAATCTGTGAGATCCAGCTAATTAGTGCAGGAAAGATGGCTAGCACTTCCTGATGTTCAGTTCTTTATACAGTGTGGGAAAGCAAAGTTGCTCACCTGTATCAGGTGTTCTCTGTAGATAGCAGGGGAATGCAGCCACACTTGTTGGTGAAGTCCGCTGACAAAGCCTATGTGTCGGTGCTCTCCCCTAGCTAAATAAGTGAAAAAGACGGGGGTTTATTTTTATTTTACTTTTTTCATTTTTGTAGCCTTTAATGGTTATTTTGTTGGGCGTTGGGAGTTTGTTTTTTACTGCTGTTATTTTTTTGTTCTTTCTTTGGGATTCTTTAAGTTGGAGGGTTTTCTTTTGTTGTGCCTATTATTGGATCATTGTACTGTTTCCTCTTTCATGCTTCCCTTTATCTATCCCTGGTATGTATGAAAATATTTGTATATTTTTTTTCCATATTTAGATTGTGAGCCCATTGGGACAGAGAGGGAAATTACTTAAAGTATTAGTATTGTGGTGTATTAGTCAAATTGTTTTTGTAAACTGCTTTGAAGCCTGCATGGTGATTTAATGATATATAATCTCTGCATTAATAATAATAATTTTATTCTTATATACAGCCAAAGTCATAATAGTTCGAGGCGGTTTACAACAAGAAGTGCTGGACAATCAGAGAATAAAACACAATATAAAATCATCAGTACGTACATACAATGTGAAAATAAAAACAGTAAAACCTTAACTTACAAATTGATTAAATAATTTTATTTTTACTAATTTTCTAAAACTGAAGTAGAATGAGGAATGCATAATGATATTACCCAACCATTCATTCAATTTACCTGCCTGGAAAGCAAGAGTTCTATCCAAGAATCCTTTATATCGACAGGCCTTTATTGTAGGATAAGTGAACATATGAATTCTATGAGTAGGCCTGTTAGAACAGTTCAGTTTAAAATGACAGACCAGATACGTAGGGACCAACCCAAATATTGATTTAAAACAAAGACAAGAAAATTTGAACAGAACTCAGTGCAATTTTTGATAATAGGGACTTATATGTTCCTATTTTTTCATCCCAAAGATCAATCTAACAGCCGAGTTTTGAATAACTCGAAGTCGTTGAAGGGTTTTCTTAAACGTTCCCAAGTAAATGATATTACAGTAGTCAAGCATACTTAGAATGGAAGATCGAACCAATAAACGGAATGATACAGCATCAGAATATTTTCTGATAGATCTTAGTTTCTACAATACCGAGAAGCATTTTCTAACCAATACATCCGCTTTTCATCTAAAGTCAGAGATTGATCCAATGTCACTCCCAAAATTTTTATGGAATAGTCAGTTGAGAAGACCTGATTATTCAAATAAATCGATAAATCTTTAATTTTGTCATTCTGGGCTTGCCAGAAAGGATTTGGTTTTGTCAGAATTGAGTTTTAATTTAAATGCAGTCATCCACAATTCAATTTTCTTTAAAATAAAAGACAAATTATTTTTTTTATCTCAGAAGTCAGGTTAGTAAAAGGAATAACTGTAGTGATATCATCTGCACAGATATAAAATTTTACTTTTAAACTTTGCAATAAGTTCCCTAGAGAGGCAATGTAAATGTTAAACAAAGTAGGGGATAAAGGGGAACCCTGCGGAACTCCGTAAGAGTTTACCCAACTGCAGGATTGCTTCGTGATCGGTCAACTCAACTTTTCCTTCTTATACTTCCACATTGTAATTGCATCTGGACCATTCTAACACAATTTATGCTGATACTATAAACACTCTTCAAAAGGTGAAGTTGGCTGGCTCATATAGTATTTTGCAGAAGTTCAGGACCGTTCCCTGATGCTATTAGTTGAAACATGCTCCATGTCGGTGTGGGTTCAGAACTTTAATAAGGTAAGAAACAGTTAAAAACATCCAGAATAAGACCAAAAATAGGGAGAGGATTCATTGATAGCACCAAGTTCAAAAAACAGAATGGAAACACACCTCGGAGAAGTAAAACCAGTAATCACAGACCTCACAGAACAGGTGAGACTCTGGGATGAGGCATTGGACAGTGATCTAGAGCAGTGGTCCCAACCCTGTCCTGGGGGGGGGGGGGACCACCAGCCAGTCAGGGTTTCAGGATATCCCTAATAGATATGCATGAGAGAGATTTGCATACCTGTCACCTCCATTATATGCAAATTCTCTCATGCATATTCATTAGGGATATCTTGAAAACCCAACTGGCTGGTTGGGTTTTCAGGACAGGGTTGGGAACCACTGGTCTACAGGAGATTGCTCTATTAAAATTACTGAAATTTAACAGTACGTATTCATGCCCAACATTTAGGCACTTGCACTTATGCCAGTCATAGAACCAAGTAGCAGAGCCTACGTGCAGAAGGGACATGTATAGCATGCGTAAGTGGGAGCCATGCATATGTCTGGTCTATTTTTTGCCCCTGTGTATGACATTGGTGCTTAGGAGTAGTCTAATATGAATATATACATACATAAATGCTCACATACATACGAATATGCTAGTATTCTAAACGTATGTAACACATATGCAAATTACAGTGTCTAGTTTATAGACTTGCTCTTTTTTCAAGGGCTGTTTTCTTTTCAAAGCTATTCCCATTGGCAGTAGTCATGGAAATTGTTATTTATAAATTGCCCATTGTGTAGGTAAAATGGGTGTCAGGTCAAAAGCGCGCCGGGACAAAGGCGCGCGCAGACAATTGAGCGCAGTGTGGAGGTGCGCACCGCAGAAAATTACTCTTTTTACGGCTCCGACGGGGGGGGGGGGGAATCGCGCCGCGTTGTGGGGGCGTTGTGGGGGGTTGTAACCCCCCACATTTTACTGAAAACTTCACTTTTTCCCTGTTTTTAGGGAAAAAGTTAAATTTACAGTAAAATGTGGAGGGTTACAACCCCCCAAACCCCCCACAATGCCGGCGAGATCTCTATTAAGTAAACTGGGGGGGCTCCCCAACAAAACCCCCCGTCGGAGCCCCTAAAAACTGTAATTTTCTTCGGCGCGCGCCTCCGTCTTGCGCTCAGTTGTCAGCGCGCACCTTTGTCTTTCGCCGAGTTGTCTATGAACCGTAAAATGGACATCTACTTGAACCTGGATTTAATGGAGGCATTTACCGGGGCAGTATTGAAACAATCTATGTACTTTGGTCAGCAAAATATACTTAGAAGAAAGAGGTGCAAATGTGAGCAGGTACTTTTTTCTTATGCAATTTTTGAAAATGAAAGTTGATGTGTACCTTCATTTGAAAGTTGGTGAAGCTTTGCAGGTAAAGCTTTTTGCAGATTTCAGAGCTATACAGAGAACATGAAATATGCCTGTTTAGCCTGGACACTATTCTACCTTTGGAGGGATAGTAGCTTATTTTGTCTAAAATAGTAAATTTTTTCATCCTGGTATACAAAAAAAGATTAATTTGCTTCAAGAGAACTTTCGGGTACATCCCATACTTCAACCACACCATGTCCTCAAATGAATCTCAAGAAAACTGAAAGATGACTCCTATAGGCATAAGGTCACCAAACTGTCCTTTCCTTTGCACTTTTTGTCTTCCAGGACACAGACAAGGCTGACACTCTCATGGTCTCAGAGCGAGCACAGCTTTTGAAGCTAAAAATTAAGCTGGAGGAGGACCTTGGAACTACCCATGAACAGCTACAGGTGAGCAATGCTCAGGCGCAGAAACAAGGGCTCTCGTAGAGAGATTTCGACTCTGCCGGGGTGGGTAATTTCTTAAGCAAATGGAAGGAAGAACTTTATGAGATACCTGCCTGCATGGACAGATTAGCTCTAAGATGGGTCACTTCTCTCCATTTGTGAGATGGGACACGGGAGACTCTTCTGGCACAAAGCAGGACTTTTAGGTGTTAATGTGCCATTATAGATTACTAGCCGAGTACTCTTCGTTGCCTACATTTGAGCACCCTATTTGGGCATCCAAAACACTAGAGTGGCCAAATGGCAGCACCCAAACGGAGGTGCCAAAAAGTCATGCACCGCTTTTGGCATGAAGAATCAGCCTCTAGGACAGGAGTCTCCAAAGTCCCTCCTTGAGGGCTGCAATCCAGTCGGGTTTTCAGGATTTCCCCAAGGAATATGCATTGAGAGCAGTGCATGCACATAGATCTCATGCATATTCATTGAGGAAATCCCGAAAACCCGACTGGATTCGGCCTTCAAGGAGGGACTTTGGAGACCCCTGCTTTAGGATGTGTCTCTTTTTTGCTATTTTGGATGCAGGCCATTATAAGGTCTCTTAAAACAAGGACACAGATTGGAGCTAGTTTTGAAATGGGTTCAAATCTTTCCAGTGATCATTCTATGCAAAAGAGGGCTCTTGTAAATTTCAACTTTAGCCATTGTGGTCATATTTTTGACATACTTAGAATGAAGAAACCTAGAAATTCACCAATTTTTTTTGTGGTTGTCTTTGAGGGACTACATTACACTAGAATACTTGAAGAAGACAGTACAAAAGGACAACTGCCTATAAATGTCCATTGTGCCATGCAGTTGCTTGACCGCAATGGTTGTACCACCTCTCCTGAAGCTTTTAATCAAAGGTGTTATAGATTAAACACCACACTATGCTTATCTGTTTCTCTTCCACACCTCTCCCTTCTCTGCTTCTATCTCATCTCTTCATACTGTCTTCTACAAGTAGTTGCCCAGTCACAGTTCTTTCAGAAAAGGACAACAGTTTTACATTCTGGATCTAGAAGCAGTGATGGATATAGTGGCAATCACAGAGACATGGTTCAAGGAGAACCATGACTTGGATGTAGTTATAGTGGGCTATAATCTGTTCAGGAAAGACAGGGTAGGAAGAAAGGAGGGGGGAATAGCATTATATGTCAAAGATCATATTAAACACAATATACAAGGGAAACTCCAATTAGCTAAGGTGATATATAAAACACCTCTCATTAATTACCTTACAAGCAAAATAAATTGTTTGTATATAAAAAATAACAGTAGAAAAATAAAAAAACTCCAAATGTGCTTATTTTTTTTTTTTATTTATAAAATTTTACAATATTTCCAAGCATATACATCTTGTACAGTAAAGTGAGATCAAACAACATATTAAACTAAAATTCCAAAATTAATATTTACTACAAGGAAATACTAATCTAGCTGATCTCACACTAGTCCTCAATATTATTGGATCCACTATTAAGAGCAGAACATATATAATTCAAATTAATTAAGTAAGAAAAATCCTTGTCTGACTAAAGTGCAGGGAACTAATTTCCCATGGACGTTGTTATTCCTTTTTCAAGACGTTTCATTGAGAGAAAACTAATCAATTGAGATGGCTCTGTAAATATATACTTCAATGATAAATATCTAACTACACATTTACATGGATATCTCAAGAAAAAACTACCCCCTATTTGAGTCACTCCAGGTTTTAGAATTAAAAATTCTTTCCTTCTTTTTTGAGTCTCTCTAGAGACATCAGGAAAAATCTGAATGTGCTGCCCCAGGAAGTCTTTGGACCTATTTTTAAAGAAAAGTTTTAATATCCAATCCTTGTCTGGAGCCAAAGCAACAGACAATAAGAGAGTAGCTGGAACAGCCAGCTCTCTATCTGATTGTTCCAGTATTGCCGAAATGTCCAATGACCTCTCCCGGGGTTCCTCAATGTTTTCTTCTTTGAATTAAGAACATAAGAACATAAGAAGTTGCCTACGCTGAGGCAGACCATAGGTCCATCCTGCCCAGCGGTCCGCTCCCGCGGCGGCCCATCAGGCCCATCGCCTGAGTAGTGGTCTATATCTATCTATACCCTTCAATCCCTTTTTCTTCTAGGAATCTATCCAAACTTTCTTTGAAACCATTTAATGTTTTCTTGTCTACAACAGCCTCTGGAAGCACGTTCCATGTATCCACCACCCTCTGAGTGAAAAAGAACTTCCTAGCGTTTGTTCTAAACCTGTCCCCTTTCAATTTCTCCGAGTGCCCCCTTGTACTTGTGGTGGTCCTTAATTTGAAAAATCTGTCCCTGTCTACTTTTTCTATGCCCTTCAGGATCTTGAAGGTTTCTATCATGTCTCCTCTAAGTCTCCGCTTTTCCAGTGAGAAAAGTCCCAACTGCTTCAACCTGTCGGTATATGGGAGATTTTCCATTCACTTTATCAGTTTAGTTGCTCTTCTCTGAACTCCCTCAAGTACTGCCATGTCCTTCTTGAGGTACGGCGACCAGTACTGGACACAGTACTCCAGATGCGGCCGCACCATTGCACGATACAGCGGCATGATGACTTCCTTCGTCCTGGTCGTAATACCCTTCTTAATGATACCCAACATTCTGTTAGCTTTCTTTGAGGCTGTAGCGCACTGCGCCGATGCCTTCAGTGTTGCGTCTACCATCACTCCCAGGTCTCTCTCCAGGTTACTGATCCCTAGCGGTGTTCCCCCCATTCTGTATGTGAACATCGGGTTCTTTTTCCCCACGTGCATGACCTTGCATTTCCCTATGTTGAAGCTCATTTGCCATTTTTCGGCCCACTTTTCCAGCTGCGTTAGATCCTTTTGGAGATTTTCGCAGTCTCCCCTGGTTTGAGCCCTGCTGTATAGTTTGGTGTCATCTGCAAATTTAATAACCTCACACTTGGTTCCCGCCTCTAGGTCGTTTATGTAGATATTGAACAGGAGCGGTCCCAGCACCGACCCCTGCGGAACTCCGCTCGTGACCCCTTTCCAGTCTGAGTAATGGCCCTTTACGCCAACCCTCTGTTCCCTGTTCGCCAGCCAGTTTTTGATCCATCGGTGGATCACCCCTTGTACCCCGTGGTTCCATATCTTCTTAAGCAGCCTTTCGTGTGGTACCTTGTCGAAGGCTTTTTGGAAGTCAAGGTAAATGATATCTATAGATTCCCCTTTATCCACCTGGCTGTTTACCCCCTCGAAGAAGTGCAATAAGTTTGTGAGGCATGACCTACCCTTGCAGAAGCCATGCTGACTCGGTTTTAGCTGCTCATTGTTTTCGATGTGTTCACAGATGATGTCCTTAATCAGTGCCTCCATCATCTTTCCTGGGACTGAGGTCAGGCTCACTGGCCTGTAGTTTCCTGGGTCTCCCCTTGAGCCCTTCTTGAAGATGGGCGTGACATTTGCTATTTTCCAGTCCTTCGGGATCTCTCCGGTTTTTAAGGATAGGCTGTATATTTGTCGAAGTGGCTCCGCTATTTCGTTTTTTAGTTCCTTGAGTACCCTTGGGTGAATGCCGTCCGGACACTCCTTCTGGTGTTCTTTGTGCACTTTTTGGTTCTCCTCTGTTTTGTCTTTTTTCCATTTTCTGAACGATGCTTTCTTGTCGCTTATTGCCTTCTTCACTGCATTTGTTATCCACGTGGCTCCTAAGGGGCTCCCCTTGGGAGCCCCTTCGGCTGCGGCCGCAACCGCAGCAGCGGCTGCTTTTAACGATGTTGGAGACGGACCCAGTGACGTCAGGGGTCCGTCTCTGTGAATGCCTGACTGCGCCGCCAAATAGGAAGAGATGCCGCCGCTGTTGGAATCCGGGACCAGCAACGGGTCACCCCACAACTCTCCTCCAATCCGGTAACTGCTCCCCCCAAATGTGCTTTTAAGTGAATGCTCAGACCCACAACCATAACTCTAGTGAAAATTCACGAAGTCAGCTGTGTTAGAGACCATCATTGTGTGTAAGGTGATTAATGAAAGATCATATTAAGCCACACAATTTCAGGATCTGCAGGGCAAGGAAGAGGCACTGTGGATCAATATAGAAAGAGGGAATGGTAAATATATTTACGTTGGTGTGATACACAGGCCTCCTTCACAGATGGAAGAAGTGGACAGAAATTTAATAGTAGACATTCAGAATATATCTAAAAAAGGGGAAGTTTTACTAATAGGTGATTTTAACAAGCCAGATGTTGATTGGGGTATCCCTATTGCGGGGTCTTCTAGAAGTAGGGAGATCCTGGATTTGCTACAAGGAGAACTGTTCCAGCAGTTGGTAATGGAACCCATGCTGGATCGGGTCATACTGGACTTAGTGCTTACAAACAGGGAAAGTGTTTCTGATGTTATATAAGAACATAAGAACATAAGCAATGCCTCTGCTGGATCAGACCTGAGGTCCCTCGTGCCCAGCAGTCTGCTCACGTGGCAGGTCCAGGACCTGTGCAATAATTCTCTATCTATACCCCTCTATCCCCTTTTCCAGCAGGAAATTGTCCAATCCTTTCTTGAACCCCAGTACCGTACTCTGCCCTATTACGCTCTCTGGAAGCACATTCCAGGTATCCACCACACGTTGGGTAAAGAAGAACTTCCTAGCATTCGTTTTGAATCTGTCCCCTTTCAATTTTATTGAATGCCCTCTTGTTCTTTTCTTATTCGAAAGTTTGAAGAATCTGTCCCTTTCCACTCTCTCTATGCCCTTCATGATCTTATCAGTCTCTATCATATCCCTAAGTCTCCTCTTCTCCAGGGAAAAGAGACCCAGTTTTTCCAATCTCTCAGCGTATGAAATGTTTTCCATCCCCTTTATCAGATGCGTCGCTCTCCTCTGAACCCTCTCAAGTAACACCATGTCCTTCTTAAGGTACGGCGACCAATATTGGACGCAGTACTCCAGATGCGGACGCACCATCGCCCGATACAACGGCAGGAAAACTTTTTCGTTCTGGTTGTAATACCCTTCTTGATTATGCCTAGCATTCTGTTTGCCTTCTTAGCGGCCACTGCGCACTGTGCCGTCGGCTTCATTGTCATGTCCACCATTACCCCCAAGTCCCTTTCTTGGGTACTCTCATTTAATAACATCCCTCCCATCGTATAGTTGTACCTCAGGTTTCTGTTTCCCACATGTAATACTTTACATTTCTCAACGTTGAACTTCATCTGCCATCTCGTCGCCCATTCCCCTAGTTTGTTCAAGTCCCTTTGCAATTCTTCGCAATCTTCTTTAGTCCAAGCTCCACTAAATAGTTTGGTGTCATCTGCAAATTTTATTATTTCGCACTTCGTCCCTGTTTCTAGATCATTTATGAATATATTAAATAGCAGCGGCCCAAGCACCAACCCTGCGGGACCCCACTCTTGACCCTCCTCCAGTCCGAGTAGTGGCCCTTCACTCCTACCCTCTATTTCCTACCCGCCAACCAGTTTCTGATCCATCTATGTACGTCTCCTTCCACCCCATGGTTCTTCAGTTTCCGGAGTAGGCGTTCATGGGGCACCTTGTCAAAGGCTTTTTGGAAATCTAGATATATGATGTCTATGGGGTCTCCTTTGTCCTTCCGTTTGTTAATTCCTTCGATCTCCCCTTGCAGAAACCATGTTGGCTGTTTATCAGAAGTTCGTTTCTTTCAAAATGTTCATCGATGTTTTCTTTTATCAGTGCTTCCGCCATTTTCCCCGGAACCGAGGTCAGACTCACCGGTCTGTAGTTTCCCAGGTCACCTCTTGATCATCTAGCATCCAGTGATCACTGCATGGTACGGTTTAATATTAAGACGGGTATGGAGAAGGCTCATTTGAAAGTAAAGTTTCTAGACTTTAAAATCACTAATTTTGTTCAGATGGGAATTACGTCAAGGAATTGTTGTCTGGATGGGAATGTTTGGAAGGAGTAGAAATGCAGTGGGCAGAACTAAAAGGATTTATTGTAATGGCGACAAATCTTTTTTGTGAGGCAAGTAAGTAAAAGTAAGAGGAAAAGAATGCCACTTTGGTTCTCTAGTAAGGAATAAGAGGTTAGCTTTCATAAACTACAAAAGATTGCAGAAAGAGGAAGACAAAACAATAAACAACACAATTACATGAAACAGTATAAGTAGACTCAAAATAGCTTATATTGTTTCATATAAGCATGTTGTTTATTGTTTTGGATTAAGTTTTTCACGCTTCCTTTTGGAATTGTGTTTCCTCCTTTTTTGTTTTTGAAAGAGGAAGACAGGCAAAAATATCCGGAAAAGTTAAGAGAGGCTGATCGAGAAGTCAGGAAAGCAAAGATACAAATGGAAGAAAAAAATAGCTGAAATGGTATAACGGGGAGACAAAACATTTTTTAGATATATCGGTGATAGGAAGAAGTACAAAAGTGGCATTGTGAGACTCAAAAGTGAAGGGGAGGAATATGTAGAAGCTGATAAAGTAAAGGCTGAATTGCTTAACAAATATTTCTGTTCTATGTTCATGGTTGGAGATCCGGGAGCGGGACTGTAGAAGGCAAATGCAAATAGGGATGGTGGAGTAGTAGACTCCAATTGATTTTCAGAGGGTTGTGTTCATGAGGAGCTAGTTAAATTAAAGGTAGACAAAGCAATGGGGCCAGATGGTGTACATCTAAGTTGCTGAAGGAACTTAGGGAAGTTCTGGTGGTTCCGCTGACTGACCTTTTCAATGCTTCTCTAGAGTTGGAAGTGGTACCAGAGGACTGGAGAAGGGCAGATGTGGTCCTTCTCCACAAAAGTGGAAGTAAGGAAGAAGTAGGGAATTGCAGGCCAGGAAGTCTGACATCTGTGGTAAGCAAATTAATGGAAATGCTTTTAAAACAGAGAATGGTGAAATTTCTGGAATCCGATGGATTACAGAGCCAGAGGCAACATGGATTCGTTAGAGGTAGGTCTTGTCAGACAAATTTGATCAATTTCTTTGACTGAGTTATCAGAGAATTGGATAGAGGGAGTGCACTAGATGTGGTGTATTTAGATTTTAGCATAGCCTTTGACAGTGTCTATTCCCCAGGTTTTTAATTAATTTTTAGTATTGTAAAAATGTAAACTGCTTTGGTATGTAAAAGCAGTACATCAAGTCAGAATAAACTTGAAACTAATAAATAAACTGAGTGCTCTTGGGATAGGGCCCAAAGTGACAGGCTGGGTCAGGAACGGGTTAAGTGCAAGTTAACAGAGGGTAGTGATCAATGGAGAATGCTCTGAGGAAAGGATGTTACCAGTGGTGTGCCTCCAAAGTTCTGTTATTTTTAACATTTTTATAAGTGATTATTGCTGAAGGGTTGTCAAGTAATATTTGCCTCTTTGTGGATGATACCAAATCTGCAATAGAGTAGACCTGCAGGATGGTGTGAATGACATGAAGAAAGACCTAGCAAACCTTGAAGAATAGTCTGAAATTTGACAGCTAAAATTTAATGCTAAGAAATGCAAGGCCATGCATTTGGGATGCAAAAACCCAAAGGAACGGTACAGTTTATGGGGTGAAGAACTTATATGCACGACGGAAGAACTGGACTTGGGTGTGATTGCTTGTGATGATCCTACGGTGGCCAAACAGGTTGAAAAGGTGATGGTGAAAGCTAGAAGGATGCTAAGGTGCATAGGAAAAGGTATGGCCAGTAGAAAAAAGGAGGTACGGATGCCCCTGTATAAGACTTTGGTGAGACCTCATTTAGAATATTGTGCACAGTTCTGGAGACTGCACTTTCAAAAAGATATAAAAAGGATGGAGTCCATCCAGAGGAAGGCTACTAAAATGGTGCATGGTCTTCATCATAAGGTGTATTGAGACAGACATAAAGATCTCAATATGTATAGGAAAGGCGGGAGAGGGGGAGATATGATAGAGATGTTTACCTACGTAGCATAAATGCTCATGAGTCGAGTCTCTTTCAATTGAAAGGAAGCTCTGGAATGAGAGGACATAGGATGAAGTTAAGAGGTGTTAGGCTCTGGAGTAATCAAAAGAAATACCTTTTTACAGAAAGGGTGGTAGATGCGTGGAACAGTCTCCTGGAAGATGTGGTGGAGACAGAGACTGTGTCTGAATTCAAGAAGGCGTGGGATAGGCAAGTGGGATCTCTCAGAGAGAGAAAGAGATAATGGTTACTGCGGATGGGCAGACTCATCATGTTTCTCTGTTTCTATGAGTGGCTAAATGTTAAGAATAACAGCATCAGTTGCATGTGACAGTATTATTGCCTAGTGACTGCACATGAGTGAGTAGGATCATTGCTACTACTCAACTATGTTCCTCTATTACAGGCCCTGGGGTTAGTTCGTCAGCAATTAAGAGATTGTGCTCAGGAGAGGAATCGGGTGTTGGATCTCATTAATCATTCTTGGACTGAGGTCCTTCGAGATTTTGATAAACGTAATAGGCAGAAAAGTCCTGAACCTCAAAAAGTGGATCCTTTTTCACCCTTCAATACAGGTAAAGGACCCTATTTTCTAATAATATTGTTTGCCTACAGCAAAAAAAAAAAAAAAAAAAAAAAAGAGGGCCCAGTCTAACGATGAAATAGAATGTTTATGCTGAAAGTTTCAGGATGCCAAATCTTAAAGGAAGATTATTGCAAATATTTGGTAATGAAGTTTTACTGAAAAAAAACATTATGATTTCTTTTGATAGGAAACTGTGGTTTTGGAAATATCTGATTTATAAATTATTCCTTCTGTGAAACTGTTCCAACAATACGTGCAGGGGCATTTTTGATATGATGTCTAAATCTGAGTTTAGAGTTTTTGTGGGACATATACAAAAATCTAATAGCGAGCATGACCATGACAGGAAGACATCCATCTTTTTGTTTTGAAAATGGCCATTTCTCAGATGTGTTGGTCCTCAGTGCAGTGATCTTTTATGAATCATTAAAAAAAAAAAACATCCAAAAGAAAATCGTACAAAACAAGCCATTAGGATGTAGGAGAAATCAACATTTTAGTAGAATGGCCACACAGACATCCCAGCAGAGCAGTGGGGAACCCTAGGAGGCACTGCAGTGAACTTCATATAAAAATTCCCAGGTATACTTCTCACTACAATCCCCTTATATTATATGGTGAGCTCTCCAAAACCCACCCAAAATCTACTGGACCAACTGTACACCACACTTATGCCTGCAGGTATCACCTATATATAGGTACAATGAGATTAGAGTGGGGTTTGGAAACTTCACATATTTCACCATAAACGGGCAGGTCACATGGTCCCCCCCCCATTGCCCCAGGTATATTAGACAGATTATGAGCCCGCTGAGATAGCGAAAATGCTTGAATACCTGATTAAATCCATGTAAATCGTTCTGAGCTCCTCTGAGAGAATGGTATAGAAAATTGAATAAATAAATAAATAGCTCCCTCTTCAGTTTTTCCTTCTGCTAGCGAACTGAGAGGGTGTGTTCTGATCTGCTCTGCAGAAAACACAGGAGATGCTACCTTCACAGGACGTGAAAGCAGAAGGAAAACAATGAAGGTGACTAAATGGTGTTTAATCTCGTTTATTGAATAGAAAGACTCAGAGTCTTTCTATTCAATAAATGAGATTGAACACCATTCAGTCATTGATCTGCTCTGCTTCATTTTTTATTATTTTCGGGTATTCTTGTCCGCTGTTTTCTGTGTGGCTTTGTTACCCAGACGTCATCTTCTTGGGGCTATTCCGCTGGAGAAAGGATACGTCCACAAGGGCAGGCTCCTGCTTGCAGGCCAATCTCTTAGAGTACCCGTGGAGCCAGCCTGCTTGTGATCCATCGAGAGTTCGGGGTCTGTTCCCCCGGGAGCTTGCTCATCTGCTAATTTATCAGATGCTTGAGCACAGGCTATGGGGCTCCTGTGTAACAACCCTTTGGGTATCAAGGAGCCATGATTTGTGGATTTATGGGGGTTAGAGTCTTTGATCAGAGTCCCTTTGACCAGCAGTCAGAAAATTTCCACTGATAGATTTGTCTTTCCAGTATTCTGAGGCAGAAATCTTTTCCCTGCTCCAAGCTGACAGATGAGCACCAGTGAAGCCACAGTGAGTACTCCCATTATTCCCTATAGGAAAAACTAGGGGAAGAGTCAGAAAAGTGAAGTAGGCCGCTGTCGGAGCCTACACCGAGATAGAGACCTCACACTCTATATACTTGTATCAATCAATAAGGATATTTATTAACAAATCAGCAACAGCTTACAAGAATAAAGCATTTAGCATATAGAGTAACAGAATGTGATCTTCAGGCCTGAGGATCCTCTGATGTCTGTTCTGCTTACTTCCTCTTAAAGGCCTGTTTTTATACATTTTCTTGGTGGTTAGCACCACGTTGGTCTAAATCGCATGATACATCTTTATTGATTCTTTCCTTACACGCCATTACATCTGTAAATTCATTTATTGGTTTATACATTTGTGTCATGCTATACGTATGTCTAGTTTACCAGAAAGCCTATCCTTTTCCCGCATATGTCCTTTAATCTACCATATCAGCAACTTCTGAGCCTCATCCTTCCGCCCTTTTATCACAAGACACGTCTTACTAAATGCAATTCTCGAGAATTCTATTCTTGACCATGAGATGTGTTCATCATAACAGGTGTGAGGCCCTGTTGCCATGCAAAAGAGTTAAGTATTGCTTGTTTGTTCCTCTTCATAAGTTTCGCTTAGCCCAGCAGGTTATTTCCCAACCAGTATGTGACAGCTGGAAAATGTAGTCAGAAAATGTCTTTTTAGATTATTAATATATTGAGTTGCTAGAGCAGGAGGGGAGAAAAGGGGATTTTTCTCATTTGAGGTCTGGTTTCTTCACCTTTAATGTTCTCCAAAGGACTTACTGTGCTTCACCTGTATCATACCATGACTTAATGAGTGTATTTTCCTTCATACCAGAGCTCACCGCATTTTCTCACTTCCTCTCAAAAGGTAGATCTGAGGGTTTCTGGGGATAGAGTTAGCTTCTCCCACTAAAACCCCTTTAACCGAGGGGTTTTTTTTTAGTTTCAGGGAAGCTCCCAAGAAACGTTTTTGCTGTGATTTTTCTGGTGGTGACCATCTTAGAATTTTAACAATCTTTTTTTCAAAAACCCTAATTTTGACCAGGTATCACCTGTTTTGGATTCCTCAGGACAATCTGCTTCTGTTTCATGTTATGTTTGTATAGTTTTGTCGGCAGAAGAGCAGATGTGTTTCACATGCTGCAGGGCATGGGATGAAGGGGTAGTAGCTTTGGGTTCAGCCTCTTTAGAGTCCTCCAGGGTGGGCGAACCCCCCCCCCCCAAATTCTGGCCAACAGGAATGAGATCCCTTTCAGAAGTCACAAGAGGTGAAACGTAAGCGCATGGAGGCAGAGGAGTCCAAGAAACCCTAGTCTGAGGTCTTGCATGGGTCCTTGGGACCACTTGTTCAGGGTTTTTCAGACTTTGTCAGTCTCTTGTGGAGAGCCCATTTGATGGGTCTGGGGAGTGCTGCACTACCTGTAAGCACGCCAGCAATGGAACAGGGAGAATTCCTCCTTAAGAAGGCTTCCCTGTCTCTGAGCAAGCCAGCACCAAGTGTCAAGGACTAATTGGAGAAGTCCCTTTCTATGCTTTTATTATCTCAAGGCTCAGCTGCATCCTTGAATGATTTAAGGTCTCTGTCCATGCCAGAGGTTAAAAAGGCTGTGGCTGCTCTCGATCAGGGTGACAATCCCTCAGTGTGCCATATTTCCAAGTCCGCAACTGTTTCACTTGTTATTTCAGACACACTTTGTGAGTTGAAGTTGGACCTTTAGCAGCCCTCCACCTCCCCATGTTCTGTCATGGGTAGCACAAACACACAGACTGCCTTTTTTTCTGGCACATCTGAACATTACTTCAGTCACTGATCGATGAGAATCCCTGAAACATAGAAACATGATGTAATGTAATTTATTTATGTAATGTAATTTATTTCTTATATACCGCTACATCCGTTAGGTTCTAAGCGGTTTAAAGAAAATATACATTAAGATTATAAATGAGAAGTAAGAAGGTACTTAAAAAATTCCCTTACTGTCCCGAAGGCTCACAATCTAACTAAAGTACCTGGAAATTAATAAAGAAGAGAAAATAAAGATGGTTGAAAAAAGAAAAATTCTATGTGAATTTATAGGATGGAAATTAAACTGACAGTGAAGAACTGTATGAAAAATACATATGGAATTCAGTTAGAGAGGGTAGGTTACAATCTATGGTATTTGTTTAATTGGAAGGTGTTAAGGTGGATAATTTGGGGGAAGGTTATCTGAAGGTAGGTGAATCTTCTGGAGGTAAAAGAGGAGGGGTTAAGATATTTGGATGAATTTTTTGAAAAGCAGGGTTTTGATTTCTTTTCTGAATGTTTTGAAGTTGTCTGATATTGTCATAAGATTGGCGATGGAATGGTTGATTTTTGCTGCTTGTGTTGCTAGAAGGTTGTCAAACATTTTCTTGCGTTGTGTGCCTTTGAGTGGGGGGAAGGCGAAAGGGTTCGAGGTTCTTCTGTGTCTTGAGGTGGAGATTTGGTTTAAGCGGTTATTTAGATAGGAGGGGGAAGAGCCGTGTAATGCTTTGAATATCAGGCAGTAGAATTTGAATTGGATTCGTGCTTGTATGGGTAGCCAGTGAGAGTCTAAGAAGGCAGTTGTTATGTGATCATATTTTTTGAGTGAGTAGATCAATCTGAGGGCGGTGATTTGTATGGTCTGGAGTTGTTTTATCATAGTGGCTGGACAAGGAAGATATAGGGAGTTGCAATAATCCAGCAGACCTAAGACTAGGGATTGGACGATTAGTCTAAATTGTGCTTGGTCAAAGAATTTTCTGATTTTACGGAGATTTCTCATGGTTAGAAAAGCTTTCTGGGTTGTTTTGTTGATCTGGGGCTGCATTGTGCAACATCTGTCTATCGTAACTCCTAGGAGTTTTAGTTCGGGTTGTATTGGGTATTTGGTATTTTTGATGGCAGATAAAGGCTAAATGGCCCATCTAGTCTGCCCATCCACAGTAACCATTATCTCTTTCTCTCTCTGAGAGATCCTACATGCCCATCCCAGGCCCTCTTGAATTCAGACACAGTCTCTGTTTCCACCACCTCTTCCGGGAGACTATTCCACGCATCTACCACCTTTCCGTAAAAAATTATTTCTTCAGATTACTCCAGAGCCTATCACCTCTTAACTTCATCCTATGTCCTCTCATTGCAGAGTTTTCTTTCAAATGAAAAAGACTTGATTTATGCACATTTCTATTATTTAGGTATTTAAATGACTATCATATCTCCCCTCTCCCGTCTTTCCTCTAAAGTATACAGATTGAGATCTTTAAGTCTGTCCCCATACGCCTTATCACGAAGACCACACACCACTTTAGTAGCCTTCCTCTGAACCGACTCCCTCCTTTTTATATTTTTTTGAAGGTGCGGCCTCCAGAATTGTAAACAATATTCTAAATGAGGTCTCACTAAAGTCTTATACAGAGGCATCAATACCTCCTTTTTCCTACTGTCCATACCTCTCCCTATGCAACCTAGCATCCTTCTAGCTATCGCCATCACCTTTTCAACCTGTTTGGCCACCTTAAGATCATCACATACAATCACACCCAAGTCCAGCTCTTCCGTCGTGCACATAGGTTCTTCACCCCCAAAACTATACCGTTCCCTCTGGGTTTTGCAGCTCAAATACATGACCTTGCATTTTTTAGCATTAAATTTTAGCATAGAAACATAGAAGGCTCCCTAAAGGTAGCAAAGCTATGTCCAGGCTTTACCCTATGGCTCCAGTATTCCAATGGATGTTTTCTCAGTCAAAGGTGTATTTTGTGATAGTTCAGGTAACCAAGTGTACCTCTCCTCCAAGTGAGGGAGGTGGTGATGCTGAAGGAAGCTAACTTTGGGAATCAAAATGGCAACGGCTGTCTCCTTTGTGGCACATGCTTGTCACACCAGGTTGAGGCACAGTCCTACGGAGCAGAAAGACATCTGTCTCCACTTGATTATGGAAGGAGTAGACTATGTGGCAGATACTCCTTATGATATCAGAGTCGCGAGCAAGGCATCAGCGTATGCCGTTTCTGCCTACTGGATGCTCTGGTTAATGGCCAGTGTGGCATATCGCTGACCTATATATCTCCCAGATAGCAGAACTTGATGTTTCACTGGGTGAGGCAAAGCACTTTTCATTCCTCTTGGAGATATCACCAGTTTTCCTCCGGTTCCTCTTCCCAGAGACCTTTGCAAGGGTCAGACAGAGTTTTTTTGACAACAAAAAGCCACAATGATACCAGGTCAACTGCTACACCTCCTCACTTTTGCAGGACATGGTCAGCTTTCTGGAGGGAATTGGAACAGATCTCCTCAGACCGCTGGGTCCTGAACATTATTTGAGATGATCACAGGAGTGAGTTTTCTTGCTCTCCTCCAGCTCTGTTACTTGACTCCCCTGCCGAACAGCCAGAAAAGGAGGCTAGGGTCTGAGCAATGGTACAATGTCTCTTGGACATTCGTGCCATAGAACCACTTTCTGAAGAAAAGTCATGCTATGGCTGCTACTCCTTATACTTCATAAGGTCCAAGGAAGGCACAGACCTATTCTGGCTCTGAAGTCCATAAATATGGCACTGAGAGTTCCATGCTTCCGCATGGAAATGGTCTAGTCAGTCATTGTGGCAGTGGCTTTGGGAGTATTCCTAGCCTCACTGATTTAACAGAGGCATGTCTTATTCCCATTTTTCCAGACCACAAAAGTATCTGGGATTCTATGTTTTCCAGAGACACTTCCAGTTTGTGGTGCTACCTTTTGGATTGGCTATAACCCTGTGCACCTTCACCAAGGTGATGGTGCTGTTAGCAGCTCACCTTCACAGGATGAGCTTACAGGTTCACCCATACCTGGTCAATTGACTAATCAGAGCCCCTTCAAGACAGGAAGGCGAGCACACAGTGACGCAGGTAGTGGATCTGCTCCAGGGTCTTGGTTGGATAGTCAACTTCAGGAAAAGTCAGCTAAATCCAACTCAGTGCTTGGCATATCCTGTATCTGGGAATCCATTTCAACATGGTGAGAGGCCGTGTCCTATTTCCCGAGCTACACAAACAGAAGCTCAGGAAGCACATTACAGAGATCTTGATGATGCTGAAGTCCACGGCCTGTTCTACCTTCAGATACTGGGCTAGATGGTGGCCTCCTGGGAGGTCGTCCCCTGGGTGAGAGCGCATATGCATCCACTTCAGGATTTCCTCCTCTATAAATGATCCCCACAACGGCATTCTATTAAGATGCAGCTTCCCTGGTCACGTGAGGCAAGGAACAGTTTATGTTGGTGTCTCCAGGGAAACTCCTTATCAAAGGGCTTGCCTCTCCAAATCATGGGTAATGCTCATAACCAATGCCAGCCTGAACAGCTGGGGGAGGGATGTCTGTTGCTGTGGTCGCCTACTCCAGGGCCAGTGGATGTCATCGGAGAGCAAGTGGTCCATAAATCTGGAAATGACAGCCATTTGTCTTGTGTTGAAATCATTGGAAACTTCTATAGAAAAGGCAGTCAGACTATTCTCTGATAATACCACCTTGGTAGCTTATGTGAACAGTCAGAGTGGCACGAGAAGTGCCACATTGCGCCTGGAGGCCCAGGTGTTGTTCAGATGGGTAGAAACTGACTATTGGAGCTCTCCATGACCCACATGGAAGGAATAAAGAACATCCAGGCCAACTTTCTCAGCCATCAAACTCTGGATCCAGAGGAGTGGTCCCTGTCCAAAAGAGCCTTCATCCTCATTGTGCAGTGCTAGGGAATACCAGAGATGGAGCTCATGGCCTCAGCCATGAAGGTGAAGGTGACTCGCTTCTACATTCGACAACCTGAAACAAGGGCTGGATGCTCTGGTTCGGTCCTAGCCCACAGAGCATCTCCTCTACATGTTTCCACTTTGGGCCATGGTAGGCTGGATCATCGCAGAATCACGAGCCACCTGGTTCTGGTAATATTGGTGGCTCCAGTTTGGCCTCATCAGCCTTGGTATGTGGTTATAGTGCGCCTACAAAGAGGCAGGTGTACTTCATCCAGAGCTGCTACTTCATCCAGAGCTGCTCAGTCAAACTCAGTCCCCATGGAGAATCCAGAGCGCTTCGGTCTTATGACATAGCTCTTGAGCACATGGCCCTAACACGTAAGGGTTACTTGGAGGTAGTCATTGTGACTATACTTAAAGCAAAGAAGCCTCCACTGTTTGTAGCTTACGCTAAGACCTGGAAGACTTTCCAGTTATGGTGCGCCAAGGAACAGGTAGAGCCTTGCGAGGCACCAATTCCTGTAATCCTGGCACTTCTGTGAGCCAGGCTAATAAAGTCTAGAAGTAGCATCCCTCAAAGTTCAGGGGGTTTATCATTTAATTTTATTTAATATATTGATATACCATCCTTCCTTAGGCAATAACAGTGGTGCTGTCAGGCTTAAGGTGGTATGTGGTCACTGGCGTCTCATGCAGATGTTGCTTGGTTCTTGAAGGGGCGCTTAGATTGCATTCTCTGTTGTGCCAGCCTTTCCTGTCTTGGAATCTTAATATCATTTTGAAGGACTTTTGCAAGACACATCTCTTCTGGACCTTTCAGTCAAGACAGTATTTCTGGTGGCCACAGTCTGCAAGGCAAATCTCTGAATTCCAGGTTCTCTCCTGCAGAGAGCCTTTCCTCTGGTGTTTCACTGTGGATGGTACCTTCCTTTCTTCGGAAGGTGGTCTCAGCTTTTCACATCAACCAAGAGATTTGTTTGCCTGCTTTTCTCCTTATGGCATCGGCTACACAGGACAGGATTCTGCAGAAGCTGGAGGTGCGAATAGTTTTACTTTGCTACCTGGAAAGGACCAAGATTTACATTTATCTGGCCATCCTTTTGTGCTGACCAGTCAGTCAAGACTAGGCAAGCCAGCTTCTAGAGCTTTGATTGCTAGATGGATTTGCATGGCAATTTCTTCTTCCAACATTAGGTACCTCCAATTACTCTCTCTGCGATAGTGCTAGTTGCACACAGCAAGTTGGTTCATGGATACTCCTAAGTTGTGACTTCCTGTTGAATATTGTTCTTTCATGTGCTACAGAGCAGAACAGAAATGGATGTTGTCTCCGGGGAAGACCCCGCGCCCCTCTTCTTTTCTTCTGTTTCAGTGGAGTTCGATTGCTTTGTACTATTCTCTACTGGTGAAGGGGAGGAGCTGAAAGATTTGAATGACACCCTTCTGCAAAGTTCACGACTAGAGGACAATGGCTTCAGTACAGAATTCTTTGGCTTAGAAAGATTATTGAGGTAAGAACCTAATCTTCCATTGAAATCTAGAGTTCCCATTTGGTTTTTGCCATCTTTCTCCTAAAATTATTTTTACTTTGATACTTTATTGTAAACGATGTCGTTAATTTTGTTGTTTGTGGTATATTAAATAAAGGTGAAACATGGAAGACTCATGCTTAAAACTAGGCATCACTTATAGAATTATCCCCATAATGTGTTAATCCAAATTAAATGTTTCAAGATGTACTTGCTATTTGTGTGGCTCATTAGACATCTAAATGATGGGACTCTCAAAACACCCCAAATGTTGTCCCTAAAATCATATATTCAGCCCCAGTAATTTATTTTAAAACACTTACTTGGTCAGTGTCACCAGCAAATACATAAGTGATTTTGAATATCAACCCTGGCATGTCCCAACAATGGGTGACGAGGACTCCTTTCTATGACTCACATTCTTTTCTTATAACCCAGAATGTAAGGAGGCCATTGGCATAGTCGTACCAACATGCTTCCGTTCCCAGGATCTGCGCAAGATTATCAGAGATCACATAAAAGAAGCAGTAGCTCTACAGGAAGCACTAAACAAATCTGTCAATGACAGCATGAAACAAAAAACATTGGAAACATTATCTCTCAAGGTAAAGTGCCTAATCCCAGCCTTCTCTTCCAATCACACACACACACACCACACCTCTCCACACACACACATCACACATCACACCACTCCACACCCCTAGTTCAGACTTGTGCTTGAGGGCTGCAAACTGGCCAGGTTTTCAGAATATCCCTAATAAATATGCATATGAGAGATTTGCATGCCCACTACACCCACTCTATGTAGATTACTTTCATGCATATTTATTAGGAATATCCTGAAAACCTGCTGGCTAATATTCAAAGTGAACAATTAGCTTGCTTGGTCACAGCTATCTGTTCATTTTCTGTGCCACTTAAACCGATCATCCTTGCTGCAAATGATTGGTTAGTGATGAACTTAAAGCCAGCTATGTCAGGGGCATTCCGGGGGCAGAGAATCACATAAATAGCTGTCCTATCTTTATGCACTAACACATGGTTGGTTAAGTCTGAATATTAACTTATCCAATTATGCACTAGCCGGCTTTAAAGAATAGATATTCAATGACAAAGCCTGTAAAGGGCCTGGCATTGAATTTCTGGTTTTAGTGCCAGTGGCAGATGAAACCCCTCCCCCCCCTGTCCTCCGCTGGCTGAATATCGACTGGCTGGTCTGCCTGAAGTCTTTAAGGACTGAACTTGGGCAGGTCTGCCCTAGTTCTACTGTTCCCTCTTCAACACTCCCAAAATCAAACAGCAAAACGCAAAGAGCATAATTCCAGTCTCCACACACCTCATCCTAATTCACTCACTATACACTGTGAATTAAAAAAAATACAAACCCACACTAAAATGTTTTTTTTGTCGTATCTTCCACAGAACTCTCAACTGATTCTTACAAAATTTACAACATAGTTGTGTCCTGAATGAAGTTGATGTAAAATGTTCTGTTTTAGTTTTTTATTCATTTTTCATATAATAAGTGTATCACATAAATTTATACAATTTCATTGAGTGCACACTTGATAATCCTTCATAGATCATTGTAAATACAACATATTATTATATAATACTGTACTATAATATTGAAAAAGCATATCATACTTAATAAGTATACCAACTATTACTCTAATTATAAACCCACCCCCTCCCCTTCCTTGATGTAAAATGTTGTAAATGTTTCCCACCGCACCACAACCCTACCTTGTGAAAATGAATTATGAACTGAATCAAAACACATCAAAAGGTTTTATGGCGTATCTTGCAGAAAAATGTAAAGTCAAAAAGTAATGTTTCAATTAAGGAGATGTTTGAAGTGTGCGCCCTTTGCACAAAGGCACACCCTCAGCCTTGGCCACCACTAATCTATGGACTTGTCATTGACGCTCTGCTTCAGCTCAGCCCAAGCAGAGATGAGGCGCTGGTCTTTGACATCAGATATCGCTGTCTGGTAGACATGTTCTTGTCTCAGCCCCCAGATCTGGTAGTCAAGTAGGTTTAGGTCTGGAGAATTTGCAGGCCAGAGATCTGGACCAATGAAGTCTAGGGGTCTCCTGATGTAGCAGTTCTATAGTGTCCTTTGCCCAATGTGCTGGGACATTGTCCTGTTTGATGCTAAAGTGATGTGTGATGGATCGCTGACCAAAGCTTCTGCGTCAAGAAGACGTCCTGGTAGTGTGCATCTTTGATCTTAACCCCAGGATCAATGATGAACAGATCTGTGAATCCGAGTTTCGAGATTGTGACCAAGACCGTGACTGATTGGCTGAAGGTCAGGTGGGTCCGTAGTAGGCGTTTTGAATGAACCTCATGCTTCAGTGTTGTTGAAGGCACATACAGGCAATCATTCTGTGTGTTAATCGGTGAAGCTACTGTAAATATCTTTTTATCTGCAAACCAAATGAAGGTGACACTGTGCTCTAGGTACTTGATCAAAAGCTGCTTGCACCGTTTAAGGTGTGTTCCTTTGTTGTAAAGTTAACTCTTTGGCATGACGCTTTTTAAAACATTTGAATTTCAGATTGTCATTCATTATCCTAACCAGAGTTGTCTGGCTTATTCCTGCTTCTTTTGCTATTTGGCGAGTTGTTAGGTGTGTTTGCAGCACGTCCTCCTGGCTCAGTACAAGATTGCGTAGAACGTCAATGTGCTTTTGTGTGCAAATCGAGCACAGTTGTCTGCTGCCTGGCTTCCCATCCACAGCGCTCATTGCTCAGATCTTGCGTAGCAGCCATCAAGGCCATTTTTGTTCCAACCCTTCTGTGGGAACTCTTTTGACAATCGTTGACAGCTGTAACCTTTTAGTAGTACCAAGTTCTTTATCAGAATTCAGTCTTCTGCAATGAAAACTATTTTGATACGGAGACTGCTTACAAACTATTGTCTGCTTCTGCGCGCATCCCTTAGCAACAATTAATTTTCACAAAGTAGTGTTATGGTGTGATTGCAAATATTTACAACATTTTATATCAATTTCATTCAGGACACAACGCATTAAATTTTATAAGAATCGGCCGAGTTCTGTGGGAGATACGACAAAAAATATTTTGTTGTGGGTTTTTTTTGGGTTCACAGTGTAGATGCACAGCAAAAAAAAAAGGTTATTTTCAGATCTTCTGTTACCTGACAACATACACACAAAATAAAGAGTCTAATTGCAAGTTTTCCACTTCCACATGCTGGAACACAAAGTCAAGTGCTTACATCATTCCTCCAAGCCCTTCACCACAGACATTCACACTAGAGAATGACATGGGGAAAAAAATCTGTCCCCATCATTGCCCCGTCACTGGACCACTTCCCTGTCCCCGCAGCATCCACCCTTCCCTCTCGCCACCTCACTGCCCTTCGGCACCCCTCGCGCGGTCCAAGCCTCTCCCTCCCTCCCTCTTACCTTCTTGGCACATTTTAAGGTTTCAGACTTGTTAAAAGCTGCTGGAGTGTTCGTGCAGTTGCGTGCGTGTGTGGGCGGAAGCTTATCCTCTAACGCAACCGCCCACACACGCATGCGACTGCACATACGCTCCGGCGGCTTTCAACAAGTCTGCAACCTTAAAACACGCCGCGAAGGTAAGGGGGAGGGAGGGAGATAGATAGATTTGGGTGGGTAGGTAAGAAGGAGGGAGGGGGCCATGCGTGATCGGTGACCACCCGCGTTCCCTTAACTGCGGGGACAAGGCCATTCACCACTCCACGGGGCGGTGGATAGCCTTGTCCTGGTACCTGCGGTGAGCACCTTTCCCCCCTCCACCGTTTTGGTGGGTTACCCGCGGCTACTCGTGGGTAACATCCACCATGTCATTCTCTAATTCACACAAACACAAGGTACAGAAACTAATCTTAGACATTTGCTATTCTCCTTGCAGACCTGGTACTTGTACTCCATCTTCAACTATTTCCTACATCCCTCCAGCACAGACACAGAAGATAAAAATTCCACTTGTCTTTCTTGCCTTTCCCCCACCCCCTCCCCAGCCACAGGGCTACATCCAGTAACTCTGTTTACAACTTTCTCATTTTCTTAGGTACTTTCATGAAGCTTTACTTTGACCATATTCTTATGGTATTGCTATAATTTTCTGACTCCATGTTATACTCCTTTAGGGACAACTTCTGCTAACATCAGGTGAATTGCGGAAGATGAAGCACTACTGCCAGCGTCTCTACGATGACATTGATATAACTCATGGATTTGCTCTAGTAAGTGAAGGGATGATAAACATGTCTAACTTTTACTGCCCCCATGTTTTTCTTTTTTCAGTGATACAGCCTTGAGGGTTTCACTTGCACTAACACAAATGTCAGCTATCTCCAGTACTCATAGAGACTGCTTTGTTTTCCTTTGGTCAAGACATTTGTCAAGTGGTCACTTCGTTGCAGTTGGCAGAGACCTCCGATTGGTCATTCAGGCATCTCTGGACTCGCTCTCTTTCTCTCTGATCTCTTCCAGTCACCACTGGTCTCTTCTGGTCACTTGGGTCTCTTCTGGGGACACCGAGCTATGTACTCTATTTGCCCCTTCTGATTCATATATGCGCTTTTGAAAATTATTGAAATCCTCTCTTTTTATAAGATTTTTATTTTTTTTTCCAATTCTTTATTCATTTTTCCATCTTACATCAAGAACACAATATTACATCAATTGAATCATATACATCACTTGAAATTCTTTCTATATATCATCTTAAATACATAAATTAACTCTCTCCCCCACCTACCCTTTTCACAAATATTGTAATAAAAAAATATCATACATGTATTATATTCATACATATTGATTGAACCTATAATATAACTATATACCACCCCTTCCCTTAATTATAATTATACTTACAGTGTAAAAAGGCATCTAATCATTACAATAAGTTATCAATGGCCCCCAAATCTTTTTAAAATTATCATAATTCCCTTTTTGTATGGCAATTGCTCTTTCCAACTTTTTATAAGATTTTTAGAAAATTAAGGTCTGTGGTTCCATTTTTATAATTTGCTGTTTTGTACAGTTTCTTGACTATGTAAACCACATCAATCTGGAAGGTTTTGCAGTCTAGAAATGAAATGTAATAATGTAATGTAACCACCAGTTACTTGGGTCTCTTCCAGTAACCACGGGTCATATGCTAAATCCAATTGCCTACTAGACAACTGCCCACTCTCTGTCATGAAATCTGCCCCCCCCCACACACATTTAAAGCTGAACTTTTCAACTGGGTTTCGCTGTGCTTGTCCACTGGCCACTTTCCGACAGAACTTGGCCACATCCTTGTATCTCCTATTATTAAAAACCCCAAGGAACCAATCTCTTCCGATACCAACTACAAACCCATAGCCAATATACCACTCTTCCAAAAACTTATGGAAGGTCTAGTTAATCATGACCTCATGAAATACCTAGAAAAGTTCAACATTCTTCATGATTCCCAGTCTGGCTTTTCGCACAAATCATAGCACAGAAACTGTTTTAGCTTCACTGACCAATTACCTCTTCCACTTGTTCTCACTGGGAAAAAGCGCCCTGGTACTTCAGTTCGACTTGAGCAGTGTCTTTGACCTGGTTGACCATGACATTCTGCTCAGTTGCCTTGACTCCACTGGCATCACTGGACAGGTATTAAACTGATTCACTGGATTCTTAAAAAACCGCTCTTACCAGGTTCACTGTAACGGAACCTTTTCCCAATCCTGGTGCAATCCCTGTGGAGTTCTACAGGGCTCCCCCCTATCCCCTTCTCTATTTAACATCTACATGGCTCCGCTGGGACATATGTTATCTGACTTAAATCTGAAATCATTTATATACGCAGACGACATCACTATTATTATTCCCTTAACCTCGCTGACACAAGATACGGAACAATTCACCTCTTCCGTCCTCACCAAGATAGAACAATGGACCACTCAATACAAATTAAAACTGAACCCTGAAAAAATGAAAATTTTCCTGGCAAGCCCTACCATAAGCTAACAAATACTTCCCTGAAATTAAATGGGTTCGACTACCCAATCAACTCCACTATCAAAATCCTTGGAGTCATACCTTCGAAGACCATACTAGTGCTCAGGGTTCAGTTCTAGGCCCACTCCTCTTCAACATATTCATTGGGGATCTGACTCAAGGGTTTCAAGGCAAGGTAACCTTATTCACTGATGACGCCAAACTATGCAATATAGTAAACGGCTATAATCTACAGGATGCTATGGAGCAAGACCTGCATACTTTAGAAAGTTGGTCCTTGATCTGGCAGCTGGGCTTCAACGCCAAGAAATGTAAGGTCATGCATCTCGGTAACGGAAATCCTTGCAGAACTTACACCCTGAATGGAGAAACTTTAACCAGGACTACGGCAGAATGAGACTTAGGAGTAATCATCAGTGCTGACATGAAAGCAGCCACTCAAGTGGAGAAGGCTTCATCTAAAGCACGGCAGATGATAGGTTGTATCAAGAGAAGCTTCGTCAACAGGAAACCTGAAGTCATGATGCCATTGTACAGAGCCATGGTGAGACCTCATCTGGAATACTGTGTGCAGTTCTGGAGGCCACATTACCGTAAGGATGTGCTCAGAATTGAATCGGTTCAGCGGATGGCCACCAGGATGTAATGTAATGTAATGTAATGTAATTTATTTCTTATATACCGCTACATCCGTTAGGTTCTAAGCGGTTTACAGAAAATATACATTAAGATTAGAAATAAGACAGGTACTTGAAAAATTCCCTTACTGTCCCGAAGGCTCACAATCTAACTAAAGTACCTGGAGGGTAATAGAGAAGTGAAAAGTAGAGTTAGAGGAAAAATAAAAATAAAATAAACATTTTAACAAGACAGCATTGATCTAAATACTTTGGAAGGTAGAAGAGAGGAGAGAAAGGAATAGAAGCAGAAGGGGGTCTCGGGGCTAAAGGGTCTCCCGTACGAAGAAAGACTGAGCAAATTGCAGCTCTACACTCTCGAAGAGCGTAGGGAGAGGGGAGACATGATTGAGACATTTAAGTACATCACGGGACGGGTCGAGGTGGAAGATGATATCTTTCTTCTCAAGGGTCCCTCGACCACAAGAGGGCATCCGCTCAAACTCAGGGGAGGGAAGTTTCGTGGAGACGCCAGGAAGTACTTCTTCATGGAGAGAGTGATTGAGCATTGGAACAAGTTTCCAGTGCAGGTGGTCGAGGCACGCAGCATCCCAGACTTCAAGAACAAATGGGATACCTATGTGGGATCCCTACGAGGGTCATGCCAAAGGTCACTAGGGTATGGACTTGAATGAGCGGGTCAGTAGAGTGACAGTATAATTACAATTATACTTTAGGGGGTCAGTAGACTTAAGAGGGTAAATAGTGTGGGCAGACTTGATGGGCTATAGCCCTTATCTGCCGTCATCTTTCTATGTTTCTACCCTCTGAAAACTTTACACCATCAAATGCTACTTTGACTTCCTCTCCTTTCGACTGTTGGCCCAATCACTAATCTTAAGCATCTTAGACTACTGCAACATTATATACCTGGGATCCTTTAAGAAAATCATCAAACACCTGAGAATTGTACAAAATGCTACCGTTCGCCTCATCTACGATCTCAAAAAATCTGATCATGTAAGCCCTTATTACAAAAAACTGCACTGGCTGCCGATGGAGGCAAGGATCATCTTCAAATTTGTTGCCTCTGCTTCAAAACCTTAACAGGCTCTTCCCCAATCTACCTGTCAGAACACTTTGAACTTTCAGGCCCCACTCGCACACGAAATGCCTACCTGTTTGCCTTCCCATCCCTAAAGGGCTGTATCTACAAGAGATTCCTTGATAGATCTCTAGCATTCCAAGCAGGCAAATGGAATAAATGCCTAACCACCCTCATTTCTAAATCACTCTCCTACCAAACTTTCAGGAAATCAATCAAAACCTATCTCTTTGATAAATTTCTCTGACTCCCCCTACCTTGCATCCCTGTCTTGATCTCTGATATGCCTCTGGATTTACCTGACTTCCCCCGACTTGTTAAGTCAATCTTAACGCCCAAGTTAAACTGAACTCCAAGTTCAACTGAATGTCCTCTTTGTAACACTATTATCTTGTACATAACATCTCAGTCTTATATGTAACATCTCTGTAAATGTACAGTCTCTTCCTCTGTTAACTGCCATGGTTCTGCGGTATACAAAAATAAAGTTATTATTATTATTATTATTATGATCACCACCGGTCACTTGGGTCTCTTCTGGTCACCATAAGTCACTTCTGGTCACCACTGGTCACTTCCAGTCACTCAGGTCTCCCAGTATCTTGGTCCCCGTGGGCCTGCTGATCACTGATCAATTCAGGTCTCTGGGTATCTTGGTCCCCGTGGACCCGCTGGTCACTGATCAATTTAGGTCTCTGGGTATCTTGGTTCCCATGGACTTAATGGTCACTGGTCAATTCAGGTTTGAGCTTACCGGGAGTTAGGCAGGTGCCAACATGCATCCCCCCAAGGGTCGCTCCCTCACTTGTCTTTCTGGGCTCCGGGTCTTGTCTGCAGTCTCCTGTTTCTCTCGGGGTGAGATCTTTTCCAACTTGACTGAAAAATTCAAATAAGCTTGCTTCGCTTGGCCTGCTGGGCCCACCAGGTTTTAGCATAGGGCTTCTCTCAGCAATGATTGGGGTGATAGTGAGTCTACCCCATTACTTCCCCCCCCCCAGTTAAAGCGTCACTGGTTGAGCATCAAGGTCCTTCTCTGGACAGGTAGTCAGCATTGCTATGATTCTTCCACTCTGAAGCGGTATGTCTGGAGCATTAAATACCACCGCATCAGACGAGGATTGGAGCTTTTCATCTTCTGCAGCCAGCGCAAAGGCACATGATCAGTTATTAATATGAATTCTTTTCCTGTTAAATAATATTGTAATGACTCAATTGCCTGCTTAACTTAAAGGCATTATTTTTCAATAATGGAGTAGTGTTGTTTGGTCTTGGAATGTTTCCGGCTTAAGTACAGGACAGGATGTTCGTCTTTGCTGACTCCTTGGCTTAGTATGGCCCCAAGTCTTGTCCCCAATGCATCTGTTGTAGGATGAAGTTCTGTTTAAAGTTCACATTTTTCAGAACTGGTTCTTGACATAAAATCTCTTTGAGTCAGTTAAAGACCGCTCAAAGGTTTCATTCAATTCAAGTTTATTTGGGGGAGTCTTCCATAATAAGTTGGTTAAGCATGCAGCCTCATCAGCAAAGTTTGGTATAAACCTATAATAGTAGCATATTATGCCTAGACAGTGTCTTAACTGTGTTTTGTTGATGGGATGAGATATAGCCTGGACCACCTCTACTTTAGAGGGAATGGGCTTAACCTAAAATCCGAGGTACTGGACTTCTTTCTGTCCTAAAGCACACTTCAGGTTGATGGTGAGTCCTGTTCATTGTAGAGTATTGCAGATGGCAGTAAGGTGTTGTATTTGTTGGTCTCAGGATTCAGAAAATATGATAACATCATCCAGGTAGGCTTTGACATAGGTTGAATGAGGCCGGAGGATGACGTTCATAACTCTTTGAAATGTTGCAAGAGCTCCATGTAACCTGAAGGGGAGGACAGTAAATGGGTATAAGTCTTAATGGGTTATGAACCATGTCTTTTCTTTTGAGGACTCATCCAACGGGATTTGCCAGTATCTTTTTGTCAAGTCCAGTATGGACAAGAATTGGGCTCCCCCTAGATTTTTTATTAGATCTTCAACCTGAGGCATGGAGTATGCATCAAACTGCAATATACCATACCATACAGATTCTTGTATCCCACAAATGTCGACTAGGAATCATTCCGGCTTACATAATATTAGAAGTAATACAGAAGTGTATACCACATGTACATGAATATGTTGTAACAGATAAGTGTAATGAAGAGAATACATGTGTTTTCAGTGCCTTCCTGAATTGGAAGTGTGCGGTAAGTCGTCGTAGACTGCTTGAGTTCCTATGAGCGTCGGGAGCAGCATAGGCCATTCAGCACGGCTCCCCGTGCCAAAAACTGCTATCGCAGTTTGATAGAAGAGGGCCTTAGTCTTACTTGGAGTTCAGGGCCGTCCCTAATCTAATCTCATTCCCTGTTAAGTGGGGGGGTCAGGCGCAGACTGTAGCGTGCATAGGGGGTTCAGCAGTGTTCCGCAGTGTGCTGGCTGCATTTTCGAGCCTACACCTGTCCAGGTGTGCAAGCAAGAAATTTCTGGACCATACTTTGGCATTTCAAGTAGCTTCCCATGATAAAGAATTCCGATCGTTGTTGCTTACTGCTTATTCCTATAAACATTTTAGAATTCAGCTGAAAACTTATCTCTTCTCAAAATACTTGGTTAAATAATTTATTCTGTTCTTAATAATATTGTTCTATTGATAATGACAGGAGTCGCCATGCAACATATCACCAGTAACTGGAAAAATTACAACAATCTTAGTTATACATTCTGGTGGAATTCGTTGTGCCACATTTACAAAATGGAAAGAGTAATTGCTTTGCAGAATGGGAATTATAATAATTTTAAAAAGATCTGGGGGCCATTGGCAAATTATTGTAATGATTAGACATAATTTTCCACTGACAGTAATTTTATATATAGGGGGCGGGGGATGGTATAATATTCTATTTTAAAGGTTTCATCAATAATTAAGAATACAATATTTATGATATTTTTGATTGAAATATTCGAGGGAAGGGTGGGTGGGGAGGGAATAAATTTTATGTACTTATGAGGACAATAGAAAGAAATTCAAGTGATGTGTAAAAGTTTTAAATGATGTAATATTGTGTACTTGTTATAAGATGAAAAAATGAATAAAGAATTTGGAAAAAAAATAATATTGTTCTTTGTTTATAGTCTTTTTTGTAAACCGCGTTGAACTTGTACGCGGCTAATAAGCATGATGTTATGTTATGTTATATACCATATGTACGTGGATAAGTTGTGACAGGTCAGTGCAGTGAAGAGAATAGATGTGTTTTTAGTGCCTTACTGAATTGGACATATGTGGTAAGTTGTCGTAAGCTGCTTGGGAGTTCGTTCCAGACTTTGGGTCCTTGGAATTCAAAGTTGGCTTTGATATGAAAATACTGATAAACACCAATTTTTTGTACCCTTAATATGAATACCTAATTAGTTGGAAAGTAAACATCTTAGTTTAATAAGTTACAGATATCAAAGAATAGAAGCAATATGTAATGTAATGTTAATATGTAATCTTATATACCACCAAATCTTTTCAAAACAGAGTTCAAGGTGAGTTACAAATAGCATTATCGCTACACAAAAATAAACATACAGTGCAAAATCAAAATCAGATTAAACTCTTAACAAAGATTTCTGAAACAGTGAGTTACAAACAGTATTTTCACTACACACCAAGAAACATATCATACAAACTCAGGTCAATCTAAACCCCTAACAAAGAATTATGAAAAAGCCATGTATGTGATGTTTCAAATTATTTTGCATGTTTCCTAGATTGAGAAGTGATGTAGATAGTGCAATAAATAAATATATAGCCAAATAAAGACTTCAAGACCTTGGCAATAAGCCAGACTTTCCTTCTTGTTGATTGCCAGAGACTTTATTTGATCTCCCTTTCCCTACGCACAGTTAAGGAACGTCTATGCTTAACGCAGTTCTTCTTGAATTCTGATACTAGATTGACCTCTACTGCATTTGAGAATGAAAGTCAAAAGCAGGAGAGGGATAGAGAACATTTAAATACCTCCATGGCATAAATGATTGGGAGGTGGGCTTTCTTAAACTGAAAGGAAGTTCTGAAGCAAATGGGCATAAGATGAAGATCAAAGCAGATAGACTCAGGAGCAATCTAAGGAAATATTTCTGTACAGAAAGGGTAGTGGAGGTAAGGGCTTTATCTGAATTCAAGAAACATGGGACAAAAACAGAGGAAAGGATTGTAGAGCATAGGCTAGAACTGGGCAGACTTCTACGGTTTGTGCCTTGAATATGACAAGGACAAATCAAGGTCAAGTATGTATATGCAGTATCACATCATACCTTATGCTATGAATTTCTCTTATTAGGCAGACTGAATAGACTATCATGTTACTATGGATGGATGGGCAGATCAGATAAGACATATTTGCTGTCATGTTCTGGCTTTCTAAATTAGATTTCTGTTCTGATCTGTGTTCAAGGGTCCTGTTTCTAGTGGTGACCTTCAGGCTCATGAGCGTCTGGACCGCCCAATAATCCGCATGTATCAGCGCCATGTCGGAACCCAGTTACCTGAGCCTACTGAGCTCACAAAGGTAAGAGAGAAGCCTCCTCAGATGTCAGTACCTCCCTGGGCAAGAGCATAGATGGAGTGGCTAGGCGAAGCAGTTCAGGCTGAGAGCAGGAACTAGCCAGGGTGAAGAACTACTGTAGGTCCAAAGCACCATAGGGTATTTATTTATTTAAAAACTTTGGTATATACACCGAGTGGTCGTTATATGGGCAAGCGCAGCACAAAGGGATAAATAGCCTTGAACCCTCCCCCCCCCCCCGGGTGAAACATGTCGGCTGATTAGTCCCTGTGAATCTGACCACATAAAGCAAAGCTAAGAATTTAAGTATTTACAGCATCTTTGAGCAATATTGTTTCATTTTATTCACTTAATTTATAACACTTGATAAACATCGGACCCGATGAAGACTTGATGTATAAAGCCATATACGATGAAACTAATTGAGTATTATGGTGACATCTCTGAGGGACCTTGAAAGCTTATGACTGTAGTGAGAGTTTCTTCAAGGATGATCTTATAAGATTATCTTTACATTGCATTGTATGAATGATCACTCTCCCAGCAATAGATACGGAATAAACACGCTGTCGGTGAATTTCTGTATTTTTAGAGCCACAATGATAGTATTGTTTTTACTCATAGAGGACTGTTTCATTCTCTTGGTCTTTCTTTTCACACACAGCACATTTAATCTATATAATAAAACCGTAGGCGGCGCATGCGCAGTCTTATCAGCGTGCTTCCATGATCCGTATGTCCGTGGCCGCCAAGACTGCAGCATGCCCCGCGCTTACTACGGCCCCACGCGCAGCTCAGTTCGGCACGGCGGTTTCCCCAGATAGGGGAAGCCGAAAAACTCAATCCCGCCTCATGGTCCTGCCGCCGCTCACGAATTCCCCCCCCCAATCCTCCTGCAACAGCCGCTACCGCTCCTGTTCAAAGCGGCCTGCTGAGGTTCGCGGCCGCTGTAACGAACCTCGCAGGCCGCTCTCCACATGGTAGCACGTTCCCTCTGACGCAATCGCGTCAGAGGGAACATGCTACCGAGTTGGAGAGCGGCCTGCGAGGTTCGTTACAGCGGCCGCGAACCTCAGCAGGCCGCTTTGAACAGGAGCGGTTGCGGGAGGGGGGGGGGAGTTTTAACAGGAGGAGTCGCCGAAAAAAAACCTTCAGCCGCAGCAGGCCAGCACACGGGAAGGGAAGGGGAAGGGGCCGAACGGAGCAGGGCAGCTCAAGGTAAGAAGGGAATGGGGGGTGGGGGAAAATGTTTCTAATACTCAGCAGGGACCTGGAGGGGAAGGGAAAACCGCTGCTGCTTCTGCAAAGGAAAGTGGTGGTAGGGGAGAGAAGGGAATGGGGGGTGGGTGGGGAAAAATGCTGCTACTACTTCACAGGGATCTGGAGGGGAAGGGAAATATCGCAGCTGCTTCTGCAAAATAAAGTGGGGGGGGAGAGAAGGGAATGGGGGGTGGGGGAAAATGAATGCTGCTACTGCTTCAGCAAGGACCTGGAGGGAAAGAGAAATACCGCTGCTGCTTCTGCAAAGGAAAGTGGGGGGGGGGGAGAGAAGGGAATGGGGGTGGGTGGGGGGAAATGCTGCTACTACTTTACAGGGATCTGGAGGGGAAGGGAAATAGCACTGCTGCTTCTGCAAAGGAAAGTGGGGGGGGAGAGAAGGGAATGGGGGGGGGGGGGGGGGAAATGCTGCTACTACTTCTCAGATCTGGAGGGGAAGGGAAATATCACAGCTGCTTCTGCAAAATAAAGTGGGGGGGAGAGAAGGGAATGGGGGGTGGGGGAAAATGCTGCTACTGCTTCAGCAAGGACCTGGAGGGAAAGAGAAATACCGCTGCTGCTTCTGCAAAGGAAAGTGGGGGGGGGGAGAGAAGGGAATGGGGGTGGGTGGGGGGAAATGCTGCTACTACTTCACAGGGATCTGGAGGGGAAGGGAAATAGCACTGCTGCTTCTGCAAAGGAAAGTGGGGGGGGAGAGAAGGGAATGGGGGGTGGGTGGGGGGAAATGCTGCTACTACTTCTCAGATCTGGAGGGGAAGGGAAATATCACAGCTGCTTCTGCAAAATAAAGTGGGGGGGAGAGAAGGGAATGGGGGGTGGGGGAAAATGCTGCTACTGCTTCAGCAAGGACCTGGAGGGAAAGAGAAATACCGCTGCTGCTTCTGCAAAGGAAAGTGGGGGGGGGGGAGAGAAGGGAATGGGGGGTGGGTGGGGGGAAATGCTGCTACTACTTCACAGGGATCTGGAGGGGAAGGGAAATAGCACTGCTGCTTCTGCAAAGGAAAGTGGGGGGGAGACACAGAAAGAAATACAGACAGACAAAGGAGGCTAGGGAGAGAGACAGACAGAAATAAAGACAGACAGGGGACCAGAGAGACACAGAAATAAAGACAGACAGGCAAAGGGTGCCAGGGAGAGAGAGAAAAAAATTGCAGGAGGGAGAAAGACAGAAAGAAAGGAAGAAAGAAACAGGAGCAGGGAGAGAGACATAAAGAAAGAAAGACAGACAGCCATATATTCTAGCACCCGTTAATGTAACGGGCTTAAACACTAGTAGAGAATAAAGACTGACTCAGTCCTCTATGAGTAAAAACAATACCATCATCTCTTGGTCTTTCTTCTCTATCAAATGTGCTGTGTTTGTTTAGAAATATCTTGTGAGGTAATGATTTGTCACTATACCTCTCTCTTTTTCTTTGGAAATGCATTCTGCTTTACTGATGTCATCACTCCAAGTGCCAGGTACTAGAGACAGTATATCATTCTGTTTCCCACTCTCTCTGTTTAGGGAACCATCCTACTACAAAATGCAATGAAGAACATGAGCAATGACATTGACCAACTCCAAGCTACACGCCTACGAGTGGAAGACAATATTCGGGACAAGCGCATTGGCTATAATGTAGACACCTCTGTAATTCACCTACGGCGTAGACGGGCTAATCACCGTTGGCCCATTGACCAAGGCAAGCAGCTCATCTGTGATTAATTTGAACCCTGGAAAATGAAGAGCAGTAAAACTGTCAGCAAGAGCAACCTTAAAATCTGTAGCAAGAAACCATTCATTGTAATTCATATCCAGAAGTAAATTATTGCATCCAAATTCCTGATGGTGTAGGACCTTTTTCTGAGGTTGATTTATGAAAGGAGAAGCAGGGACCAAAGACTAAAAAAGGGGAGAAGGGAGGGCAGGTCAACATTAGGATCACCAGCCAGCTCCATACCCTTTAGAAAGGCTGATGAAGGAAGTTAGGAAGACAAACTCCATTGAACAAACTAGGGAAACCACAAAGCGGAGGTGGCCAAAAAATGAAGACGTGAACAGCAGCTACAAATAAACAGTTTATTAAGACAGACCCGACAAGGCCGTGTTTTGGTACAATGCCTACATCAGGGATTGCCGACTGTCCAAATGGCAATCAGTACATCAATTACATTTTGTTGCCTCACTGAGGCACCAAGAAAAGTAGTTTTGATGATTTGGTTGCCACTACCCAGAGCTCAGGTAAGACAGAGTCACATAGCAGTTGCAGGTGAAAAAAAAATAGTTTATTATAAGTATCAGGGGAGAAAAAATAAACACAAAAATATATTTTTATTCATTTTTTTTCAGAAATCTATAATAAGGAATACAATTAAAAGAAAAAGAAATCTAATACCTTCTTAGACCTCAAAAGTAGGGGAAAGGAGAACATAAGACAAGGAGGTCATATGAAATGTCAATAAAGAAAAGGCTATAGTGTAATTTTAACACCCACCCCTTTTATATAAAAGCAACAGAGATAGACTAAGTTGGATACTAACTGACAATCTTCAAATCTGAAAAAGGCATGTGGGATCTCTCGGAGAGAGAAAGAGATAATGGTTACTGTGGATGGGCAGACTAGATGGGCCTTTATCTGGCATCATGTTTCTACGTTTCAACTGTTTCGGTTGGAAAAACCACACTTTAAACCTAAATATCTTATTAGGCACTTATAAGGTAAACTAAGAGAAAAGTTGCCCCCAATGTCACTACTTCTTGCCACATAGCTAAGAAAGCTTTTCTACGTTCCTAAGTTTGCCTGGTTATATCAGGATAAATCCATGTTTTTTTCCACAAAATAAAACTTGAGGGTTCTGAAAGTACAACTTCAAAACAGCTAAATCTTGCTGGAAAACAAATAATACCAACAGTCACTCTTTCTAAATCCTCATTTACAAATGTTTCCAAAATATTAGGGTTCTGTGTGCAAACTAGAGAACTAGGAGCGGGTTTTTCAAGATAGTAGATAGATAGACAGACCACAGGATGCAGGCCAGCTAACACCTGTGGCGGTGCTGATGCGGATATTCAATTGCAGGCCGTTTCTGGGGACCAGCATTGAATATCTAGTTTTATTTGGCTTCTAAAAAGTTAACTGGCTACATCGATATTTAGTGCTAGCTGGTTAAGTTTATGGCTGCCAAAGAAAAGACTGCTATTTACATGGCCTAATTTATCTGCTAAACTTAGCTGCTCAGCACTGAAAATTGTCAGTTATCGTGCGATATAGCCAGTTACCTTTTAGCTGCTAACTAGAAATATTCATCAGCAAAGACTCCAACACAAAAGACTGCCAAAGGAACTTAGCAAGAGATAACAAAAAGGCAGTGTAGTCAATAGGTTCTAAGAGTGGTATTAGGGCCGTGCTGCGTGAACAGGGTGAATACATCCTCTAAGTAAGCACTAAATGTGAATAACAACAGAATCAAAAACGATAATAATAATAAAGTGAACAGGATATCCTCAGTATGAGGGATCAGTGAGGGGAGGAGAACCTCCAGCGCTTAGCACTCTAAGGTAGAGGCACAAAGCCACCACCTGTACACCATCACTGGATATCACCCGTGTGCCCAACTAAGGTAAATAACCAAAAATTTAGTGAATAATTAGTGAAACACACAGCATACAAGGCCAAAATACCACTCAGAGAACCCCCACCCCCAGCCAACTCCACGAAAAAAGTAAAAATAACTTAGCTTGAATAGAAGAATCCACAATATCCTTCCAATGTTGGAGAGTCCGAAAAAATTAACAGATTCAAAGCCTAGTTCTTCAGGCTGAGTTCAACCAAGCCTGGTTTCGGTGACGAAGTGTCCCCTTCATCAGGAACCCATCAGGATTGAGAGCTGAAGATGAGAACGTGGAGAATGAAGTTACAAGCTGACTGAAAGGAGGGCGGAGCTACCGAAGAGCAACACACACCGGGATTTAAGGCCAAGCAGGAAGTACGCCAAGTCTAGGAGAGCCAATAGCAGGAAGAGAGAGGAGTGGCCTATAAAATAGTATTCCACTCGATGCAGTCATTGAGTCCATCAGGTTGAACAGCCTGCAAATGAAAAATCCAAAACTGTTCTCTTAACTGGATCCGAGCCGTTTTATCACCTTTGTAGTTCTCGAGTACAAACCAAAGCAAGTTATCGAATCCGTAGTGCTTGTCCAGGCAGTGTGGGACCAGAGGAGCAGACAAAGTGTTGGTATTGAGTCTGCTCTTATGCTCTGTAAGTCTGATCCTAATTTTTCTGCTGGTACGGCCCACGTAAATCAGATGGCAGGGACAAATGATGATATAGATAACATGAGGAATCACATGTTGTATGATGTCTCAGTTGGTTTGAGGGTGCTGCCAACTGCTAATGGAAAGGGTATTGAGACACATATTACAATGCCCACAAGCTTGGTGGCTACCTGAACCATACCTAGAACGCGGGGTCACCGGAGTTAGAAGGTTGCTCAAATTCTTAGGGCGAGAGAAGGCTATACGGGGGGCTCTTGAAATGACATATGGCAGTTCAAGATGTGCCAATGTTTTTATTGATGAATTTTAGCAACTGTATGAGCCTGATTTGAAAAAGAAAGGACACATATCTGACGTGCAGAATTTTCATGAGGTGTAACGCTACGTAATAGCTCTGGATTAGCGTAGCAGACTGGTTATTAGAGAGTGACATGGGGAAAAAAAATTGTCCCCGTCCCCGCCCCTTCCTTGCGACCACCATCCTTGTTACCACCCCGTCCCCATGGACCAGTGTCCCCACCCCATCCCCATCCCTGCAACTACTGTTCCCGCAACATCCATACAAGCCTCAGTATTGCAATATTTAGCTTATTCCTTCCTTATAAATCAAAGTTCTGGCTGCTGAACTAGAGAAAGAGATGTTCAGCTGGCAGGGCTTTGTTTATAAATTTTTATCAACATAACTAATATACTATTTTATCCTACAGCAAAAAATAAATAAAAATATAAATAGAATTTTGTTGTCTGGTTTCTGCTTTCCTCATCTTCTCATTCAATTCCTTCCATCCACTGTCTGTCTTCTCTCTGCGTCTTCCATTTGCTCTGTTACTGTGCCTCTCCCTTCACACCCCCTCCCCAATTGGTCTGGAATCCATCTTCTTCCCTTCCAGCGTCTTCTCCCCACTCTCTTTCCCATTTCCCTTCAGCATCTTCTCCACATTCTGTCTTCCACATTTCCCTTCAGCGTCTTCTCCCCACTCTGTCTTCCACATTTCCCTTCAGCATCTTCTCCCCACTCTCTGTTCCCCATTTCCCTTCAGCGTCTTCTCCCCACTATCTGCTCCCCATTTCCCTTCAGCATCTTCTCCCCATTCTGTCTTCCCCATTTCCCTTCAGCGTCTTCTCCCCACTCTCTGTTCCCCATTTCCCTTCAGCATCTTCTCCCCACTATCTGCTCCCCATTTCCCTTCAACGTCTTCTCCCCACTATCTGCTCCCCATTTCCCTTCAGCGTCTTCCCTCCACTCTGTCTTCCCCATTTCCCTTCAGCATCTTCTCCCCACTTTGTCTTCCACATTTCCCTTCAGCGTCTCATTGAGCAGTTTAGAGCTGAAATCCAGTTTCCTATAAACTTCCCCCACCAGCCTCAGCTGTAGTAATCCCAAAGTATACTAATCCCAAAGAGATTTACAAAAGTGGCAGTTGAGTCAGAAGTTGAAAGGCAAGTTCTGGAGAAAGACTGCGTCAGTGTCTCACACTGCAGCAGGACTGTAAGGAAGGGCTGCATGGTGTTGCTTGTCTTCAGAGACAAGAAACTGAAGTTTGGCTGCTTCTGGAAGGAGAAACAGCTGAGTTATCTGAGATACTGTAGTTCTGGTCAGTAAGGAATACCCTGGGCCAGTGAGCAGGTGAGGTTCACAGATAGGGTTTGCTAAGGATGTGGTACCCTGGGGGTCAAAGAGGAGCTTAAATAATTTTTTCTGCTTATAGCAGTTATCCTCCTTTTTGGTTGAGATCCCATCTCCCTCCCTCCCCCTTACCTTTGCGGTGCGTTTTAAGTAAGTAACTTGTTCAAGCTGCCAGAGCCTATGAGCAGTTGTGTGCGTCTGTGGGTGGAAGCTTCTCTGATGCAACCAGAAGTTGCGTCAGAGGAGAAGCTTCCGCCCACTGACACACGCGACTGAACGCAGGCTCTGGCAGCTTGAACAAAATACTCACTTAAAATGCACCGCGAAGGTAAGAGGAGGGAGGTAGATAGATTTGGGTAGATAGGAAGGAGTGAGGGGGCTGCACACGATTAGTGCCCACGCACGTTCCCTCCCTTAACTGCGGGGACAAGGCCATTCACCGCTCCACGGGGCGGTGGATGGCCTTGTCCCCGTACCCGCAGTAAGCAATTTTTCCATCCCCACTGTTTCAGCGGGTTACCCACAGCTATCCATGGCTAGCCGCGGGTAACAGCCCATGTGTCATTCTCTACTGGTTATCTCGTACTGAATATTAAAATATTCACCTAGAAGACCCAACCTCCATACCAGCAAACAACTGTCTATCCTTCCTCAATGCATTATCCTTCCAGATCCTAAACCCACAAACCACGCATGAAAAAGGTCATCAACTGGACATTGCAGCATTCATGTCTCACCAACCATCCAATCAAGAAATCCAAACTCCTAAAGGAACATGGTCCCCATCCCTATGGTCAGACCACTACATCTATAACTTCAATATCAATTGGACCAAAACCAAATTCACACCTCAATCAAAAAAAACCACATATACCTCACGCAAACATATCGACCCAACAATTTTCTGGTCAAAGGTAGACGAAACCATCCAAGACTGCGACCCAAAAAACTTCATCTCCCACTGGAAAAATGTATCCACCAACATCCTTGATAATCTGGCACCCATACAAACCAAAACCAGAATCAGCAGGAAATCAGACCAATGGTTTGATAATGAATTACTCCAACTCAAAAGACAGTGTAGAAGATTAGAAAGAAAATGGAGAAAAAAGAACCAAGAACAAACAAAAACCGACTGGAAAAAAATCAACAAACTATACAAAAATCTACTAAAAGACAAGAGGAAAAGTTACTATACCAAGCTCATAGGCACAGAAACACAAGATTCCAAAAAAATTTTCCAAATCCTGAAAGAATTAACAGACACCAAACCACACACTACCACCACGAACACACCTCTACCATCACCTACCCTCTTAGCAGAACATTTCAAGAATAAAATCACCAACACCAGAGCCACACTCATCCTCAACCCATCCAAGCAAAATCCAATCACAATCCACCCTACAGGAAAAGAGGCAATCGCAGCAGACAGAATTTGGACTCAATTCCCAAACATACAATGGTCAGAATTCAACAAATTCTACAAAAAATACAGCCATGCCTCCTGTGACCTCAACCATTGCCCCTCATATCTCCTTACCACCTCTAGTGTAAAGTTCCGCACCATAACTCTACAATGGATCCAATTCACGCTCACAGAGGGCACATTCCCTGACAACCTCAGCGAAATCGTCATCAACCCAATCCAAAAAGATCCAAAGGCACCACAAAACCTCCCATCTAACTATAGACCTATAGCCTCAATTCCGCTATATGTCAAAATTATAGAAGGCCTAGTAGCCAAACTCCTCACCAATTACATAGAGGACCACAACCTACTCCACCCCATGCAATCAGGATTCAGAACAAACTTCAGCACAGAGACATTACTAGGCTCCCTCATGGATACCGTCAGACAACAACTTAGTACAGGAAAAAAAATGCTACTCATACAACTGGACCTATCGGCGGCATTCGACCTAGTAGACCACAACATCCTTCTACAGATCTTAGATGCAATAGGCATCTCAGATAAAGTATACGCCTGGTTCGAAGGATTCCTAAAACTCAGAACCTACAGTGTAAAATCAAACAAAGAAAAATCAGAATCCTGGTCAAACCCCTGCGGCGTACCACAAGGATCTCCACTATCCCCCACCCTCTTCAATCTATACACGGCCTCTCTAGGAACTCATCTGGATAATCTAGGCATAACATCCTATAGCTATGCGGATGACATCACCATCCTCATCCCATACGATCATTCCAAACCAACCATGACAGACGAACTTCACCAAACACTGGAAGCAGTCACAACCTGGATGGAAAATCACAAACTTAAACTCAACCAAGACAAAACCAAATTCATCCTCCTAGAAAACGACAAGATCCAAACCACAACCATACTAGACATAAACGCAACCAAATATCCCATCCAAACAACCATAAAACTACTAGGCATGACCATAGACAGATGCTGCACAATGCAACCGCAAATAAACAAAACAACTCAAAAATCATTCGCAATCATGAGAAACCTGAGACAAGTCCGAAAATTCTTTGAAAGTACACAATTCCTACTTATAGTACAATCCCTAATACTAGGCATATTGGACTACTGTAACATACTCTTCCTCCCATGCCCAGCAACTACGATAAGACAACTCCAAACAATCCAAAATACAGCCTTAAGACTCGTCTATTCATTGAAAAAACACGACCACATCACTGAGGCCTTCATCAACTCACACTGGCTCCCAATCCAAGAAAGAATCCAATTCAAATTCTACTGCATATTATTTAAAACCCTACACGGAGACAGCCCATCATACCTGAACAATCGCCTCATCCAAGCAACCAACACCAGACACAGAAAAACGCACTCCCCATTCATACCCCCCCCATCCAAAGAAGTAAAAAGAACAAAACAACATGACGGCCTCCTAGCCACACAAGCTGCAAGACTGGACAACCAGATATCCAACCTTCTGATGACAACCCCAGACTATAAGACGTTCAGAAAAGAAATAAAAACCACACTTTTCAAGAAATTCCTAAAACAGCAATAACAACACGACCTCTAAAAGCCCTTAAGATCTACATCTTACCTATCTAGCTATTCATTATAATTCATGTAATTAGGTAATTCTGTAATTATGTAATTCTGTAATTCTGTAATTCTCTAATTCTGTAATTCTGTAATTCTGTAATTCATTGTAATCCTGTCCTTAAACTAACCTTTTGTAATCCGCCTTGAACCGCAAGGTAATGGCGGAATAGAAATCCCTAATGTAATGTAATGTAATGTAATTTAACCCATTAAGTGCTATATAACCACTCTTTTTTCTTTCCTCACCAATTCCATTCAGCGTCTGCTCCCCTCTCTCTTCCCCCACATCTATCCAGTGTCTGACCCCTCTCACACACCCCCAACTTCCATCCAGTGTCTACCCCCCTCTCCTCACCACTTCTATTTAGCATCTCCTCCCCCTCTTTCTCCCCCATTCAGCATCTGCTTCCCAACTCTCACCACCCCCCTATCATCCAGTGTTTGTCCCCCTCTTTCTCCACAAAATAAACCTAAAGCACCATTCAACCTCTTCCCCTTGTTGGCCCATTTCCCTCCCTCTCCTTAGTGGATGCTTTTCAAAACCAAAGTTTTTTTCTCTCAGAGGGACCCTAATGCAGCAGCTGTTCTAACTAATTGCACGCGACTACTCCAAAGCTTCTCCTCTGGTGTAACTTCCTGTTTCCGACAGATTGTGTCAGAGGAGAAGCTTCCAGGCAGCTGCGTGCCATGTCAGGGCCCCTCTGGAAGAGAAAACTTTGGTTTGGAAAAGCACCGCAAAGTTGAAGGGAGGGAGATGCCCAGACCGCGGGGCCCTCTGGAGTTGTGGGGCCAAGGGCAGCTGCTCTGTTTGCCCTCTCCTAACGCCGGCCCTGCCTATATAGAATGCTTATCTGAAATAAAGATCTTCTGTCAATACCCTGGGCCAGCAAATGTTATTTAAACAGCTATGAAAGCATTAACTGATCAACGAAGCAGACATTGTTGCTCTGGTTTCCAAGGTCCCCTTCACTATTCTTATTTCTTAGTACTGGTTTGGACAGTAGATGTACAATATGTATCTGACATTTAAATACCTCCATGGCATAATTGCACAGGAGGAGATTCTCAACTGAAAGCAAGCTCTGGATTAAGATGAAAGGCGATAGACTCAGGTCAAACAGTGTTCCCTCTAAGCGGGCGGGTGTTGTGAGCAAACTTTTTTCACTGTGAGCTAAAAATATCGGGCGCCAGCAAGTTATGAGCCAAATAAATATGTTGTCAAAGTTGCTGATACATGAGGACGAGGTATTCAAAGGAATTTTAGGCCTACACGCTAAATTAAATAACGTTAAATAATATTTTTAAGAACACAGAAATTGTAGGGATGAAATGATATCTTAATAAATGTTTTACAACAAATGTAGTTATGTCTGTTACATCCATATGTGTAAACTGTAAATTAAAAACAGTCCAGAAGACAATACGTTTGATGCTTTCAATTTCTAGACCAGTGTTTTTCAACCTTTTTTGGGCAAAGGCACACTTGTTTCATGAAAAAAATCACGAGGCACACCACCATTAGAAAATGTTAAAAAATTTAACTCTCTGCCTATATTGACTATATATAAAGTAATTCTCTTGAATAGGAATCAAATAAACACAAAGAAAGTATTTTATAATTACTTTATTATGAAATAAAAATTATAAAAATTATAAAATACTTTATTCAGTGCGAAACCTGGGCCTGTTTGGCTGAACACAAAGCTGATATTCTGGCTGGAATGGAAGAAAGACACACACGTAGCTCTTCGTCAACAGCTCTCAGTCTCTCTCTGTATTTGGTTTTTATAGCATACAAAAATAGACAAATATACCCTCCATCCTTTTTATTAAACCACAATAGCAGTTTTTAGCGCAGGGAGCTGTGCTGAATGCCCAGCACTGCTCTTGACGCTCATAGGCTCCCTGCGCTAAAAACCACTATTGCGGTTTAGTAAAAGGGGACCATATTGTAAAATATAGACAGCAGATATAAATTCAGAACTGTGCATAGTAAGTGAAGGGAAGTTTTCATCTCTGGGAATTTACCCAGTTAACTATTAAGTTATTTGGGCAAATTCCTTTGAAAACTGTGGTAATACTGCCTCCACTTTGCTAAATTTAAAATAAAATCATTTTTCCTACCTTGTCTGGTGATTTCTGGTTGCACTTTCTTCTTCTGACTGTGCATCCAATCTTTCTTCCCTTCTATCAGCCTGTATGCTTTCTCTCCTCCACACCTCATTCCCTCCCCCAACTTTTTCTTCCTCTCTCCCTGACCTTTCTTTCTTTTTTTCTGTTTCTCTTCTTTCCTTCTGTTTCCCTGCCTGCCCCCTTTCTTTCTTTCTCCCAGCCTCCTGTCCAGCAGTAACTCTCTTCCCTTCCTCCCCTCCCAGCAGCATCTCTCCGTCTCCCTCTCCAGTAGCAGCTGTCCCTTTTTTTTCCTTGCCCAGCAGCTTCCCAGATTCCTTTCCCTCCTCCCCTCCCAGAAGCATCTCTCCTTCTTCTCCCTCTCCAGTAGCAGCTGTCCTTTTTTTTCCTGGCCCAGCAGCTTCCCAGATTCCTTTCCCTCCTCCCCTCCCAGAAGCATCTCTCCGTCTCCTTCTCCCTCTCCAGTAGCAGCTGTCCCTTTTTTTCCTAGCCCAGCAGCTTCCCAGATTCCTTTCCCTCCTCCCCTCCCAGAAGCATCTCTCCTTCTTCTCCCTCTCCAGTAGCAGCTGTCCTTTTTTTTCCTGGCCCAGCAGCTTCCCAGATTCCTTTCCCTCCTCCCCTCCCAGAAGCATCTCTCCGTCTCCTTCTCCCTCTCCAGTAGCAGCTGTCCCTTTTTTTCCTAGCCCAGCAGCTTCCCAGATTCCTTTCCCTCCTCCCCTCCCAGAAGCATCTCTCCTTCTTCTCCCTCTCCAGTAGCAGCTGTCCTTTTTTTTCCTGGCCCAGCAGCTTCCCAGATTCCTTTCCCTCCTCCCCTCCCAGAAGCATCTCTCCGTCTCCTTCTCCCTCTCCAGTAGCAGCTGTCCCTTTTTTTCCTAGCCCAGCAGCTTCCCAGATTCCTTTCCCTCCTCCCCTCCCAGAAGCATCTCTCCTTCTTCTCCCTCTCCAGTAGCAGCTGTCCTTTTTTTTCCTGGCCCAGCAGCTTCCCAGATTCCTTTCCCTCCTCCCCTCCCAGATGCATCTCTCCTTCTCCTTCTCCCTCTCCAGTAGCAGCTGTCCCTTTTTTTTTCCTGGCCCAGCAGCTTCCCAGATTCCTTTCCCTCCTCCCCTCCCAGAAGCATCTCTCCTTCTCCCTTTCCAGTAGCAGCTGTCCCTTTTTTCCCCTGCCCAGCAGCTTCCCAGACTGATAGTGGTTTTCTCCCCTCCCAGCAGCTCTTCTTACTTCCCAGCGCAGCGATTCACGAAGGCAGCCTCGGGTCCTTTGTTGTGTCGCGCCGCCTCTGAGGAAAGAGGAAGTTGCATCATCAGAGGCAGCCGCGACTCAGCAAAAGCCCCGAGGCTGCCTTCGTGAATCGCTGCGCTGGGAAGTAAAGGAGAGCTGCAGAGAGGGGAGAAAGCCACTGTCGGAGGCTCCCCAAGATCTCTCCGGCCCAGCGCACGCTTCCGATGCTGATCTTGCAGAAGTTCAAATGAGTCAATCTTGCCGGTCCTGCGCTGTGACGAGAAACTTGTGCGCTGCGACCTAATATTTTGTGCGCCAGCGCACGCCAGCGCAGCTTAGCGGGAACACTAAACTTCTCTGTGGAAAGAGTGGTGAAGACAAAGCCTCTATAGCTGTGTTTTTCAACCTTTTCAAACCATGTACCCCCCTAAGCTTAACAAATACCAACCGAGTACCCTGCCCAAACTCCACCCCTGACTCCACCCCCCCTAATAATAACACTAATTGTAATGCAATTTCTTCCATCCATTTTTCATATGCACACAATATAATCTTATTAATACATAATGGTAACCGTAAAATTAAAAAAACACAAAGACACTGTACGCAGAGAAAATGTTAATTATCATTTATATTTGGGGGTTTTTCCAAGATGTCAAGGCAGATGACTTTAAAATATGCAATGTCACCTCAGTAACAACTATAGAAAAATAGACAAATATAGTGCATAATATAGACAGCGGATATAAATCTCAAAACTGACACATTTTGATCACTAAATTGAAAATAAAATCATTTTTCCTAGCTTTATTGTCTGATGATTTCATGAGTCTCTGGTTGCACTTCCTTCTGACTGTGCATCCAATATTTTTTTCTTTCTGCCTCCTTCATGCTTCCTTTCCTCTGGACCTCATTACCTTCCCCAACCAACATCTCTCTCTGTCCCTCCATGAATCAAACTTTTCTTTCTCTCTCATCCCCCAGATCATTTTTCACCACTGCCTATCAGCCCCAGCCCCAGCCCCATGCCCATTTCTCTTTCTTTCTTTTTTTATTTATAAGTTTTCAAATATACAATTCAAGATTAAGCTTGTACAGAAAGCGATTTAAAGCGAAGAAAATTAAAAAAAGAAATAATTATAAAACATTTCAAAAAGTAAATATTAGCTTAAATCAGCTCAAGTCCACAATAAGATACATGATGTAATATAAACAGAATAATTGAAGAAAACTAACATAAGCAGCGTGATGCAAAATTAACTGAAATACAGGCGTCTAATATATTCTATAGCCCTCATTTCTTTTCCTTCTCCAGACGGGACAAAGAGAGGCAGGCTGTCAAAGAAAACATATTTTTGAGAGTTATATTGATTTATATACTTGCAAGGGTGATGAAGATAAAAAGTTGCTCCAGGTTTTAATAGAAGAAATTTTTTTTCTACGTCTTTGTGTATCTCTTGCTAAGTTAGGAAACATTTGTATCTTGAAGCCCAAGATTTCTTTCAATGCTCCTTTGTAGGCGCTATTTCTTAAGAGGAGGGGCAAGAGCGCCGCTGGAACCTTGTGGCGCTCCAGAACAGCAACCCTCGGCAATATCGAGGAATTGCTGAGGCGGATGCAGGACGTCCCAGTGTCGTCGGTGATACCCCCGCTTGAGACACTCCAGGGGAATGGAATGGAGACATCTCTACGGGCTTTGAGACTACTTGAGTCCCGACGTAAGAGCACCTCCCCCACATCCTCGAGCCACCAGTTCCCCGGGGGTTGAGAAGCTACCGGAAGTCGGGACGCAGTCTTCCCCAAAGGCTACCGGGAATGGTATAGCGATTGCTGATTCAGGCTCCCAGGTTTTCCAAGGAAGCCTGAGTATGGAGGAGGATACTGCAACATCGGGGTTTGGACCTGCCCAGGAGAGTGGACAAGGAGAAGAGCTACTGGCTGGTGAGCAGAACTCTATACAAACAGACTTGCAATGTTCTACTATTGTAAAACCCCAAGAAGTCACTTTGGACACTTTGTGGGACCTGGTTGCCAAATTAGTTAAAACTGTGAACACCCAGCATAGCCAGATGGATGGGAAAATAAAAGAGCAAGAAAAAGAAATTATTCAAATAAAACAGGATATTGGTGACTCTAAGACTGCTTTGCAGGGTACTAAAAATGAATTAAAATCTTCTAAACAAATACAAGAGACACTAATGAAAGATAATGGTAATTTAAGAAGATAGAGATATTTGAAAATTTCTCAAGGACTAATAACCTTAAACTGATTAATTTTCCTAGAATTGTAACAGCAACTCCTCGAGAAATGCTAAAACGTTATCTGATGGAAATATTTACGCAGGATTATTACTTGCCAAATAAAAACCAGAACCAGCAACAGGAAAAAAAGTCAAGGACCGATAAATGTATCAGCTTTACTTGAGTTATCAGATATGGAAACTGCTATTTTTGCAATGTTGGTAGTGACTTTAGGCCTTATACTGGATAAAAACTGGCATTTGAGACTTTTCTTCAAGAATAAAGAAAAAAACATTTCTCTATTTATCACTCCTGTCCAACACCATGCCACATCTCTCCCTCCATCACTATGCCCAACATAAGTGTGTTCTCCTCTATGAAGATCCAACACATTCCTAGAGCTACAGATTAACACTAACAGGCCTCTCTCCTTGGATCACTACACGAGAGAGGATCCAGCAGAACTGAAATCCAAAAGAAATTGCTCCATTCTGCCAGCTCTCAACTGTTTCTTTCTTCTAAGACAGACATTTTACAGATTTTCGGGAAAAATTAATATGCTCGCGTTTGAGAAGCACTCTCTCTGGTGAAAGAGCTGCATCCTTTTCCCCAGCTTGAGGCTCATCTTAGCCAGAGCTTAGCAGAGATTGATAGCCTCCGAACAGATGGTAGAACGAGTGTTGTCTGCCCCCAAGCCGACCCGCCACCGATTCCTCCTTCCCCGGGTCCGCCGCCGCCCCTCACCAACCGCATTTAATTATCCATCGCCGCAACTCCGGGAAGGGAAAGGCCAGGTGCGTGAAGCAATTGCATGCCGCTGGCCCACAAGCCTTCCCCCTGACAGAGAGAAGGTCCAGGCCAGGGGAGGGGGTGGGACAAAGGCTGGAAAGCAGTGAGGGGGACATAAGAAGGAGGCACTGAGGATACTAAGTATATAGGAAGGGGTACTAAGGATATAGGAAGGATGAACTGAGAGGACGGGACAAAAGTGCGTGAGACAATCAAGTGCCGACAATACCGAGCAGACAATCATAGAAACATAGAAAGATGACGGCAGAAAAGGGCTATAGCCCATCAAGTCTGCCCACTCTACTGACCCACCCCATTAAGTCTGAGTACTAATGACCTAGTTCCTTAACTCGACCCTCGTAAGGATCCTACTAGGGCATCCCATTTATTCTTAAAGTCAATAACGCTGGTGGCCTTGATCACTTGCTCTGGAAGCTTGTTCCAGTGATCTACAACCCTTTCTGTGAAGAAATACTTCCTTATGTCACTATCGAATTTCCCGCCTCTGAGTTTGAATGGATGTCCCCTTGTGACCGAGGGTCCCCTGAGAAAGAAGATGTCTTCTTCCACCTCGACACGTCCCATGATGTATTTAAATGTCTCAATCATGTCCCCCCTCTCCCTGCGCTCCTCTAGAGTGTAGAGCTGCAAATTGTTTAGTCTTTCTTCTTACGAGAGACCCTTGAGCCCCGAGATCATCCTAGTGGCCATCCGCTGAACCGACTCAACTCTAAGCACGTCTTTACGGTAATGTGGCCTCCAGAATTGCACACAGTATTCCAGATGAGGTCTCACCATGGTTCTGTACAGTGGCATTATGACTTCAGATTTGCGGCTAACGAAGCTTCTATTGATACATCCCATAAGTTGCCTTGCTTTGGATGAGGCCTTCTCTACTTGTTTGGCGGCCTTCATGTCTGCACTGATGATTATTCCCAAGTCTCTTTCTTCTGAAGTCCTAGCTAGTGTTTCTCCATTTAAGGTGTAAGGTTTGCATGGATTTCTGCTACCGAGATGCATAACCTTACATTTCTTAGCGTTGAAGCCCAGCTGCCATGTCGAGGACCAGTTTTCCAACGTAAGGAGATCCTGCGTCATACTATCTTGCAGATTGCTTTCACTTACTATATTACATAGTTTGGCGTCATCAGCGAATAGAGTTACTTTACCCTGAAGCCCTTGGGTCAAGTCTCTTATGAATATGTTAAAAAGGAGTGGACCCAGGACCGAGCCCTGTGGCACTCCGCTGGTCACCTCCGATGTCTCAGAGAGGGTGCCGTTGACCATCACCCTCTGACGTCTTCCACTCAGCCAATCTTTGACCCGTGCAATTAGTGTCTCGCCTAACCCCATTGATTTCATCTTGTTTAATAGTCTACGGTGTGGGACGCTGTCGAAAGCTTTACTGAAGTCTAAGTACACTATGTCCAGAGACTCTCCCGAGTCCAGCTTTCCTGTTACCCAATCAAAGAAGCTGATAAGATTGGATTGGCATGACCTACCCTTAGTGAATCCATGTTGACTAGGATCCCTTAGATTCCCCTCATCCAAAATCGTGTCTAATTTGCATTTAAGTAGTGTTTCCATGAGTTTACACACTATTGATGTGAGACTCACTGGTCTGTAATTTGCAGCCTCCGCTCTGCAACCCTTTTTGTGCAGAGGAACGACGTTAGCTGTTTTCCAGTCCAGGGGGACTCTCCCTGTACTTAGGGAGAGATTGAAGAGCATGGTTAATGGTTCCGCCAGGACATCGCACAGCTCCCTGAGAACTCGTGGGTGCAATTTGTCTGGTCCCATGGCTTTGCTTACCTTGAGTCTTGACAGTTCGCTGTAAACATCAGCTGGTGAGAACCCAAGATTCTGAAATGGGTCTTCCTTGCTTGGCTTTGCTTCCAGCTGTGGCCCGTGTCCAGGTGCCTTGCAGGTAAAGACTGAGCAGAAGTAATCGTTCAGTAGTTTGGCTTTTTCGGAATCTGTTTCCACATAAATCCCATCTGCTGTTCTAAGACGTACTATCCCATTTGTGTTCTTCTGCCTGTCACTAATATACCTGAAGAAGGATTTGTCCCCTTTCTTAATGTTCTTTGCTAGAGTTTCTTCCACTCGAAGTTTGGCCTCCCTGACTGCTGTTTTGACCGCTGCAGACCTTGTCTTGTATTCAATTTTAGCTTCTTTCTCCCCGGTGCGTTTGTATGAAAGAAATGCTCTTTTCTTGTCCTTGACTAGGTGTGAGATCTCATCAGTGAACCAACGGGGTTTCTTCTTTCTTTGTTGTTTATTTACCGATTTTATGTAGCGGATAGTTGCTTCGTGTAGTGTCCTTTTCAGTGTTGACCACATAGCTTCCACATCATCCGTTGTTTCTTGAGCCTGTAGCGTCTGATGGACGAAATCACCCCTGCTTGCGAAGTCAGTGCCCCGGAAATTGAGTACCTTCGTTTTTGTTTGTGATCTAGGGAAGCCCTTTCTAAGGTTGAACCATACCATGTTCACTGGTTGCCAGCGTTTCTCCCACCAAGACTTCCGTGACGCTTTCCCCGTTCGTAAGTATCAGGTCCAGGATGGCCTGGGCCCTAGTGGGCTCTAGTACCATTTGTTTGAGCTGTACTCCCTTCATGGATGTTAATATCCTCTTGCTACTACAAGTTGTTGCTGAGAATGTGTTCCAGTCTACATCAGGCATGTTGAAGTCCCCTAACAGGACAACATCCCCCTGTAAGGTGATATTCTCAATGTCTTCAATTAATTCATTGTCTTTGTCCTCCGATTGTCTTGGAGGTCTGTATACCACACCGAGGTATAGGCATTTCTCTCCGCCTCTGGCCAGGTTTACCCAGATGGATTCCCCAGTGTACTTGACATCTGTGATCCTAGTTGTCTTGATGTTCTCTTTGATGTAAAGTGCTACCCCACCTCCCACAGGACATCAGCGCATCGGACTTAAACTTAATTTTAAAGTGCTCCAAGGGTGTGTGTGGGGGTGGAACCCCCCCTTAAGTTAGTACTGTTGCCGCTGCCATTGGGGGTCTGTGTGCGGGAGGAACCCCCCCATTACAGAGGAAATTGATGTTTTTTCCTAAAAAAAAGGGAAAAATGCCTCTTCCTTCTATAATGGGGATTCCCCCCAACACCCCCACCCAACGGTAGTGCAAACAGTACTAACTTAACTGCGGGGGTTTCCTCCCCAAACCCCCACTCGGAGCACTTTAAAATTAAGTTTAAGTCCGGCGTGCTGATGTCCTGCACGTGATTGTCTGCTCAGTATTGTCGGCGCTCGATTGTCCTGTGCGTTTTCGACTATGAACCACTAAGGACATAGGAAGGAGGCACTGGGGGGGCACTAAGGACACAGGAAGGGGCACCAAGGACATAGGAAGGAGGCACTGAGGGCACTAAGGACTTAGGAAGGGGCACTGACATAGGAAGAAGGCACTGGGGGCACTAAGAACACAGGAAGGAGGCACTGGGTGCACTAAGGATATGGGAAGGGGGCACTAAGGACATAGGAAGGAGGCACTGAGAGCACTAAGGACATAGGAAGGGGCAATAAGGACATAGGAAGAAGGTACTGGGTGCACCAAGGACATGGGAAGGGGGAACTAAGGACACAAGAAGGGGTACTAAGGACATAGGAAGGAGGCACTGGGGGCACTAAGGACATGGGAAGGAAGGAGGGAGGGAATAGAATGGGACAATTGTTAGGCCTGAGTGCAGAAAGAAATGAAAGGATACACAGAAGGAAACACAACGAGACTCATGAAATCACCAGACAGCAAAGGTAGGAAAAATTATTTTATTTTCAATTTAGTGATCAAAATGTGTCAGTTTTGATAATTTATATCTGCTGTTTATATTTTGCACTATATTTGTCTATTTTTCTATAGTTACTGAGGTGACATTGCATATTATAAAGTCATCAGCCTTGACATACAGTGGTGCCTCACACAACGAACTTAATTCGTTCCAGGAGCAAGTTTGTTATGCGAAAAGTTCGTTATGTGAAACGCGTTTTCCCATAACAATACATGTTAAAAAAAATAATTCGTTCTGTAGCATAAAATATGCTAAGATGACATAAAAAAAGATAAATTTATCTTGTTAGAGCTGTTAGCATGATATAGAGGGGATATATGTGAAGGGGAGGGGAGACAGGGGTTTTGTTGATCCTTGCTGTGTATTATAATCACCCCCCACATACTCCCCAGTACCTTTTTTAATTCCTCCCATCTTTCCCAGCCAGTGGCGTACAGGCCAGAAGCGCAGAGATCAGGAGCAATTCCTCTGCACGCCTGTGTGGGCCCATGCCGATCTCCGAATGGCTGCAGTTAGTTCTTGTGAGTCCCGCGAGAGCTGGCTGCAGTTAGTTCTTGTGAGTCCCGCGAGAGCTGACTGCAGCCATTCAGAGATCAGCGCAGGCCCAGGCAGTAGCACAGAAGGCTTGCTCTTGATCTCTGTCTGCGCTTCTGGCTGGGAAATTTGCTAGACCACCACGAGTGAGCGGGTGAGATTAAAGTTGCAGCAGTGGTGGCTTTTTTAAAAAAATATGTGGCGGCGGGGGGAGGTTTAAAAATATGCGGTGGCGGGGGGAGGTTTAAAAATATGCAGCAGCGGCGGCAGGGGGTTTAAAATATGCAGCCGCGGCGGCAGGGGGGTTTAAAATATGCAGCAGTGGCGGCAGGGGGGTTTAAAATATGCAGCAGCGGCGGCAGGGGGGTTTAAAATATGTAGCGCAACTGCACAGGGAGCCAGGCGGAGAGAGGGCAGTTAAGCGATGCAGCTCGGGCGACTTCGTTGTGTGAAACGAAGTTCGTTGTGGGAAGCAAGACCTGAAGTTCGTTGTGCGCAGCGTTCGCTGTGCGAGGCGTCCGTTATGCGAGGCACCACTGTATTTGAAAACCTCCCAAATATAAATGATAATTAACATTTTCTCTACATATTGTGTGCTTTGTGGTTTTTTTATTTTATTTTATGGTTACCATTATGAATTAATAAGATATGTGTACATGAAAATGAATGGAAGAAATGGGGGGCGGGACTGACAATTAATAGATGTCCCGGTTTGATGAAAAAAATAAATGGTCACGTTAATAACTTATACACTTCCCACCCCAAACTCATAGTAGTAAGTCAAAAGGCACTTTTCAGGCTCTTCCACAGAGCAAGAAAAATTCAAGTGCAAGTTCTCACAGAAAACTCAATTATAGGGAAGAAAAACACTTACTGAATTTTCATTGGTTCAGCTGGGGCACAATGGACCAATTACAAACGACCTCAGATTCCCTGAGGTCATTTGTGATTGGCCCGTTGTGTTGCAGCAGAACCAATGATAGAAAATCATGCAGTTTGCCAGCAATGCAGTGTGGAGAGACGAACTGATGATACGAGTAGCAAACCCACCCTCCAAAGCCCTTTATTTCCCGCCGCCGGGCTTGAAAACTAGCCCAATTTGGCAACGCTGCGTCCCAACGGAAACGCGTCACTTACGACAGTTTATACTGTAAATACAGTACTTACGTACGCCTGAAAACAGAGAAAGCCCAAAACAAATATGGAAGACGCGTTCCCGGCGTAAGTATGCTCTTTCACCCCGGAAGTACTACCCCTGGTTATCAGGGCTGGAGAACCCGTGTTAGCTCTCTTTCCTCCTGTGGCGCGGCACCGTGCAGAGGGCCCAGTATCTGGAATCGCAGTCGCGTGAGTAAATTAGTGATATTAAAAATCAGGGGGGGGGGGAACCGTAACGAAAGAAATACGTGCTTGGATGGGGGGGAAATAAAGAGGAGATCTGTCGGAAGACCTAGTGTAAGGCTGTTTAGAGCTTTTCGCTAGATCTGGGCAGGGAGCGCGAGAGAGGAGAAACCGGCCCGAGGCGCGTGCCGCGTGACGACATAGTGGAGAGAGCGCGAGCTGGAGATATCGGGTGAGAATTGAATTCATGGTTCTCGGATTGAGACGGGCATGCGCATGCCGAGGCGATGAGGAAAGAAGAGAACGGGGTAAAGCCCGGATCCTCTGATCAATTTTAAGATTTCCAGGGCCGTAAAGAAGTACAGAGACTTGAGATTACACCCAAACAGGAAGGGGAAGGAAGGATTTTGCCTCAAAAATTGCACAAAAGTGGACTTGAGCTGATTTAAGTTAACTTAATACCTCTGAAGTTATATTATTGTTTGGATTTTTTTTTTTTTTTTTTTTTAACTTAAAAACTTTCTGTACAAGTATATCTTGAATTGTATTACTGAAAATGAATAAATAAATAAAAAAATTGCACAAAAGTACAATGGAAAGAGGCAAATGAGATGTCAGTTACTTTATTTTACAAATAATAAAAACTAAAAACAAAAGTCTATGTCCTAATGTCCACCTTGAATAGAAAGTCGCATAAAGAGATGCAAAACCTGTGATGTGAAAGTAGGCTAGTGTTCCCCTGTGAATTCGCGAATCGCGGACTCGCTCATTCGCGATCTGCTCCAACCGCCTCTTCCGCTAGGCCTGATTGTTGTAGCCCGTCTTTACTACCGGAAGAGGCGGTCGGAGCAGACCGTGAGTGATTTTCTTAACCCGCCGGCACTCCAGCTGCCTTCTCCGGCCTCCCCTGTCTTTTGACAGGTGGTTTTTCGAAATTCACGGGGGTGCTGTTCCTGGACCTAGAATGTCCTAGACCAGGAGGGATGCCCACACTTTTTGGGCTTGCGAGCTACTTTTAAAATCACCAAGTCAAAATGATCTACCAACAATACAAAATTTTTTTTAAAAACACAAAGCACAATGTACGCAGAGAAAATGTTAATTATCATTCCTATTCCAGGGTTTTTTCAAAGAGGTCTAGGCAGATGATTCTATGCACTGTCACCTCAGTAACAACCATATAAAAATAGACAAATACCCCCCCCCTCTTTACTAAACCACAATAGCAGTTTTTAGCGCAGGGAGCTGCGTTGAATGCCCAGCGCTGCTCTCGACACTCATAGGCTCTCTGCGCTAAAACCGCTATTGTGGTTTAGTAAAAGGAGGCCATAGTGCAAAATATAGACAGCAGATATAAATTCAGACACATTTTGATCACTAAATTTAAAATAAAATCATTTTTCCTACCTTTGTTGTCTGGTGATTTCATGAGTCTCTGGTTGCACTTTCTTCTTCTGACTGCATCCGATCTTTCTTCCATGCTTTCAGCCTGAATGCTTCCTTTCCTCCAGACCTCATTCCCTCCCCCAACTTTTTCTTTCTCTCCCTGCTCTTTCTTTCTTCCTGCCTCCCTTTCTTTTTTTCTCTCTTCATGCCCCCTTTCTTTTTTTCTGTTTCCCTTCTTTCCTTCTGTCTCCCTGCATGCCCCCTTTCTTTCTTTCTTCATGCCCTCCCCCAAGCCACTGACGCCGCCATCGGGGAACAGGCCCCCAAGCCGTCGCCGCCATCGGGGAACAGGCCCCAAAGCCGCTGCTGCCCCAAGCTCTCCCTGCGTCGGGCCGACCAGCATTCCTCTCCCTAAGGTCAATTCTGCCGTCGGAGAGGAAGTTCCGGCCCAGCCAGGCAGCGATTGGCTGGCATGAACTTCCTTTCCAACAGCAGAATTGATGTCGGGGAGAAGAAGGCTGATCGGTCTGGTAGATCGCCAAGGCAAAGTGAGTATCACGGAGCCCAGGAAGGGCTCCGCGATCGACTCACTTTGCCTTGGCGATCTACCGGTCGATCGTGATCGACCTATTGGGCACCCCTGTCCTAGACTTAGCCTACTTTCACATCACAGGTTTTGGATCTGCTTATGTGACTTTTTTATCCAAGATGGACATTAGGATATAGATTTTGTTTTTAGTCTTTATTATTTGTACTATAAAGTAACTGATTGGTTGAATATCTGACATCTCATTTGCCTCTTTCCATTGTACTTTTAAGATTACACCCACCAGTGTCTGAAGAACACAGTAATAGAGAAAATCAGGGCCTCAAAAGTCCTAGGTGATTCAGCACCTAGAAATTCAAGGTTGTTTTTTTTGTGTTTTTTGGGGGGAGGGGGTTCCGAGGCAACAACTTTGTTGCTGGGGAGGGCAAGTGAAAGAGGGTGAGCCAAAGAAAGCTAAGGAGAGGAAACTGCAGAAGGGATGCAGGGAAGAAGCAAGAAAAGTGTAATGTAATTAAGCAAAGGTTAAAAAAAAAAAACCCAACATAAACAAAACATGAAGAATCGGGGTGAAATAGTTGTAGCTTGCAGCGTGTCAGTTTTTTAAAAGAGCCCAGCTTGCTGTGGTCGGTTTTTATGCATCTTTGGGACAAAAGTGCTCTAGGTCAGTGTTTTACAACCTTTTTTGGGCAAAGGCACACTTGTTTCATGAAAAAAATCACAAGGCACACCACCATTAGAAAATGTTAAAAAATTTAACTCTGTGCCTATATTGACTATATATAAAGTAATTCTCTTGAATAGGAATCAAATAAACACAAAGAAAGTATTTTATAATTACTTTATTATGAAATATTAAGTAAACAGAATAGTGAAAAATTATAAAATACTTTATTCAGTGCGAAACCTGGGCCTGTTTGGCTGAACACAAAGCTGATATTCTGGCTGGAATCGAAGAAAGACACAAACGTAGCTCTTCGTCAACAGCTCTCAGTCTCGCCCTGTATTTGGTTTTTATAGCATACAAAAAATAGACAAATATACCCTCCATCCTTTTTATTAAACCACAATAGCAGTTTTTAGCGCAGGGAGCTGCGCTGAATGCCCAGCGCTGCTCTTGACGCTCATAGGCTCCCTGCGCTAAAAACCACTATTGCGGTTTAGTAAAAGGTGACCATATTGTAAAATATAGACAGCAGATATAAATTCAGAACTGTGCATAGTAAGTGAAGGGAAGTTTTCATCTCTGGGAATTTACCCAGTTAACTATTAAGTTATTTGGGCAAATTCCTTTGAAAACTGTGGTAATACTGCCTCCACTTTGCTAAATTTAAAATAAAATCATTTTTCCTACCTTGTCTGGTGATTTCTGGTTGCACTTTCTTCTTCTGACTGTGCATCCAATCTTTCTTCCCTTCTATCAGCCTGTATGCTTTCTCTCCTCCATACCTCATTCCCTCCCCAAACTTTTTCTTCCTCTCTCCCTGACCTTTCTTTCTTTTTTTTCTTCTTTCCTTCTGTTTCCCTGCCTGCCCCCTTTCTTTCTTTCTCCCTGCTGTTCCCCAAGCCACTGCCACTGCCGCTGCCATCGGGGAACAGGACCCACCAATGGATAACAGGCCCCAAAGCCGACGCCGACGCATGCTCTCCCTGACGTCAATTCTGCAATCGGAGAGGAAGTTCCGCCCAGCCAGGCAGCGATTGGCTGGCCCGAACTTCCTCTCCGACTGCAGAATTGACGTCGGGGAGAAGAAGACTTATCGGCTCGATAGATTAGATCGCCAAGACAAAGTGAGTCCTGGGTGATCGACTCACTTTGCCTTGGCGAGCTACTGGCGCCCCTGCCTCGGGCCCCCTGTCAGCTCCGGGCCCCTGAATGCAGGACTGGTAGTACTGCCCTGATGGCGGCCCTGCGGCACACCAGGCAACATCTCGCGGCACACTAGTGTGCCGCGGAACAGCGGTTGAAAAACACTGCTCTAGGTCACTGTTGTTCAACCGCCGGTCCGCAGAAAATTCCTGCCGGTCCGCGGAGGACCAGCGAGATCGACGCGGTTAAATTTCCCATCGGCGTCTCTTCCCCTTTCCCTTCCAGGGCTTAGGATCGGCTGCGGACAGCAAAAAGAAATACAGAAGCCGTGGGACTTTTCCTCTTGCCTGCATCGCTATAGGCTCTGCCGATCCTGATCCTGCCCCCATCTGAAGTGACTTCCTGTGTTTGAGGGGCAGGATTGAGACCGGCAGAGCTTATAGCAAATAGCAATGCAGGCAAAAGGAAAGATCCCGCAGCTTCTGTCTTCGTTCAGAGTTCTGGGCAAGGGAACTGTAAGTAAACTGTTAAGAACCAGGCTGCTTCCAATTTAGTGTCAGTTATGGTGAGACCAGCCATTGTGACATTGAAATCACTCTGGGGCCAGCAGCCAAGGGAGGGATTAAGAGATGCTGGATTCCCACGTGTTGTGGGAAGGGGATGGTAGACCCGGGGGGGTGGGGGGAATGGTGTGACGGAAGGGAGATGGCGGATCCCCTTGGAGGAGGATAGTTATTGGAACTAGGCGGGAGTTGGAAGAATAGGGACACAAAGACAGATGCTGGACCTTGCAGGGGGCAGAGAGACATGAAAAATGCTTTACAGGAGGGTGGAGTATGAAGACAGAAGTAAGATGTTGGACATGGGTAGAGGGAGTAGGGAGACAGAGGGGATATGCTGGACATGGTGAACGGGGAATAGGGAGACAAGGAGAAGATGCTGAATAAGGAATGGAGGGAGAGGGAGTAGGGTGATGGAAGGTATCTGCTGGATTAAGATGGGGAAAAGAGGGGAGGTACTGGAATATGTTCAATATAAAATTATAACTGAGGCTTGTGCGGATGGGATCAGATGGTTTGCGGGGACCGAGCTTGCGGAGACGGGGATGGAAATGTTTTTTTTAAAATTTCAGTCTTAGTAGTTTGCCGGTCCACAAAATAATTATTTTATTTCTGCCAGTCCACAGGTATAAAAAGGTTGAAGAACACTGCTCTAGGTTAAAAACCAATTTTATTGGAAATTATTAAGTAAACTTTCTCTGCTGCAGCATCCTGCCTCTGTGGGGACAGAAAGTTGAAGCATAAGGGAGAGCTTCTGGGGCCGCCGAAGGCAGCATGTTTAAGCTGCTGGTGGCCCGAATAACGTAAGCTGCAGCCTTGGAGAGGGGGAGAGGTACTGGATCCCGTGGGGAGGGGTTGGGACAAGAGAGATGCTGCACCCAATTGGGAGGGAGAGGTAAGCGAGAAAACTCATTGGGGGTTGGGAGAAGGAAGGAGACAAATCAGGGAAGATATGGGAGAGATGGCAGATCATGAGGAAGGAAGGAGAGGAGAAGGATACCAGGTTTGGGGGTGGGGGAGGAAGTGAAAGAGAGGAAAGGGGAGATGACAGATCATGGGGTGAGGCCAGAGGGAACTTAAGGGCGGTATGAAAAAATTACTGAATTGAAGTAATAGTTGATAGTTGCATTTTTTTCCAATATTTACTTGGCTCTTTGAACATCATCATCTTAATTCTGCAAAAACTACAGTATGCTGGCTAGCAGGTCATTTACCATATCCTGAACAAGATGACTGTCACCTGTCAACACATTCTGGTATCTAGAAATAATCTTTGACTCGGTATCCTTTTCCCTACAAATTTCTGCTTTAAGTAAATCCTTGTTTCTATACTTTTTTGACAACTCCACACAGTACAAGATCTGTTTGATTCTCGAACCTTCTCTACTTTAGTCATAGCTCTTTTTACCACTAAATTGGATTACTGCAGTATAGTTTATTCAGGAATATCCAAAGGATTAATCAAGAAACTCCAAATGCTTCAAAACTGCGATTTGAATGGTATGCAAGGTTAATAAATTACACAGACACATAAAAACATGATGGTAGATAAAGGCCAAATGGCCCATCCAGTCTGCCCATTTGCAGTAATAATTATCTCTTCCTTTCTCTAAGAGATCCCACACTTTCTTGAATTCAGACACCCCACTGCCTCTTCCGGGAGACTGTTCCACATATGTACCATCCTTTTTGTAAGAAAGTATTTTCTTAGATTACTCCAGAGCCTCTTAACTGTATCCTATGCCCTCTCATTCCAGAGCTTCCTTTCAAATTAGAGACTTGACTCGTGCGCATTTACACCACGTAGGTATTGAACATAGTAAAATGACGGCAGATAAAGAGACCTGAATGGTCCATCCATTAGTTATTCTCTTTAGAAATACATGATTAAGTTAACTTGTCTCTTCTTTGACATTTATGGGCCATAGACTAAAGTCCACCTGGTAATGTCGTAGGTTCGAGCTGCTGAAATTGTCATCCAAGCTCACTCCAGCCATCCCGTTGTTTGCATGATATCTACTGTAAAATCTGGCCAGTAACTCATGTTTAGTGGAGTCCCATTGATGCCCTCCCCAACCTATCCTACACCAAATCACCACATATGGGGGACAAACCGTACAAATTTGTTCAATACTGGCCTGTTTTATTTGAACGCTTTTTTTGGTGCTAGACATATGACTACGTGAGTTAGTCACTTGTTTTTTGCTTACTGCTGTTTTGTATTTGTTTGCATTGTTTTTTATGAATTTGTATGTGTTTATTGTATCCCGCTTAGATTTGTGGATAGGTAGATTATAAATAATTGTAAATAAATTTATATTCCCCCCCTGTTTCTGATATCCCTGTGTCTCTCCCTTTCTCTGCTGTGTTCAGTATTTCATTCCCTATTCCTTCATTCACTTAGTATGGCATCTCTTTTTCCCTTCACTTCCTTTCAGCCCCTTCCCTTCAGCTCCCCCTCCTGTAGGTCCTGTAGTTCTTCCTTTTGTCCAGCCCCAACCCCCCTCCTGAGTCAATTCCTCCTACTTTGCCTATCATTGCACCCTCTCTTCACTGCGGTGGGTCCAGACAGCTTCCCTCTGTGCCACTGGCACACACGTTGCAGAGCAAGCCAATCTCTATACAGGTTTGCTCCACGGTGCTCCCGGCCTTCCCTCTGCCGGGTTCCTCCTTATGACGTAACTTCCTGTTTTTTCAAAAAAAGGAAGTTGTGTCATAAGGAGGAGCCTGGCATAGGGAGGGAGGGCGGCTGGAGCCTCCAGACTCACTAGCGAGGGGGATCGGGCAGGAGCTGTCGGACCCCACCAGCGAGGGGGTTAGGGCCTGAAGCCCCCGGACTTGTGATGGGGGGAGGGATGTGGGATATCAGGGAGCTGTGGTGGGTGGGGTTCTCTGCAGGATCAAAGCCTTTTACCACTCCACGGAGTGGTGAAAAGATTTGTTCCCATGCTGGTGGTGAACAGATATAGATTGTACCTTTTCCTGTGGTTTTATTGCAGCTACCTGAGAGAATGGGTCACCGTGTCATTCTGTAGCATAGAAGTCCACCAAGAGTAATCTCTTGATCTGCTGGGCGAAAGCACATTCTTTGCCAGATGTTCTTTTTTTCCCCCAAAAATATTTATTTATTTTTAACCACAAACCAGCAAAAGAAATACAACAGATTCACACCACAGCATCAAATACAGCCAATTACAAAGTTCTTTTTTTAATTCTTTATTCATTTTTAAGCTTTCATTAAGTGTACAAAATTCATATTAACAATATTAAATAGACCACTTGAACATCTTATCAGTCAGTATACAGTACTTTATAAACATAAAAGCAACCCTCCCCCCATCCTCCCTAAGTCCATTATTAATTGTAAAATCATAAACCCTCCAATAGAAACCCTCCCAACACTAAGTGGTGTATAATTAATAGAAAAATGGCATTTAATCATGACAAAAAGATGTTAATAGCTCCCATATTTTTATAAAATTTTTATAATTTCCATTCTGTACCGCCAGTGAGCTTTCCATTCTATATAGGTGACACAACAAATTCCACCAGAAATTAAAATTAAGTCTACTGTGGTCTTTCCAGTTATTAGTAATCTATGTTGGATGGCAACTCCTGTCATGATCAATAAAAGTTTATTGTTACACGATGATATCTGACTCTTTTTTCTCATAGACATTCCAAATATCACAGTATCATCAGATAACGCTACATGATTTTCCAATAAACAATTTATTTGATCCCAGATTGAATTCCAAAAGGCTAAGATATGGGGACAGTAATATAAAAGATGATCCAAAGTCCCTACATCAAGATTACAATGCCAGCATCTATTAGACAAGGAACTATTTAATTTTTGTAATCTAATTGGGGTCCAAAAAGCTCTGTGTAAAAGAAAAAAACAAGTTTGCCTCATAGATGCCGACATTGTACATCTTATTCTCCAAGACCAAATTTGTGGCCATTGAGATGCTGAAATCTGATGCTTAATCTCAATGCTCCAAATATCCCTAAGACCATTTTTAGGCTTTTTTTTTTAACCGGATCACTAATAGTTTTATACCACTGCGCGGCCTGGTGACCGAAAAAGTCCGCCTGACAACATAAAAATTCCATACTGTATTGGGTAGTAAGAGTTTTTCCATTCAAAGTTCTGAACATAAGAATACAATGTGAATCCTCACAGCTAAACAATCCCAACCCAAAACCCATCCCCACTACCCCCCCCCACCCCTACAGAAAATATATGCAAATTAACAAAGGCTCTCAGGAAAAGGAAACCAAAAACAAATTTTTTAAAAAAGGGTGTCTTCCCCCCTGCCAGACGTTCTTAGGCAAATTTCATTGGGAGGCATTGAACTGCTTTAAGTCAGCAGGTTTGAGAAACAGAACATTTATGGTTGTAAATTCAGATCATGGGAGATCACAACCTTACACAAAATTGAGAAACAAATGACTCTACTTTGCACTTCTTTGGAGACTTGATGCAGAGGGCTTTGATAGACACTTGTGGCTGAAGTCTGTAGCTGGGGAGGGCAACCCTTTTACAAGGAACCTGCTTTAACACACTCGGTGGCTCGGGGACCCATTCCTCTGGTAATAAGGGTCACTTCTGGGTGGGTTCTGAGGCTGGAGCACAGGATGTGTGGACCTGAGGGCTCTTATCATGTGCTGGCTGCATTTTCCCTCTTGACGTGTGAAGCTGTGGGGGTTTGAGGTCTTGAGTTCAGTTTCTGTTTTGACTGGTAGCCCAAAAGCATTTGGATTATTTTTACATGCTTGTTTGCGGCATATGTCTTTTCCATTTCTCAGCTGCTGTTAGACCTTAAGCAGGCACAGTACTGAAAGAACTGCAACAGAACTGTGAGTACAGTCTATTGCTTTCTATGGGAGACATTGGGGGGAGGGGTCTCGTATTTCAATTTTAAAGGTTTCTGAGGCTAGTATTTAGGTCCCCTACCTCCAAAAAACCTTTTTCCCAATTTAATATAGCTCTCTTCGGCCATTGTTTGGTGCTAAAACCAGGGCTGTGGAGTCAGTAGATAAATGTTCCGACTCCTCGGTTTTTTGTACTTCAGACTCCAACTCCAGGTACCCGAAATTGACTCTGACTTCTCGACTCCGACTCACAGCACTGGTTAATTTTCAGATCGTTAAAATGGAATGTCAAGTTGAGAGAAATGAGCATTTTCGACACCACCTTCTTTTTGCTTTTAATCAAGGTTCTAAGGCCGCAGAAGCTGCTCGCAACATTTGTGCTGTGTATATAGTGGGTGCTATAGCTGAAAGAATCGCTCGTGATTGGTATGCCAAGTTCAAAAATGGAGTCGGTAGATAAATGTTCCGACTCCTCAGTTTTTTGTACTTCTGACTCCGACTCCAGGTACCCGAAATTTCCTCCGACTCTGACTCCACAGCCCTGGCTAAAACGCTGCTGCTACCGTGGCCATCTTAGATTTCCCAATTTGGTTTTAAAGCTTCTATCTGCTTCGGAACACCTTAATTTTTTGATTAAAATATCCATAGATGGACTTTTTGAGCTGTTTTACCCTTGATTCAGGCCAGATTTGCATTGAATGGTTGGCTGAGAAGTGTCCATGTGCCATGGGAGGGGGGGAGCCTTCTGGGCCAAAGGAGTTGCAGGTAGTTCAGTTTTTGGTTCAAAAATCCCCTTTAGAACCCTCGGATAGCAACTTAGCGTCTTCAGAGAAGCGCAAATGTGCAGCAGTCACTGGGCCCATGAGAAGACAAGAAGAGTTCCTGCAGGGGGTCCTCTGGGCATCTTGTTCAGGGCTTTACCCCTGATTTTGTGAGTCTGTTTGAAGCCTACCTGAATTACTGGAGGTAATCTGCACTGGCTGGAGTCTCACCGGTGATTGCACAGGAGGATCTTTACTGAGCGCCATTCCTTCGATGAAGGGAGTAATCTTAATTTTAGAAGATTTGATGTCTCCTGCGGGGTCCACCATCAGAGAGTCTGTGGCAACCCTGGACCAGTGAGAGGACCTCACAATGTGTCACCTGTTTAAGCCATTCAGGACCTCTGCTCCCGTCTATAGGAAAGAAAATTATTGAAGTAAGAACCTAATCTTTCTTTATACACAACCTTCCTCCAAACTAAAACAGACAGTGTTAGGAAAACATTTTTGCATATTTAAATGCAAGTTTTAAGATGTTTAAAGGTGAAGATTCATGCAAATATGTTGATGATGCAAAATCCTTGCTTGTATTGCTATTGGCTGCCATGCAGGAGGGATTTCTTGCTGTACCTTTTGGTATATTAGTGTCTTTTTATATATATATATATATATATATATATATATACTTTGAGAGAAAATGAGATGCATGCTTTGAAGCATTTTGTAATGCTTTGTTCTCTTTGTTCTGCAGAATGACCGAATGGGAAACAGTACCTGCGGGTTCAGAAACCCCAGAAATTAAGCTTTTTGGGAAGTGGAGCACAGATGACGTGCAGATCAATGACATTTCTTTGCAGGTATGATTGTGACCAGAAGCCTTGGGTTTACTCAATCCACTTTACATCCCTTTGAACAGGGGTTCAGAATGCTTGGTTGTTTAAAAATTGATGCCTTGAGTTGGAGCTTAGGAAGCACCTTTATAGCCTGGGGCATAGGATGAAGTTAAGAGGTGATAGACTCAGGAGTAATCTAAGGAAATACATTTTTACAGAAAGGGCAGTAGATAAGTGGAATAGTCTTCCGATAGAGGTGGTGGAGACAGAGACTGTATCTGAATTCAAGAAAGCCTGGGATAGGCACGTGGGATCCCTTAGACAGAGGAAGAGATAATGGTTGCTGTGGATGGGCAGACTGGATGGGCCATTTGGCCTTTATCTGCGCTCTACGTTACTCCCTCTCCACAGTAAAGGTGAATTCCGGCTGAAAAATGAGAGCCAAAGATCCTGCATGACAGAAGAATATCTGCTAAAAAGATAGTAGAGACCCTGAAGATACCCCGAGAACAAGCTCTCAGTCAAATGGGTTCCCAAGCAGTTCAAGACACAGAAGTTATCAAGCAAGGTCTTGGTGTTTTTTGGGACAAAGATGGAATTTGTAGATTACCTGGAAAAAAAGTTACTGAAGCAGCAACTGGTCGTCAAACTTCAAGGCAAGCTTTCGAAAGGACTCTTGTTTCTTCAAGACAATGCTGTTCCTCACAAGGCAGCCATTACGCAGTAGAATTGGCAGGTCTTCATTTTGAAGTTCTGAAACACCCAGCCTACTCACCTGATTTGGCCTCTTTCCTAGCCTCAAGAAACACCTGAAGGGAAGAAAGTTTTCAAGCACTGAGGATGCTACATTAGCTGTAGACGAGTGGTTTGAAGCACAACCAATAGAATTTTTCTTGGTTGGGTTAAACAAGTTAGAACAACAAAGTTGTAAGTGTGTGGAACTCAGTGGTGAATATGTAGTGTAAATAATTTTTTTTCAATCATATAACTTGTTTTTCTTTACAAAGCCAAGGACATCAGCACCATGTTTATTTAAAATTTACTATCCCGCTCTAAGGAATACCTTCAGAGCGGCTTACAATCTAAATTTAATTTTAAAAAAATACAAAATATCACATCAAAAATTTAAAAGCTCGGTAACATTTGGTCAGGGAAAGAACTACAAATTGCAATAAGAAAGGTGGGATGGGAACATAATAGGAGTTTTGTGTGATTTTTGCAGCGCTGTCAAGAGAAACAGGTTTAATAACATCTGAGAAAAGGAAAGTTTAAAAATGGATGCTATTAATCGGAGCAATAGGGGTAATGAATTTCATATCATAGGCCCTCTTAACAGAGATGATAGCATCTCTGATATGCTCATGTACGAATTCCCTATAAGATGGAACTATAAGAAGTTGTTTATTTGCCAATCTTAGATTCCTAGCAGATACATATCCTATGCCCCAGGCTACAAAGGTTAACAATCGCGCAAGATAAGGTCGTCTGTGGCTAAGACCTTAAACATTGAGCGATCCTGCAGGATTTTGGAATGGTATTAAAATTTGGTATCGCTGAAGAGACAGTTTTTGTAATTGTATTTAGTGTGTTAACTTTTATGTATGGCCATTTGGAAACTGCCTAGGTGGTGTATAAAATCTTAAAGGGTCTGGAAATACCAGGCACCAAAAAAAGCTAGTTGCCATCAGGGCTGTGGAGTCGGTAGATAAATGTTCCGACTCTGACTCCGACTCCAGGTACCCAAAATTTCCTCCAACTCCACAGCACTGGTTAATTTTCAGATCGTTAAAATGGAATGTCAAGTTGAGAGAAATGAGCATTTTCGACACCACCTTCTTTTTGCTTTTAATCAAGGTTCTAAGGCCGCAGAAGCTGCTCGCAACATTTGTGCTGTGTATATAGTGGGTGCTATAGCTGAAAGAATCGCTCATGATTGGTATGCCAAGTTCAAAAATGGAGTCGGTAGATAAATGTTCCGACTCCTCAGTTTTTTGTACTTCTGACTCTGACTCCAACTCCAGGTACCCGAAATTTCCTCCGACTCCGACTCCACAGCCCTGGTTGCCATGACAATCTGGTGCCTGGGATTTGTAGAGCCCTACCCTAATCTGTTACATGATTAATTGGGGTCTTGTAGTGCATCTAAATACATATAGAAAAAAACTGCTGTTGGTGATACAATCTCACAAATGTGACTTATTTGCTGTCTGTGAAGCTAAGGTATGTAGGTTTGCTCTGTGAAGGCACTTGTCATAAGTTTCAGAAAACAAGCGCATGTGTCTGCTTTTGATTTACTTTGGGATACAAAATCGCAAACATTGGATCCTTTTATTTCTGACTTGGTAATCAAAATTGATTGCCATTTTCTCTTTTGGGTAGAGTTCAAGCATCACCAGGCTACAAATGAATTCGTTTCTACTGGTCTTTTAGAAAAAGGACATGTATCCTTCTAGCCAGAATCATGGATATATCGTTTGCCCATTTTGTATGCTTAAATTGTAGGAACAGGTGTATTTTAGGATAATTATTGTGTGGAAGTTGGGCTTTGTTACTTTTCTGAAAAACAACTGAGAATTTTTGGAGAAGCAAGGGACTTGAATGCAGTTTTAGAGAAAGCTGTAGCATTCTCTTAAGATATCCTAGATCAAGTGACATTTTATGCTATCTGGAAATACAGATGTGCTGACACTACACAGTACCACAGTATATTTTCTTTACTTCTAGGATTATATTGCAGTGAAGGAGAAGTATGCCAAATACCTGCCCCACAGTGCTGGCCGCTATGCTGCTAAGCGCTTTCGTAAAGCCCAGTGTCCTATAGTGGAACGCCTCACCAGCTCCATGATGATGCATGGCCGTAACAATGGCAAGAAATTGATGACTGTGCGTATTGTAAAGCACGCCTTTGAGATTATCCACTTGTTAACTGGAGAGGTAAGGAAGAACTAAAACTTAGTACCCAGTGATTAGTGCACTTTTTAAAGCAAATCTCTTAAGACCAGCTATACCAGCTAATGCTTGCTGGTGGTGGGACTTCCTAAACAGCAAATAAAAGAAACTTGTCATTACTGCCTTTAATTACAAAACATATGTATGAAGTTCTTTGCCTCTGTTTTTGTTTTCTTTTTACAGAACCCCTTGCAAGTCCTGGTGAATGCTATTATTAACAGTGGCCCTCGGGAGGATTCCACTCGTATTGGTAGAGCCGGAACAGTGAGGCGGCAGGCTGTGGATGTGTCCCCTCTTCGTAGGGTTAACCAGGTACTAGCACAGCATGCACACACAAAAGTTCAGAGCTGAGAAATGGATTGCTTTGCATCACAAGTATTGAATGAAAATAACAGAGCCAAGATTTGGAGCAGGTTGCTGCACTGATGGATGTGTGTCTCTTCTAAAAGAAATTGACATTGGCAGACCTAATACAGGATGTATCTGCATCAGAAAGTTGACTGGTTGTCTACCATTTTAGTGTGGAACATGAATGATGCAGACCCCATTATAGGGAAGATTACCTTTTCAAAATAGTTTAATGGGGATGGGTGGGTTGTCTCCTAATAATTGCTGATAGCAAATGTTAAAGCAATTTTTCATAGCAACTCTGCCAAACCAGTCCAGATCAAATGGATTATGTCCATTTATCAGCAGATGGAGACAAAGAAAAAATAATCCTAAGAGTTTCACTCTTTAAGGATATTGTGCGGCCTGGAATGTTCAGTATTTTTCTTGTCACCAAGCCGATGGTGGATGGTGCAACTCCTTACCTGGTTAATTCCAGGTGACAGTTGAAAAGGGGGTTAGGCTGGTCATCTTTGCTCAGGTTATAGTCTGAACTTTCTCACTGATCTTGGATGATACCCAGAGATTCTAGTTTCTCATCCATCTTGGGTGACCCATGATCCAGCCTTCCTCCCCACCCACTCCACTCCTTATCTCTGAGCTGACTTTAGAATATTAAATGAGGCAAAAGTTTATTGGAACTTCTCTTTGTGGCAGTCTTAGGAAGAGAAAGTGTGTATTTGCTCTTCCTGCTTCTAGTTTTACTTCATTGAGGTAAATCGCTATATTTTTTCTTGCCTGCTGGTGAACATGGTTCGAATTAGGGGCGTATACATTAAACAACATCATAGTAGTATTTCCCATGCTCATTTCCACATTTACCCATCTGCCTTGAGTATCCGACGCCTTTAATTTGAATGAAGCAGAGCATTTTTTATTCATTAGAATAGCAACACCCGCTTTTTTCCCTATAGCTGGAGAAAAGAAACAATGCTTGACCCAACCTCCTTCCAGCTTTTTAGATTCAATATTTGAGAGGTGGGTCTCCTGTATATAACAAATATCCGCATTTTGCCTCTTTAAAAATAATAATGCTTTTTTCCTTTTTATCATGTGATTCAGACCATTAACATTCAAACATGAAGCTTCTGTGCCTATAATTTAAGTTTCCTTGTGAACAGCAGATGTCTAAAGTCTTTTATTCAGAAACTGCCAGACTTCCAGCAGTATCTTCCTCTCAACCAACAGAAAGCTTTCCAGTGCCTTACTAAAGATGTTTTCAAAACTATAAAGTACATAGTGAGGTCTGCGTCCAGAACATCAGCAGTTCCTATTGCTATGCGCGGTCAGACATGGCTTCGTGTTTCCAACCTAGAACTCAGTGTCCAAGACAGTCTTATGAAACATACCTTGTACAGGGGATGACTTCTTCTGAGACTGAATAGAGGCGGCTACTGAAAAAAATAAAGAAATACTGATTGTATGACAACATTTGTCTAAAGTACAGTGTGTTCCAGCTACATAGCAGTCACAAAAATATTCTTCTCCTTATTGTCGACAGCCCAATTATCCATGCTTTACTCTTTCTCCTCCTCATGTCAGTCTGCTCACTGACGCCCTTGTCAAAAGAAACAGGAAAAGCAACAAACGTGTCTTCCATAAAAGTCTCAACAGTCCTTTTGACTTGGGGGAGGGGGGGTTGGTTGGTTGGATCCATCATTTTTATTCACGCTGGACCCACATAACAGATAAATGGGTCCTTCAGGTGGTCTCTCAAGGTGCCGTTCATCTTCTAAGCCTCCAACCCACCCTCCGGAACAGTTTACTTTCACCTCACTTCAGAAATCTCTAATGCACCAGGAGCTCTCATTTCTTTACCTCAACGCAGTACAATCGATTCCACAAAGGGAGAGGAGCAGAGGGTTCTACTCCAAATACTTTCTGATTCTGAAAAAGACCAGAGATCTCCATCTAATACTAGATCTCCATGCTCTCAACAAATATTTGGTGAAGGAGAAATTTACATGGCTTCTCTGAGAACTGTTACCTCTACTGGAAAAGAACAATTGGCAGGCAGCATAGAATGCTCCGGTACCGATAAATAAGCTCTCCTGAGGAGATTAACAAAATCCAAGGTAAATTCTTGAACAGGTGGCCCCATAGACCCCCCTGCAGTGACTCAGACTGGATTCTATTTGGTGCCCGCTGCGTCCACACACTTGCATTGGGCACCTTCACTCTTTAGGGTCTCCAAGAGGGATTTCTTTCCTGCCATATGGAACCCCTGCGGCCCCACAGTCCTAAAGGATTCTGGAAAAGCTAAGCCTGAGGCTCCCACAACGTCTCACGTGTTCTATGGCATGCAAAACATAAGACACTCCTCAGCTGACCATACAGTGCAAAGTTGGCATGATACAGGGTCACAATGGCCTGAGAATTCCATCCCAGTTGATTTTGAAAGACCAAGGGGTTTTGAGGCAGAGAGGCTTTTAATAATAAGATTGATAAAAATCCAGAATGGCTTGGGGAGCTTCTTATGTGGGTAGGTAGTTTGTTCAAGAGGCGTGGTAGGTAGTGCGAGTAAGTTTCTGCGCTTAACGTTCCTAATGCTAAAAGCATGCAACATCCTGAGATTAATTAATGTATTACTTTTTGTGATTTTAAATTCCTGTAACTCCCTGGTTTGAGTTGTAAACCACATAGAATCCTAGTTTAAAATTATCTGTTATAAGAAATAGAATAACACTCTCTCTCAATCCCTGGACACCTAGTCAAATAAATTTAATCATATCTGACAAGACCTGCTTCTAGTGAAGCCTTTGCTGTCTCAGGACCTGCAAATCCATTGGATTCCAGGAACTTCTATTGTCTATTTTGAAAAGTGTTTCTATTAATTTACTTGCCACAGAAGTCAAACTTACTGGCTTCAAACTTCTGGCAGGGTGATTTCAAACCCACGCATCTGAACTGGTTTAGCAGGATTCAAGGACAGGGAATTAACAGATAAGATTACTTTTCCACTTGAAAGTGTGTGTGTTTTCTGTCAATGCAATAAATCCAGAATTTGTTGCTTGAAGTAATGGTAAAATTTAATTATGTGGTCAAATATATTTTATTGAGCAATCAAGAAAACAAAGTGACACAACAAGATCAAAAACAACAGCTCAAAAGAGTTTGAAATATCCCCCCAAAGAACCTCCCTCCCCAAACCCAACCCAAAACATCCCCCCTCTCCCTGTAAAATTTAATTATATAACTACTCAGTGATTCCCATACTTCTTGTAGGGCAGGGGTGTTAAATTCAATCATATAAGGGGCCAAAATCCAAAACATAGGCTAAGTCGCGGGCCAAATTTTTTATTAAGATACTTAGGGGTCCTTTTTATTAAGGTACGCTAACTGATTTAGCGCGCACTAAATGCGCACCTTAATAAAAGGACCCCTTAGTCTTAGTAGAAATATAGGGTTACATTCTCTACAACCATATGCCAGCTCTGTAATGTAAACAAAATAAATAAAAGAGACATGTGTGCACTAGAATGAACCAATGTATATGACTAACACAATTTATAAGTAGTTTGTAGCTCTGGAAATCTTTTGAACAAAAAAAAAACAAAAAACCTGTGAAACTGGTCTTTTATTTGGGGAAAACAATAAAACCCTACTTTTAAGAATAAGGACCTTGCGCATGCATACAAAGCCAATACTCAAGTTTCAAACTCTTAGTGCATCAATACTCGTACAAATATATATATTTTTAAAATCTTTAGTCATATTTATTAATTTTCAAATGAAAATATTGCATCAATACATCTTTGTTTCATTACTATATAATCATTCTGTAATTTGAAATCATTTGAAATAAAACATTGAAATAATATAATATTCTGTAATTTCCAAATCAATATCATACTATATAATACCAAAATATTACCAACCTCCCTACTTCCCACCCCTCTCCCAGAACTGTTAAAAAAATAAAACCCCAAAATATTTTTAAAAACTGCTTGAACAGTTAGTAATACGGCTTTGAATTGAAAGTCAAGAAAGCCGTGATAGTGTGGACCCAGCCTCAAAACTTAACCCCCAATACACCCCCACCCTGAAACCAATGATTGTCGCGCTTACACCCACCATTGTGACGTGCTTGTGCCTTCAAATACCTCGCGCACGTTCCCATGCTTCTTAGCTCGTCTTCTGAAGCGGCTGAAACTTTGGAAGGCGGCGATTCCAGCCTAGCATACCGGCACCTCTCTTGCATTAGGAAGCGGAAGTCACGGTCCGTTGTTCACCCTATCACCACTAGCAACATCAGGACAGTGAACTATAGTTCCACCGCCTGGCGCTTGTACCTGTCTGCCGGTGGGCCAGCTTAAGTGAAATTTTGTAATTGTCTGGCGGGCCAAATTTTATTACATCATGGGCCAGAGTTTGACATGTATGTTGTAGGGGAACCCCAACCAGTTGGGTTTTCAGAATAGCCTCAATGAATATGCATATGCAGTGTTCTCCCCAGAAATTTTTTCCAGCCGGGTGGGGCGGGGCGGGGAAATTTGGTAGTGGGGAAAATTAAATGTATACTATTTTTATTAGTTAATTATTATTATTTTCCAATGCTCGATATGACTTCCTTTTTTAAGGTTTGACACTTGTGCCAGAATATTTTTACTAAATTTAAGAAGTATCCAATTCTAGAAGTGAATAATTAGATATTCACCCTCTTTCAAATAGTATAGAGGTTTAAAAAAGGGAAATGCGTTAATGAAGTCATTAGGTTCAATCTAACCATTTATTTCTGCATTAATTTAAACAACTAAAAAAAAAAGATAAATATAGCTCATCCAGTCATACAAGAAATGGCTGTACAACACCTCTAATGTTTTGATCACTAGGTTCCTTCCTGAGGTCTCACTGAGGATATGAAATAGATGCTATCCCCACTTCCAGACCTCTTCCACATAATTTATGGAGAGGTGTTACTGAGCCTTGAAGGGCACTGTGTGATTGATCTTTATCTGCTTCTTTTTTATTTTGCTATAGTGCAAAGTAAGAGCTAGGGCAAAACAGAATAGGTAAAGATGCAGGTAATAATTAGCAATGTATTAAAAATATTTTATTTTTATTTGCTTATAATGTCTTTTGAAAACTACTTGATAATACAACTTTAATTTAATTCTTTATAATGTGTGTCTGTGTGTTGGGGGGGACAACACCTACGTCAACAGTAAAGTTAGAATAGAGTCATTAAATCCAGTGGTGTACCTAGTATATATGATAGCCAGTGCTAATCATTTTTTTAACAACCCCCTCCTCTATATAAAAAAATATATGAGTCACACAATAAGGGTGCATCTAGGAAAAGGCAGCATCTTAAACACTGCAGTGAGCACTAGAACACCAACACACGCATTGTAAAACTAAACAAACCAGATCCTACACAGTCAATTGATCCTGTAGTCGATGCTAACAGAAAGCCATGTCCTTTTCATACACACAGAACACAGATACACCCTCGCCCAATATGGAATAATCATAAACTAAAAATAGAAATATGTAGTCAAAAGTTAAACTGAACCAAGAAACCAGACTCGGCATACAATGCAACACCACAGAAACAATGACACATGTCCCCTAATACTGTGCAAAATATAAAGACAGTAGATGTAAATTTGAAAAAAACTTCTACATAAGTCACCACTTTACAAATTAACAAATAGAAATAAAATAATGAGAAATATGAAAATACCATTTTATTGGACTAATCCATTTTTCAATTAGTTTTCAGAGGCCAAATCTTTCTTCAAGACAGTACAGTATACAGCTGTTATGGTATCCTGTCCTGACCTGAGGAAAGGGGTTATTCCCTCCCAAAATTGCCTTATTTCCATTTCCTATTGATAAATTTTAATCAATACAGTTACAATACTATTTGATTCTACGTAAAGCAACAAAAATATTTTTTTTCTACCTTTTGTCGTTTCTGCTTTAGTCATCTTCTCTTCACTCTCTTCTTTCTATTCAGCATTTGTCCTCGCTCCCTTCCATGCAACATCTGTCCTCTCTCTTTGCCCCTTCCACCCAGCCTTACCCTCTCTCTACCCCTTCCATCTACTGTCCACCCTATCTCTGCCCCTTGCATCCACTGTCCACCCTTTCTGCCTTTTCCATCCAGTGTCTGCCCTCTCTCTGTTCCATATGGTATCTTCCCTCTTTCTATGTCTCTTCAGTAAACTCCATATCCTGTGCCCTTTCTCTCCTTTGTACATGATTTATTTCAGCTTCAACCCCTCTCCATTTTTTGTCTCCACCCCTCCCCTATGCTCTGGCATCTCTCTCTTCTCCTTTCCTTCCTTCCTTCTTTGCCACTCCACCCCATGGTCTGGCATCTCTATCTCCTTTCCTTCTCTCCCCCCTCTTCAGTATCTGCCTCTCTCTTTCTCTCCGTCTTTCTTCTGTGAGGAGATCATGTTGATCTTGAACACTGAATAATTCTTCCATATTCCCCATATCACTGTACTGTAGTCTGGTCCAGCAGACTGCTTTGGCACTATTACATGGGTAATAGTAAATTCATTATGCATCATCTTTCCACACAGAATGCCACAAGTCTCTATTTCTTGTGCTGTGTTTACATCTGCCAGCAGCAGAAACTTGTGAGACAGATTCCTTGGCAATACTACACTTCGGAGCCCTTTGACCATCTGGTTCTGTATGGCTGCAGGCTTTAAAGCTCTGTTTACTGGAGGAGACTGTCCAGCATACATAGTTGCATCACTCTTAAGGATCTGATCAGAGATTACATTAGACAAGGTGGTATTTTTAGGTAAAGAAAAACAGGACATCTGCTCAGATGCCCTTTAATGTTGGTCTGATCTCGGGCTAAATCTTGCCTCCTGAGCTAATCTTCAAAGGAGAGCGGAGTGAGAGCCATATCGGCAGTGAGATCCGTTTTGGGCCGCATGTTGTGCAGGGCTGGACTAAGGCAAGTTGTAAGCTTCCTTCCATCACTGACCTATCTTCCATAAGTCAGTAACGGAAGGAAGCTTACAACTCGCTGCTCTTGCTTGCTTCGGGCCTTCCTCGTTGCCGGGTCCTGCCTACTTTCGGAAACAGAAAGTAGGCAGGATCCGGCAGCGAAGAAAGCCCGAAGCAAGCAAGAGCAAGTTGTAAGCTGACCTGTCTCCTATAGCGAACCCATGCTCCGGGGCGTGTGCATGCCGACTTCCCTTCTCTTCCTCCCTCAGGACGTGACTTCCGGTTTCGGAGAGAAGCGGCATGCACATATTAGAGCCCCAGAGCACGAGTTCAAGTCGCTTGCTGGCGTTAAAAACTTAAAAAAAAAAAAATAGTCAGGCTCCTGTGATTCAGGCTGTGCCGAGTCAGCCCGGTAAATCTCCAAACCGGTGAGAAGGGTTTTTTAAAAAAAATGTTGAGCAGAAGGCGGCAGTGGCAGCAGGATTGCGATCGAGATTACAGCCGGGCGCTCATCTAAATTAGCTGGGCGGAGCGCCTGGCTGAAAGGCCCTGGGGAGAACACTGCATATGAGAGATTAGCATGCAAAGGATATATTTATTCAATGTTTCATTGTGGATATCCTGAAAACCATCAACACTGCTTATGTTCACCATACTTGATGATAATACTTACTTCCTTGCTTGTATTTCAGGCTATCTGGCTTTTGTGCACTGGAGCCCGTGAAGCCGCCTTCCGTAATATCAAGACCATTGCTGAATGCTTGGCTGATGAGCTTATCAATGCTGCCAAGGTGAGAGGAGCTGCAAGTCTTACATCTGCATATAGGATAGGCCTTGTAGACTAGTGGTAGAGTCATTGGGGGATAAAGATTACAACTCTGGTAGATTAGGTGCAACATCCAGAAAATATTCCCTTATAAAGCTGGTATTCTAATGAGGTTTATTCTTTATACATTAAAAACAGGCCTTTTTGGAGACACTGAGGGCTTGATGTGCAAAACACTAGGTTGGAAGTAATTTTCATTTGCCAGGTGATGCTCAACACAGCATACAAATTATATGTACACTGTTCAGTATTGCAGTAAAAGGGGGAGGAACTTTGCCTGGTGCCTGTGCACAAGAGCTGAGCGGTGGGCACAGCTCTTGTGTGCAGGCCCAGTAGAGTATAGGGCTGTGATCATCAGCAAGGACAAAAAAAAACCAAACAAAAAACTTTCAGCTGCAGCAGGTTTGGAAGGCCTTTTTTTTATGTTCACGGTGATTTTAGACATGGCTGTTTAGGCACAAGACCCATATGCACAAAACACACTTAAAAAATTCAAGCAAACTGCCTCTACCAGAAAAGTCACTGATGGTTTCAGACCTGCTGGAAAAGTTTGCATGGTAAAAGGTGGGCATTCCGTCCTGTGAATTGCATGGAGTGCTCATTTTAATACTAATGACTTCCTTGTAATGCATTTGTTTAGGATTCTCGGTGGCTGCTACTGCGATTGGTAAAAGCCCCTGAGAACTCTTTTGTGCATTAGAGGCTGAACTTACTTGCAAGCTGGACTGGCTACAATCAGTCTGTCTTGAATGCTAAGCTTTTATCAGCCTCTGAATGTAGTCCTGGAACAGCAGATATATAGATAAGATCCTATAACATCCACAGTCCTATAATTAAATTTAATTAGCCCAGTTGTTCCCTTCACTCTACCAATCAGGGGTATTTATTTTTTAAATTCTTTCTCCCCGTGAGATGTCTGCATACTGTATGTGGCCAAATTAGCTTCATAGGATGTGTTGCCATCCGTGCTTTGTTTGGAAACTAAGAAGTCCTGGCCTAGAGAATTGACATCTCAGGGGAGCTATGATAGAGGTCTGGTAGATGTGAGCTGCTTGTTTACTCTTTCCAAATATACCAGGACTAGGAGGTATGTATTGAAGCTACTAAGTAGCAGATATAAAACAAATAGGAGAAAATATTTCCTCATTCAATGGTGCTGGAGAATGTGGTGAAAGCAGTTAGCTTAGCAGGGTTTTAAAAGGTTCCTAAAAGAGAAGTCCATAAGCCGTTATTAAGATGAATCTGGGGAAAGTCACCTTCCTCCAAGAGTTATTGTAGGCTGCCGCTAGGCTCACTCTGCCCCTTCCCTACACTGTCCGTTGTACTTCCTCTGTTGATCCCTGGTGGTCCAGAGGTGCAGCATGCGGGATCGAGCTTTCCACACTCCTGCCCCGCTGCTAACCTGGTCATTCAGTGGCTGCTGCAAGTTCTAGCTTCTTCAGCCGCTGAGCGGCACGAAGCAGGAGCGGCTTCCTCACTGTAGAAATCAGGAAGAAAAGAATGGGACTGTTTGGAGATGTAAACGCTTCTCCCTGAACCTGATTTCCACAGTACTGGTGAGTTTGTCAAGTTTATAAGGATTTTATATACCGCCTATCAAGGTTGTCAAAGCGGTTTTTACAGTCAGGTACTCAAGCATTTTCCCTATCTGTCCCAGTGGGCTCACAATCTATCTAATGTACCTGGGCTGTGGAGGACTGAGTGACTTGCCCAGGGTGTTGCTGGGATACACTATTGGTTATTAGCTGTTTTTCAAGGAGAAGAGATGGCCAGAGCTCTTGATCTAGCTCTTTGCGAAACGGCCACTGTCGAGTCTGGCTGAAGCAGTTTGAGTTTGCCTGAATGTTCTCAGATGGTGGTTGTTGTTGAACGTCCATGAACATTAATGGTTGACCGTCTTTGATATCTATGAAGATTAAGTATCAGGCTACATATTTGGATTTACTCTTACAGAATTGAAAGATTTTTTTTGTTGTTTGTTTTTTAATTCTTTATTCATTTTAAAACTGACAAACAAGTGATTAATATTAAAACATTACATTACTAATAAAATATACAGCACTTGACATTCTTATACATATAATCCATTAAAGTAAAAATTATAACCCTTCCCCCCCACCCAACAATTCTTCAACAGAAATCCAATCATTAAATAAAAATATTAATCATCCAATTTTCCCCCAATAAAATACATGTATCCATCAGAAAGGAAAACGATAATTGAAAGTTTTTTATATAAAGTTTTTGGTGGCTTTTTTTTTTTTTTTTTTTTTTTTAAGAGACCAGTGACTGTAAGAGCTCCTCTACAGGCCTTTAATGTACTGAAAACTAAGGAGTAAAATTTCTGAGGTCTTTCTTTGGTTTATGTGCAGGGGTCTTTTGAACATAGAAGTCTGACACTACTATACTATTGAAAAAGAGATTAATAATTATAGTAGTGTTATATAGTGTTTAAGTGGTTGAGAATAACTTTGCTTTGAGTCATCTATAAATTTAACAATGAGTAAATGAGGTGGTATCTTTCTTACTCTTTTTTTCTCTCTTCTGTCAGGGTTCTTCAAACTCGTATGCTATTAAGAAGAAGGATGAGCTGGAACGAGTGGCAAAATCCAATCGCTAAATTATTTGATATTCATCTTGTTCAAATAAATTGGCTGAGTTCTATAATGCTGTGTCAGATCTGTAACTGTACTTGTACTAATATAGCTGTCTCTTCTGCTCAGCCTTATGGCCCCTCACTCGTCTCAGTTTGAGAGCCACAAATAGATAAGTTACATTCAGTGGGAATAGTAGGCTTTAAATCTCTCATGCATATTTATTAGGGATATCCTGAATACCTGGTCTGTGGGAGTGAAATTCAAGGCTAAAGACACTATGGTTTCTCTACCATCATTTGTGCATTTGCTTTACTGAATTTTTCCACACATAATAAATTCACAGTGACCGAGGAAGTAAGGAAACACTTCAGTACAAACTAAGAATCTACAATTAAGAGTTTGGAGAATGTTTGAAATGCTATTTGTTCCTTTTCCTATTTTCACATCTAAAATCAGTCTCCCTGGTTGGAGGTAAGAACATACCTGTTTATGCTTCTTCACTTTAGGGCTGTTGGTGTAATGCTTTGTGGAAAAGGAAAACGGAAACATTCAGCTCAATAAAAGAAGGTAGAACACTTCTCCCTCAATATTCGGAGGGATTAGGGGCAGAGCCAGGACACGAATATTTTTAAAAAAACGCGAATAATATTTGAGCCGGTTCTGACCCACCCCCCCGTCTTTCTCCGGAATCCCGGACCTTACCTTAAGCCGCCTGGGATGTTTTAGAGAGGAAGAGATAATGGTTACTGCGGATGGGCAGACTGGAAGTTTCTAATGTGACTAAAACTGAAAGACCAAACTGATAACATTAAGAATTCTCAGTTATTAGCCTCAACCTTGATTAAGAATATTATTTTGAGACATAAGGTTGAAATGCATTTTATTTATATCCTTGGTTCTTTAGCCTGTTTCCCCCTCAAAAAAACAGAATGTGTTACAAATTATTGCATTCAGTACCACAGCAGTAAAAAAAAAAAAATTGTAACCCCCCCCCCCCTTCATGGCGGCTCTAGGTCCGGGACTCAATCTGCAGGTAAACCTACAAGTGATATATTGCAATAATTCGTATGTGCACATAGCATAAAGTAACTGAGCAAAATCAGATTCTGTAAAATACACTCAATTTTTCTGTAATTGATGCAAATAGCAAAAGGAGGTTAAAAACCACTTGAGAAATGTGACTAGTAAATTGTCAAGCCAGCATCTGTTACACCCAAAACTACCAGGGTATTATCACCCCAACAAAAAGGACGAGAAAAATACAACTATGTACCCAAAGGAGTTTGTTTTTTGATGCTTTCAATTGCAATTGCAGTCTGGAGCGGGTGGATAGATATTCAAATTTTCATTTAATTAACTTTCCTAAGACTCCCTTTACAAGATATCTTAAGGAAATACAGTATTATTGGTACCGCAAGAGACTATAGGGCTAATTTTCAAAAAAATAAAATAAAATGTACAAAAAGTGGCATTTGTTTCCTCAACTGTCCAAATTGCCATTTTCAAAATACATTTTTAGATGGTTTTCTAAGCTCTTTGTCTGCAGTGTGTCTAAATCTCATGGGGGGGGGGTTGGGTGGGATTAGGGTGGACATGATTTGGATGGTTTTTTTCTGCAATAATGGAATATTGCATGGCTCCCCCTCACACCACCCAAAAATGTGAATGAAACAGTTCCTACCAGCCTGTATAACAGCTTCAGGTGTTATGGCCAGTCCTATTAGAGCAGCAAGCAGGTTTCTGGAGAAGCCTACTTACTGTACAGTGGACTTCAGAGAAGGGGACCCAGACCCTCATGCTAGCAGTTGTGGAAACTGTGAGCCCACCAAAAACAATCTGGACTGACATAGGTGACACCTGCAGGCATAAGAGCTATTGGGGTGGTATACAATTGGGCATGGTAGGTTATGGGTCAGTTTTAGAGGGCTCACCATACAATGTAAAAGTGTTATGTTGCAATGTGTCTGTGGGAACTTTTATGTGAAACAGAGAAACATGATGGCAGATAAAGGGCGAATGGCCCATCCAGTCTGCAGTAACCATTATCTCTTTCTCTCTCTGATATGCCTATCCCATGATTTCTTGAATTCAGAGACAGTCTCTGTCTCCACCTTGACTTCTAGGAGACTACCACACATCTACCACCCTTTCTGTAAAAAAAAATAAAAAATATTTCCTTAGATTACTCCTGAGCCTATCACCTCTTAACTTCATCCTATGCCCTCTCATTCCAAAGCTTCCTTTCAAATAAAAAGAGATTCGATGCATGTGCATTTACGCCATATAGGTATTTAAATGTCTCTATCATATCTCCCCTCTCCTGCCTTTCCTCCAAAATATACAGATTGTCTGTCCCCATACACCTTATGACAAAGACCACGTATCATTTTAATAGCCTTCTGGAATGATTCCATCCTTTTTATATCTTTTTGAAGATGCGGTCTCCAGAATTGTACACAATATTCTAAATGAGGTCTCACCAGAGTCTTAAACAGGGACATCAATACTTCCTTTTTCCTACTGGTCATACCTCTTCCTATGCACCTTAGCATTCTTCTAGCTTTTGCCATCACCTTTTCAACCTGTTTGGTCACCTTAAGATCATCACATACAATCACACCTTAGTCCTGCTCTTCTGTGGTGCACATAAGTTTTTCATCTTCTAAACTGTATTGTTCCCTTGGGTTTTTGCAGCTAAAAAATGCATGACCTTGCATTTCTTAGCTGCCAAATTTCAGACCATTCTTCAAGCTTCGCTAGGTCTTCAGGTTATACACACCATCCGGGGTGTCTACTCTATTGCAAATATTACCTGACAGCCCTTCACCAATATCGCTTATAAAAATGTTAAAAAGAAAAGGCCCAAGAACAGAACTTTGAGGCACACCATTGGTAATATCCTTTTCCTCGGAGCTATCTCCATTGACCACTACCCTCTGTCATCTTCCACTTAACCAGTTCCTAACCCAGCCTGTCACTTTAGGGCCCATCCCAAGAGCACTCAGTTTATTTATTAACCAGCTGTGTGGTACACTGTCAAAGGCTTTGCTTAAATTTAAATACTGTACATCACATTAGAGAATGACACGGTGAAAAAATTGGTCCCCGTCACCGCCTCACCATCCTCTGCACCGCCCCGTCACCGCCATTCCCTTCACCACCCCGTCACCGCCACTGCCACCCCATTCACCGCCCCGTCACCGCCACTGCAACCCCATTCACCGCCCCGTCACCGCTGCATACATAAAAGCCTCAAACGGGTACGATTTTATATACTTTTCTTTATTTACGTATAAAGGAAACATTCTTTAAAACTTAGTTAAATATTAGTTAATAACTATACAAAAACAAACACGACATGTACTTTTAATGCTTACAATGTTAGCCTACATGGTAAGTAGACGCGGCCGCTGTACCTAATCGCGGCAAAGATCTCCCTGCCGTGATTAGCATAGTGACCGCGGCTACGGCTGCAAGTCTCCCCTCCCCCCAGCGATCACGGCAGGAGGGCACCCAACCCCTCCTGTAGACCCCCCCCAACGGCCCTCCCGACAATCGCAGCAGAAGGGTACCCAACCCCTCCTGCCGGTCCTCCCAATGGCCTCCCCTAAGATCGCCGGCAGGAGGGTACCCAACCCCTCCTGCTGGACCCCCCCCAACGAACCCTCCCACCCCGGAGGGGAGGGGAGGGGAGGGGCGGGCCCGCCTCATTTGGACGGAGGCAGGCCTGCTGGCCAGACGAGCGAGGAGCTGTCCGGTCCAACTTGGAAAGTAAGACTAAGGGTGGTGTTTCAGGATGGCGGGGTTTGTTGGGGGAGGGTCCGGCAGGAGGGGTTGGGCACCCTCCTATTGGCGATATAGGGAGCCGTTGGGGGGGCCGGCAGGAGGGGTTGGGCACCCTCCTACCAGTGATCATAGGGGGGCTGTTGGGGAGCTGGCAGGAGGGGTTGGATATCCTCCTGCTGCGATCGTCAGGGGGGCTGTTGGGGTAGGCAGGAGGGGATGGGTACCCTTCTGCCGCGATCGTTGGGGAGGGTTGGTTCTGTCGGCATGAAGGGCTGAGCACCTTCCTGCCGGCGATCGTCGGGGGGGGGGGGGCGGGTTCTATTGGCAGGAAGGGTTGATCTGACAAATGAGGAGCACGGTGAAACACAGGTAAATAGCGGTTCCTAGAAGGGGGTACATTGGCCTGCGGGGACAAACCTTTTCACCGTTTTTGCGGGCAGTGAAAACTTTTGTCCCCGTGTCTGCGGCGATTTGGCTTTGGAGTCTCCATAACCCGCAGCCACGCCGCAGCTCCCTGCGGGGATCGCTCCCCGTGTCATTCTCTACATCACATCTAGCGCACTCCCTCTATCCAATTCTCTGGTCACCCAGTCAAAGAAATTGATCAGATTTGTCTAGTGAACTGTCAGATTTCCTCTAGTGAATCCATGTTGACTTCATTCCTGTAATCCACCGGATTACAGAAACTTCAATATTCTCTGTTTTAAAAGCCTATAGTTCCCTACTTCTTCCTTACTTCCACTTTTGTGAAGAGGGAATCACATTCGCCCTTCTCCAGTCCTCCAGTACCACTCCCGACTAGAGAAGCATTGAAAGGATCAGTCAGTGGAGCCACTAGAACTTCCCCCAAGTTCCTTCAGCTCCCTCAGATGTACCCCATCTGGCCCCATCGCTTTGTTAACCTTTAATTTAGCTAGCCCCTCATGAACACAACCCTCTGAAAATCGATCAGGGTCTACCACTCTTCCATCCCTATTCGCGTTTGTCTTCTGTGGTCCCTCTCCCGGCGCTTCAGCCATGAACACAGAACAGAAATATTTGTAATTCAAACCTTTTCAACCTTATCTTTATTAGCTTCTTCATATTTCTCCCCTTCACCCTGAGTCTTACAATGCCACTTTTTCCTGTCACTGATATATCTAAAAAATGTATTCTCTCCCCGTTTTACCATGCCAGCTATTTTTCTTCCATTTGCATCTTTGCTTTCCTGACTACACGACCAGCCTCTCTTAACTGATGGACCCTAATGCTTCTCCCTCCCTATGCTGAGACTAAAAGTGGTAAAACTTGCCCGGAGGTCCGTGACACTTTTAGTCTTAGCATAGGGAGGGAAAAGCATTAGGATCCTAAGAGCCATACTTAGACTAAAAGTGGCACGGACCTCAGATTTTTAAGGACCTGCAGGTTTAGATCTGTGAGGTCCGCATTTACATCTTCCCAGTCAAATACATCCAGAAGTAGACATAATGTGCCCACTGACCAGAACCTTGCCGTCTATATTACCAGAGTTGTTCCAGCATCCCCACCTGATTCAGATAACACCAGTGGAGCAAGTGAGTCAGTAGTTGGTGGCAGTGAGTCTGCTGCAAACATGTGGGCTGCCCTAGATAGGGTTACCATATGGCTCCAAAAAAAGAAGGATGGATTGAGACATCTGGGTTTTACTTCCATTGAAAGCAATGGAAGGAAGGAAGGCAAATAGGGTTGCCATACGACTCCAGAAAAAGGACGGATCGAGACATCCAGGTTTTACTTCCACTGGAAGGAAAGAAGGCAAATAGGGTTGCCATACGACTCCAGAAAAAGGACGGATTGAGACATCCAGGTTTTACTTCCACTGGAAGGAAGGAAGGCAAATAGGATTGCCAAACGACCAGAAAAAGGAGGATGGATCGAGACATCCAGGTTTTTCTTCCACTGAAAGGAATGGAAGGAAGGAAGGCAGGCAAATAGGGTTGCCATACGACTCCAGAAAAAGGAGGACGGATCGAGACATCCAGGTTTTATTTCCATTGAAAGCAATGGAAGCAAAATCCAGATGCCTCAATGTGTCCTTGCTACCATTGAACCCCATTTCACTGTTGCATAAGGGACGTCTTATGTACTTTTTTTGAAGTTGATTTTTTTTTTTTTAAGACCATATGAAGACTAAGGTTGTTTCTACACTTTTTTTCTCTCTCTTTGGGTTGCATTAGCCTGTTTAATGAATTCAGTGCAACCACTAGGAAACCTCTTGCTTATTGCTTAGGACTCCTTTTACAAAGGTGTTTTTAGTGCACATACTGGATTAGTGTGCGCTACCCAAAAAACTACTGCCTGCTCAAGAGGAGGTGGTAGCGGATAGCGCTTGCGGCATATTAGCATGCGCTATTCCATGCATTAAGGTCCTAACGCACCTTTGTAAAAGGAGCCTTAATTTGATTACTAAAGAGGAGAGGGTAATAGGATGATTATAAAGACTATCATATTCTCATTGTTCCAAAAAAAATTGATAATTGCCCAAAACAATTTCTGTTTTCATAACTTCATTTTATCATCCAAATTTTTTTTGGATCTTACTACACTTTGATTTTTCTATAAGAATCTCATTAAACACCAAATATTACTAAGGGAGATGAGCATATCATAAGCTTTCAGAACTTAGATCATAGGACCTCCTGCGCTCCATTTTTTAATCATATATGCTCCCTACCTTATAAATGAATTGTGCATGCTTGCTATCTGTGTTATTAAAACATTCATTTTTTTAAAATCAAAATCCTGGTTTCTTGCATAAAATGTCACCATAACAAAGGCAAAGAAGGCAACACTTATCTTGTAGGGCTCCTTTTACAAAGGTGCGCTAGCGTTTTTAGTGCCCGCACCAGATTAGCGTGTGCTAGCCAAAAAAATTACCACCTGCTTAAAAGGAGGCGGTAGCGGCTAGTGTATGCTAAAACCACTAGCGCACCTTTGTAAAAGGAGCCCATAATGGAGCCAGCACTGAATCTATAATACAGACCCCCAATTTGAGAGCCTGCATCTGATTTTTTTTTTTTTTTTTTTTCATTGCTTAGTTTGAAGCAGGTTTGGGGAATATTTTTGATTGTTCTGCTTCACCCAGATTTGATGGTGTGGTCCCCCACCTACCAACCAAAATAAAGGTGCTACTCAACACATGCCTCCTTTCAAGTAAAATAAATATATATTGGAAACCATTTGCAAAAAAATGAACATCAACTCTAGATTTACTCATTCAATCATAGTACTTATTTAAATTAATTAATTAAATTTAGCTATAATTGATTGAAATTTTACAGGGACAAGCCTCAGACTTCAATGTAAATCAAACTTCTTGCCTTAGTTGAAAAATTCTGAATATACAGATCCCAAATTTCCATAAACATATGAATTTTCCTAGCCTCAGACTTAGGAGTACATCTTTCCATACTGGGACTTCTTCAAGAGAAGGAAAGCGACTTATTCTTTAGAGCAGGGGTGCCCACACTTTTTGGGCTTGCGAGCTACTTTTAAAATGACCAAGTCAAAATGATCTACCAACAATAAAATTTTAAAAAAACACAAAGCACACTGTACACATAGAAAATGTTAATTATCATTCCTATTCCAGGGTTTTTCAAAGAGGTCAAGCAGATGACTCTATGCACTATCACCTCAGTAACAACCATACAAAAATAGACAAATATACCCCCCTCCCTTTTTACTAAACCATGATAGCAGTTTTAGCGCAGGGAGCTGCGCTGAATGCCCAGCGCTGCTCTCGACGCTCAAAGGCTCCCTGTGCTAAAAACCTCTATTGTGGTTTAGTAAAAGGGGACCTTAGTGTAAAATATAGACAGCAGATATAAATTCAGACACATTTTGATCACTAAATTTAAAATAAAATAATTTTTCCTACCTTGTCTGGTGATTTCATGAGTCTCTGGTTGCACTTTCTTCTGACTGTGCATCCAATCTTTCTTCCCTTCTTTTAGCCTGTATGCTTCCTCTCCTCCAGACCTCATTCCCTCCCCCAACTTTTCCTTCTTCTCTCCCTTCCCTTTCTTTCTCTCTGCCTCCCTTTCTTTTTTTCTGTTTCTCTTCTTTCCTTCTGTCTCCCTGCCTGCTCTTTTTCTTTCTTTCTCCCTGCCCTCCCCCAAGCCACTGCCACAGCCAACGGGGACCAAACTGCCATCTGGACCAGGACCCAAACTGCCACCAATAACAGGCCCGAAAGCCAATGCCGCCCCAAGCTGTCCCTACTTCGGCCGACCAGCATCGCAATCGACCTATTGGGGGAAATGCTGCCGGGTCCTGCCTTCGCGGAAACAGAAAGTAGGCAGGACCCGGCAGCAAGAAGAGGAAATGCTTCACTAACCTGTCTCCCGCCTTAGCCCGTAGCGAATACTTGCTTCAGGGCTCTCAACATGTGCGTGCCGGCCTCCCCCCCCCCCCCCCCCGGACATAACTTCCGGTTTCGGAGGGAAGAGAAGAGAAGCCAGCACGCACACGTTAGAGCCCGGAGCATAAGTTCGCTACGGGCTAAAATCTCCAATCCGGGTTTTTTTCAAATGTTCAGCAGCCGCGGCAGCAGATGACAGCTGGGCGGACCGCCCAGCTAAAAGGCCCTAGGGAGAACACAGAGGAAGGCCGATCGGCCCGGTAGATCAGGACGGCAACACGAGTCTAGCGATCGACTCACGTTGCCTTCCTGAGCTACTGGTCGATCGCAATCGACGTGTTGGGCACCCCTGCTTTAGAGTATATGTGTACCCCATACCATAAAAGTGAGAGTTTTTCATATATTGATATTATTAAAATAGTGAATTTAAAATTAAATTATTTAAATAGTGGAAATAAATTAGTAAGTATTTATATAATAAGACTGATGCAGTTTAGAAAGTGTTAGCTGATTAAAGATTAATGAATTAATTTGGTAGGGAGGTGGGGAACAAGCCAGTGATGTTATAAGGAGGCAAGAGAATTAGTGGCTTTCCTTCTCTCGAAGAAGTCCCAGTATGGGAAGATGTACTTCTAAGTCTGAGGGTAGGAAAATTCATATGTTTATGGAAATTTGGGATCCGTATATTCAGAATCAACTAAGGCAAGAAGTTTAATTCTTAATGATTTACATTGAAGCTATGATTATTTATCTAAAATGCCAGGTCTTTACTTTTATTATTCTTTATTTTTGTCAACTTTCATTGGGTTTGGGGGTTTAGTATGATTCTTTCAATAAAAAGTTATAAACTAAATTTTGGGGGAGCATAGGGGGAGGGAGAGGTCAATAGGGAAAAGGGAAGGGGGGGTAGGAATTAGGGGGAGGGTATTGAGAAATATATTTTAAAGAAATGAAAGATATTTGATGGAAATTAATATGATGAATTTTAATTTAATGACTTATTGTATTATATTTTTACTGATTTCAATAAAAATGTTATAAATTAAATCAATTATAGCTTAATTAATTAAAATAAGTACTATGATTGAATGAGTACATCTAGAGTCAATGTTCATTTTTGATTTTTTTTGCAAATGGTCTCTAATATATATTTATTTTGCTAATAGATCACCATTTGATTTTTTTTTTTTTTTTTTGTCAAGTAAAAGCTAGTGAACCATTGCCTTACTGGGCATCTCTCCACTGCATTCCATTTCCCTCTTTTATTTCTGGCCCCGAGCCCTGCAGCTACCAGGAAGTCGTCCTTTCGGATTCTCCTTTTCCCCGTCTTTTTTTTTTTTTTAATGCTTTCTCTTGTGTGTAGGGGGTGGTGGGCGCGCGCAAGAAAGAGCCTGCCAGGTGTGGTTACTTACTCGCACGGGCCGCTGCACCTGCTGCGCGCGACACGCTCTCGCGGCTCAGCCGGTCCGACAGGTTGGCCGAGATTCCAGGCACCGGCTAATGCCAGCTGCGGCTCAGCCGGGCTCCGCTAGTCAGCAGCAGCCCCGTGGTTAGGCGGGCTGGGAATGGGGAAGTCCAACCCAAGGCAAATAAATGCAAAACTCCTCCGCGCAAGAAAAGGGATAAGAGAGAGAAAGGCAGCCATGGCGCTTATAACTCCGGGGAAACGGGCGGAGAGAGAAGGAGATTAAGGAAAGAAATGCCAAAAAAAAAAAAAAAAAAAGAGAGAGGCATGAACAGGTGGGTAAAAACCACTTCCGGTGGCTTTTTGCTTTACTTTTTACAACCCGATTTCTAGTGCACAATTCATTGCGAGCTCGAGACTTCCGTTCCCCGAGTCCGGTAAAAAAGGGGGAGCGGAAGTTAGCCCGTGAGCACAAAAGGGTGACCCCTGGTGGGCGTTTTTAGAACCTGTTAGTCCAAGCGCTGCAATGACTAGGCTGAGTAAATTGAGGGGGGAATATAAAAATTAAGGGGGGGGGGGGGGTCAGATCCCAGTCCTTATGTGATTTGAGTTGGAAACCCAAAATAGGCAAGTGGAAAAACCATGCTGAAACAAAACTAAGCCTATAGTACATTTTACAATTAAGACTTGGCAAAGTGGGGAAACAAAGATACTATGGAGAGAGAAAAGCTGGACTAAAGGGGCCGAAAGGAGTGTCAGAGTGAGAGTCTTGGACCAGGGGTAGGAAACTCCGATCCTCGAGAGCCGTATTCCTACTTATGAGGAATTTAGGAAACGTCTGAAAACACACCTGTTCCTAAAGCATCTAGACAACTGATCCTCTCTTCTCTCTCCCCTCTATAGCGATTAACTTGTTCTATTGATCACTCTCTCCTCAAAAATGGATTTCCTGTCCTATTAACCCTCTTTCTTCCTCCCCTCTTAAAATCAATCAATTTGTACCTTTTGCTTAATCTTTGTAAACCGCAGAGAACTTCACGGTATTGCGGTATATAAGCTGTTATTATTATTATTCCAGTCGAGTTTTCTGGATTTCTGCAATGAATATGCATGAGATCTATTTGCATGCACTGCTTTCAAGGCATATTCATTGGGGAAAACCCGACTGGAATACAGCTCTGGAGGACCGGAGTTCCCTACCCCTGGACTTAGACTAATAGAAGGATAGAGAAACCTCATCCATAGGAAAGAAATAGATGCAAGCAGACAGATATACAGTAACTTAAAAAAAAAAAAAAAAGTCTTTCAAGAGATGAGACACAGGGAGGTGATAAAAGCTGTTTAAATACTTAGGATGTATTAATAAACAAATCTTGCCCAAAGGCTTGGGAAGCTGTAGAATTAGAAGTCATGATATCAGGAGGCAGATTCAGAAGCAACATTGGGAACAATAGTTACAAAACTAAATCAAAGGCATGAGACATAACCTGCGTGGCGCGATTGCTAAAACCCTAACCACTTTGTTGGGTAGACTAGGCCACTTTGGCGTTTATCTGCTACGGTGTATGTAAATCACTTTGGTTGTACTCGTAGAAAGGTGGTATCAAATCTATGACCCTTTACTATGTCGCTACATAAGGTACACACATACATTTATTTATATACCACTTGTATCCTAAGTGGTTTATCATATTTCCCTATCTGTTCCGGTGGGCTCAAACTCTATCTAGTGTACCTGGGGCAACGAGGGGATTAAGTGACCTTCCCAGGGTCACAAGGAGCAGTGAGGGATTTGAACCCACAACCTCAGGGTGCTAAGGCTGAAGCTCTAACCGCTGTGTTCATCCTCATTGTTTTTAACCCCTCCCCCCCAATTTTACTAAGCCACGGTAGAGCCCTAAATGCTTCGATGCTCAATAGAATTCCTTTGAATGTCAGAGCAGTGTCGGAGCATTTGGCACCCGTGGCTTAGTAAAAGAGGTCCTTTGTGATATAGATTAAAGTGCGGGAGTTTCTGAGGACTCAAGAACGTTAGAAAAAGTATTGACCAGAAGCAAACTGTGGAGAGGTCGAGTCAGGTGGGAAACTGTAACCATGGGACACAATGAGGAATAAAAGCATGGCTGTCTCGGCCTGTCTGTGATGATCCTAGAGCTAGCGACCCTAAAAGACCACATCTATCTAGCATGGGATCTAATCTACTTCAAGGGTCTGATGCTGAAAATCTCACTATGCTGCCATCTGCCTTCAGTTAAGTTTGAAATTCTTAGATTTTTTTTTTTTTTTTTAATTTCGATTCCTATCCTATTCTCCCAGAAGCTCAGAATGGGTTACAAGTAGACATTCACAATCGTTTGAAAACAGACTAGTCACGACAACAAATAGGTTACGGTAGACAATAACATAGCTTATTCTAGAACCCAGACTGGTCATAGCGAAGAGTACTAGAAGTATATTGAGGAGGCAGTTTTTAATGGCCTGATTGGCGGAAGAGGAAGATTACATACTCATTACAGTTCTCCAGTCCACTTTAATATAGTGGCAGTTGGTCAGGAGATTTATTCCCATATACTGTATATTAACAGTTACTCATTTTTGCAGTTGAGCAACTTTGCTACAAGTCTTTAAAATGCCTAATACTTTGACCACTGCATTTCCTGGGCATCTAAGCAGTTAGCTTAGCAGGGTTTAAAAAAAACACAAAACAAGGTTAGACTAAGTTCCTAAAAGAAAAGTTCATAAACCATTATTAAGATATGCTTGGGGAAATTCCACTGCTTATTTCTAGGATAAGCAGCATAAAATGTGTTTTTCTCTTTTGGGATTTGCCAGGCTCTTGTGACCTGGGTTGGCCACAGTTAGAAACAGGATACTGGGCTTGATGGACCTTCAGTCTGTCCCAGTATGACAATGCTTATGTTCTTCTGATGTGGTAACTACTTTTTAAATTTGTAATCAAGTCCCATCTCTCTGGTGATTTTTTCCAAAGCACACTATATTATAACAAGTTAGCAGCTAAAACAGCCTACAGAAGATGCCTCAAAGTTATACATGCATCAGCGTTCCATTTTTTTTCTGTATAGTAAGGAAAGGGCAATAGATGGCTGCCCACAGAGATGATGTTGGGATCATGACTGTTAATTCACTGTTATAAAGGGGTCTTCGGTTGTCCAGCCCCTCCCCCCCCTTGAGACCCTGAGCACTGAGGGGGAAGTCCTGGGATGAGAAGGTGAAACCGGTGTTGCCAGCCAGAACAGCCTCTGTGGGAGATCAGAGACCTTAAGCTGATGGATTCATTCTAATGAATGAATTTACGTTGTCGCTGTCAGTTTTCCCGTTTGGCTTACAGGGCGGGGGCAGAAACTTTCTTGCTAATTGAATTAAAATTAATTTTTTTCATTTTTGTTATTAATTATATCACAGCATTCACTGTATGAGCCCACACAATCGGGGCACCCTATGATGGTGTGTGGCTAGAAACGTGAAATTTGGGGCCAATGTCTGTTTAAGCAATTGTACTCGCTCTGTAGAGCTTATCACCTCGACACTGAGGGCCCCTCTTTCACTATTAATATTTTATCGACATTGTGATATTTAGGAGTATAGAAAATCTTCACCCCTGTCCTGTTCTTTTCCTTTAAGCATATTTTTGTGATCTTTTAAGTACCCTTGTGCTTGAATTGGGTTTTTTATTTGTTGTTGTTTTTTTTTGACTTATAGAAACAATTAATAGTAAGAACATAAGAAGTTGCCTCTGCTGGGTCAGACCAGTGGTTCATCGTGCCCAGCAGCCCACTCCCGTGGCGGCCCATCAGGTCCATGACTTGTAAAGTGATTCTTTGTCTGAAACCCATTCATTCCCCGTTCCCCTTCTATCTATTAACCTTCATAGTCCTATCTCTACCCCTATCTGTATCCCTCAATCCCCGAGTCCTTCAGGAATTTATCCAATCCCTCTTTGAAACCCCGTAATGTACTCTGTCCTATCACATCTTCCGGAAGCGCATTCCAGGTGTCCACCACCCTCTGAGTGAAAAAAGAATTTCCTAGCATTGGTTCTGAACCTGTTCCCTTTCAATTTCTCCGAGTGCCCCCTTGTTCTTGTGGTTCCCAATAGGCTGAAGAATCTGTCCCTCTCCACCTTCTCCATGCCTTTCATGATCTTTTATGTCTCTATCATGTCTCCTCTGAGTCTCCGCTTCTCCAGTGAGAAAAGCCCCAGCCTTTCCAGCCTGTCTGCATATGAGAGGTTTTCCATACCTTTTGTCATTTTTGTTGCCTTTCTCTGAACCCTCTCAAGTATCGCCATGTAGTAGTAGTTATTATTTTGATGAAACAGGACCCAGCTATGTTTCATGAAGGGTAGTCAAATTCATCAAAAGAAACCAAGAAAAGCTTAAATTTGCACTGAAATAGTCTGCAAACCACTACTAACACATGGCATCCAGAATGATATGACAGGAGTGGAAGCGGGTGTGTGATCGCTCAAATCCCTGACGAAGCATCTTGTTGCGAAACAGGGGCCCCTGTTGGATATTTTGGAAGAATGTTTTGACTGATAGCTTTTTTCCATAGAGCAGTTTTTCCTGCTTGCTTTACTCCAGGACTACACCTGAATATCGAAGTGCTCAGATAAGTGACTTCTATTTTTGACAATTGTTGTTTGAAGAAAAGTAAAAAAATATCTAAAACTATAAGAAAATACATAAAACTATAAGAAAATTAGAAAAGAGGTTCACGCACTAATTGGGAGTTTTTCTGACCAAGGATGTGTCTGCTAGGATTAAATTCTGTTTAAAACTAGCCTGTCTATATGGGAAGCTTAAAGAGCCCCTATTAGACACTGAGGTCTTTTCTCCCTTTTTGTAAGGAAAGGTATTTTTTTTGTCCTGTATTTTGGAGGGTGCAATTTTTTGTGATTTATTTTGGGCATCCTTTTCTTGATTTTTTGGATAATCCAGAATGGTAAACCACTGAATGCAAACTTGAGCTTTTACTGTTGCCTTTGAATTTGACTGCCCTTGATAAAGGCTCATGTCAAACTTATGGCCAAGTCGGGTCCTGCTTCAATAAAATATTACATTTGCATTTTTGGTTCTTCCACACTTCTTGGACCACCTTTACTGTTTTTACATCCTGGGCTGGTTTTGCAGAAGTTATATTCCTGGGGGGTTTTTTTGCCCCCCAAAACAGGGAAGACGGGGTCCAGTTCCCACTGGTGCTCCTTGTGACCTTGGGCAGTTCACTTAACCCTCCATTGCCTCGGGTGCAAACATACATTACAAGCCCTTCACTCTAGCAACAGGGAAATACTTCATCTACCTGAATACGCTCCCCCTTGAGGTACTATTGTAATGAAAAGATATTAGCTACATTCAGATAAATAAACAGGTGTTCCCATGAGTTATAGTCTGGGTGGAATTTTAGTATTAAAATGTATGTATTTTATGAAACATACTAAGAGTACATGCACATATTTACACCTTCTGAGTGGGTGTAAATTTGTGTGGGAGAATTTGTTCACTAATGGGGATCATTATGGTAGAGGGGAGATATGACAGAGACATTTAAATACCAATTAAAATAAAAATGCACAGGAAACACGTCTCAGTTGAAAGGAAGTTCTGAAATGAGGGGGCATAGGATGAAGATGAAAGAGGACAGTAATCTAAGGCCGACTGGATCGTTCTTGGGCGATTCTTGGCCGAGTTTTGCCGAGCGACCGATTCACCACAGTTTTTACGTGCAAATGATCTGATCAGATGCACGCCCTATAGCGATCCCACAGATCACTGTAAGAGCAATTGAAACGCGTGCGCAGAGTATCCTTGGTTGGTTATTGATTCAATTTACACATGCGCTAACTCTTCGCCCTTTACTACGAAGTTAGTGGGTGGGGTTTATTCCTGCACATCACGCGACAAGCGATCCCAAAAGAAAAGGGGGAGGGTGTCTGCAGTTCCTTTTGCTGGCCCTACTAGTTGGACTTTTTAAAAAGGAATGATTTGTGACCGACGCAGTGAATTAGATTTTGTGTAGCCAGACTATGGACGTTTTGCGGAACAGAACACGCTTTAAAAACCACAGGCTTGCAATGCGCATTTTACAGAATATATAAAAGTCATGAATTCTTATTTTACAGTTTTATTTTTCATTTTAATGGTTGTTTTATATAGGGTTGTAATCTTGATACTGATATTTCTGGGCAGGACAGTTGGAAAGGATAGTACGCAACTGATCGTCAGCAGGCGCTTCTTTTTGGATCAGCAAACCCAATCGGGGTTTCTTCTTCTGCTTCCGATCGCTTCCTACTTTTGCATGCCCTCTGCCCTCATGTGCATGGGTGTGTCGGATCCGTTAGGAGATTGATCGGGAAGCTGTTTAGTGAATCGGGTCGGGGTCAGGATCGTAAGGTTTAGTGAATCTAGCCCTAAGTAAATACTTCTTTATGGAAAAGGGGAGGATGCACAGAATGGCCTCCAAGTGGAGGTGGTGGAGATGAAGACTATCCGATTTAAAAAAAAAAGAATGGTGCAAGCACCTAGGATCTCTAAGAGAAAAGAAAGGATAGTAAATGGGGAGTGGTTGGCGCAGGGGTTAGAGCTACAGCCTCGGTACCCTGAGGCTGTGGGTTCGAATCCCTCGCTGCTCCTCGTGACCTTGGGCAAGTCGCTTAATCCCCTCATTGCCCCACATACACTAGATAGTTTGAGCCCGCCGGGACAGATAGGGAAATATGAATGTAAACCACTTAGGATATAAGTGGTATATAAATAATAAAATAAATAAATGGTATGGTTAGGCAGACTGGATAGGCCAAATGGTTTTTATTTGGCGTCATTTTTTGTGTTTCTATTGTATAAGCCTATTCTATAAAGGCAAGAAGCACCTATGTCACCTTTTGTAGTACAGGTACCTTTTTAGACTTATTTTATAAAAATATATCTCCTATGAGGGCAATTTTAGAAGTAAAACATTGTGCGGTGATAAAACTGTGCATCCAATATGCACACAAAGTCATATGCATACAATCTGTACACGTAGAATTTTCTGACCTAGTAGTGGTGTTCTTTGGGCCAAAGCTGGAGAGGTGTTTGAATTTGTTCAAATATTTTTTAGTAAAATGACCCAGAAAATTTGTAAAGGGTAAAGAGCCACCTAAACTCTGGGGAGACGTATTCAGAACAGAAGTATATACGCTTTTGAAAATTCACAGACAACTATACAGGGCAAGTAGAGGAGTAGCCTACTGGTTAGAGCATCAGGTAGCCATTGGAGAGACCCACTAACATTCCTCATAGTCGTGGGCAAGTCCAAGTCCAATTAACCCTCTACTGCCAGGGCTGCCCAAGTCCAGTCCTCGAGATCTACTGGCAGGCCAGGTTTTCAGGATATCCACAAGGAATATGCATGAGACAAGAGATTTGCATACCAAGAAGGCAGTGCAGGCAAATCTCTCTCATGCATATTCATTGTGGATATCCTGAAAACCTGGACTGCCAGTAGATCTCGAGGACCGGACTTGGGCAGCCCTGCTCTACTGCATCATCTATAGCCTGACAGGAAAAAACCTACTCTACCTGACATTAACTTGCTACTATTACAAAGGTGTGAGCAAAATACAATAAATGAAAGTGTGGGTGTACTATTGACGTGAGCTTAATTATAGCTAGGTGCCATCGACTCGTGCTTAAGTCCTTGCAGCTTGATAAAGTACAGATCTAAAAATAGATTGGTTTTGTGCTAGTCCAGTAAGGGCCTCAAGTGTCATCCCCCATGGTTGTTTTCAACATGTCCAGCCATCTGATTGCGGGCTGCCCTCTTCGCATGGTTCCTTTGATCTTACCAAACTTAATGTCCTTCTCCAATGATCTTTCTCTTCTGACAGTGTGACCAAAATAAGACAACTAGAGGATAATAATAATAATAATAATAACTTTATTCTTGTATACCGCAATACCACAAGCAGTTCAGAGCGGTTTACAGGGTAAGAGACTGTACATTTACAGCGAAGTTACATCGAAGTTACAGCATATTGGAAACAGTTCAGAGCGATTTAAACAATGCAGGTGTAGAGAATTAATTAACAATTATATGGTATAGACCGGTGGCAAATGCAAAGTGAACCAATCACTGTTGCTTGGGGGGTGCCAACCGGGGTGAAGGAGAGGGAAGGGTAGGGAGGAAGATGAAGTGGGGTGTTATTTTGGGTAGGGAGGGTGGGGGTTAGAGGAATTTGTCAAAGAGGTATGTTTTGAGATGACACGGGGGACAAACTCAATTTCCCCATCCCGTCCCTGCAAGTTTTGTTGCCGTCCCTGTTTCATTCCTGTAAACCCTGCCTTAACCGCACATGTCTCGAACACTTCTGATTTTTAAAGTGTTTGAGGCTTGTGCAGATGAGGACAGAGCTTGCAGGGAAGGGGTAGGGACAGGAAAAGAACTCGCCGGAATGGGAAAATGAGTTCTCGCGGGGACGGGGAAAAATTTGTCCCCGTGTCATTCTCTAGTTGTAATTTCATCATTTGGCTTTGAGTGGTCTAGCCGGTTTGATCTCTCCCAGAATTGATAGCTCTTCTGGCGGTTCACGGCATGCATAAAATTCTTCTCCAGCACCCGAGCTCAAATGAGTCAATCTTCTTTCTGTCTTGTTTCTGTAGTGTTTAGCTTTCCCGTCCGTAATTGACCACTGAGAAAATGAGTGCTATTTCCTTGCATTTGAATACTTTGTCAAGAGCCTTCATTGAAGAGCGACCAGAGTATTTCCTGCCTGCTGGTTGCTGCTTTGTTTACAAAAGAGCCCAGGAGATTGAAATCCTTTACAACTTCTATCGCCTTCAAGCTCAGATTCTTCATCGTGTTCATGATCTTCGTCTTGTTTATGTTCCGTTCTAATTCCATGTTATGACTTTTGACTTTGACTTTTCTCAGTAGATTACAGAGCATGTCTTTGCTGCCTTGTATCATCTGCATAGCGCAGGCTGTTTATATCTTGGCCACCACCTTCTCTTCCAAATTTGCTTTTCTGAAAATGGCTTCACCGTAAAGGTTAAACAGGTAGGGTGACAAGATGCATCCTTGCCCGATGCCATGTTTTATTGGAAACCATTCGCTGTTGCCATATTCTGCTCTCACTGCAGCTTCATGATTTTCGTAGAGGCTCTTTATCAGCCGAGTTATGTGCTTGGGTAGTCCCATGAGTGAAAAAGGCCACATGCACATATATGTGAGAAAAAGAAAATAAAAAGACTCACCTATGAGGAAAAGCTAAAGAGGCTAGGATGAAACTTAAAGACGAGAAAAGCTGAGAGGAGATATGATAAAAGTCTATAAAATCATGAATAAAATGGAATGGGAAGATGTAAATTGCTTGTTTACTCTTTCCAAAGCAGTACTAGGGTGAACGCAATGAAGTTACTAAATAGTACATTTATAACAAATTGGAGAAAATATTTCTTCACTCAATGTGTATTTCAACTCTGGAATTTATTACCAGAGAATGTGATAACAGCAGTTAGCTTAGCAGGGTGTAAAAAAGGTTTGGATAGGTTCCAAAAAGTTCAAAAACCATTATTAAGGTGGAGTTGAGGAAAACCCATTGCTTAGTCCTAAGATAAGCAGCATGAAATCTATTGTGCTCTCTTGGGTTTGCCAGGTACTTGCGACTTGGATTGACTGATCTTGGAAACAGGAAGCTGAGCTTGAAGGACCTTTGGTCTGTCTCGCTATGGGAATACTTATGGGTTCCCATTGGCAGGCTCCAGCAATTTTCGGCACAGCTACAAACCTCTGCCAGCAGGGCTTAGGGGCTCCCACTGGCAGCTGCTTCTGTTCTTTGTCACCCTTGTGGCCTTTGATCCTTCCTCTGCCAGTGGGGAATGGGGTTCCTGTCGGTAACTGCTTCTCCTTTTCACCCTAGTGGTGGCTCTCCTCTCTTCCCCTGCTGGCAGAGCTTAAGAGGTCACCGAATTCAGTGTTTCACAGTGAGACGGTGAAATGCCATGATTTCAGGGAACGTGAGACCATTGACAACTGTGAGATCACAGATATGTCTGTCAGTGACTCCTGCCTGAGAATGGTATGGGTTTTTTTTTTAACCAAAGGATCAAAGATTTGTTCTTGGCATTTTGGCTGAGAATGAGAACCTGTACAAAGTGGGCGTTTAATGCCCAACCACTTGTCTGCACTGGGGAAGAAGTTTATAATCATTACCAAAACAGAAGTACTAAAAGTCCTGCTAAAACAAAATAATCAATATCTTAGGCAGTGAAAGGGGCAGTGGGAATCAGCACCCCAGGGGATGATGGGGTCAGTGAAGATCTACCATCTTTAGGGAAGCAATGGATTTTTATATCCTGGATAATGAACTCTGGAGCTGTTGTTGCCCCTTATACAGGCTCAGGTTTCCCCCATGCCTGGTATTCCTCAGGTCACACAGAGTTTTTAAAGTTAGGTCTGGTTATGGGCACACCTCTCTGCCCTTGCTGCTTTTTTATCTTCTGTTTACTTTTCCTGCATTACGCAGATTCACGTCTGCTGGGTGGAAAAGACAGGGTTCCAGAATAATGCTGCGGCTGATGGAAGGTTCAGTCTGACCAGGAATGGAGGAGGGTGTTGCTGGAAACACCTCAATCGCAACTAAAGGTAGCAATATTTAGGGTGTGTGGTGTCACTGCGCCCAGGGGCTGTGCCCGTGGAGACTTTGGTTGTTTGCAGCATGTGTAAATTGAGTGTATGTGCGACTAGCTGTTTCAAACTTTTGTCTGATGCTGCTCAACTTTGTGTGACTGCAAATGTTTCCAGTACTGGTCACCGTACCTCAAGAAAGACATGACAATACTTCAGGGAGTCCAGAGAAGAGCAACTAAGTTGGTAAGAGGTATGGAAAACCTTTCATACACTGATAGGTTAGATAAGCTGGGGCTTTTCTCCCTGGAAAAGCGGAGACTTAGAGGAGACATGATAGAAACCTTCAAAATCTTGAAAGGCATAGAGAAGGTAGACAGGGACAGATTCTTCAGACTGAGGGGAGCCACAAATACAAGGGGGCACTCGGAGAAATTGAAAGGGGACAGGTTTAGAACAAATGCTAGGAAGTTCTTCTTTACTCAGAGGGTGGTGGACACATGGAACGCGTTCCCGGAGGCTGTGATAGGGCAGGACAAGCTACAAGGGTTCAAAGAAGGTTTGGATGAATACCTACAGGATAAGGGGATTGAGGGGTACAGATAGACATAGAGATAGGTATAGGAAAGGCAGGGACAGATAGACATAAAGATAGGTACAGGAAAGACAGGGACACTAAACAGGTCGTGGACCTGATGGGCCGCTGCGGGTGCGGGCTGCTGGGCGCGATGGACCTCTGGTCTGATCCAGCGGAGGCAACTCTTATGTTCTTATGTGTCACTGCGGAGCCGTGTAAGTCAAGTTACAACATCAATGAGGGGTTTTGTGGTGACTCCAACTATTTGCAGTGGTGTCGCTGCATATTTGTGCTTCTATTTCACATCCACATTTCCAATTTTTAATTCGAGGCAGCTTACAGTGTGTGGGTTTTTTTTTTGTTTGTTTGTTTGTTTTGGGGGGGGTTCAGTTTCAGACCTGTATGTGACTCTAGTTGTTCTCAGTGTTGTGAGTTGTGTGTAAAATAACTCCAACTCTTTTCGGCTCTACATGTCACTTTGGAGTTAAGTGAGTATGTCTGTGGCTTTTGTGTATTTTTGTGACCCTGGTTTTCTCCTACGTTGTTTCCAATGTTACTAAACTAAACTAAACTAAGCCTTAAGTTTATATATCGCATCATCTCCACGGAAGTGGAGCTCGGCACGGTTTACAAGCTTAAAAAATATAAGAAGAGACAGGGGAAAGATTTACATGAGCATATATAGTGAGGGAAGAGAAAGGGGGGGAAAATAGTGTTATATATTAGAGAAAAGCCAGGTTTTCAGTTGTTTGCAGAATAATTGAAGGGAGCCCAGGTTCCGCAGTGGGATAGTGAGGTTGTTCCAAAGACCTGTGATTTTGAAGAGAAGGGATTTTCCCAGTTTACCTGCATAGAGAATACCGTGTAGAGAGGGGAAGGATAGTTTATGTCTGTGGGAGAATCTGGTGGAAGCAGGCCTCAAGGTGTTAAAGGATAGTGGGATTAGGGGAGGAAGGATGCTGTGAATGTTAATAGGGAACTCTGTGTTGTGTATATCTGCTGTAGGTATTGGGACACTTTACTCAGTGAGACCTTGTAGGGATACAAAGCTTATCATAAGTCTCCAGGATCTCTCCAATACATTCCAAGGCTGTCTGCCCTTCCAATAGAAGGACCCTAGTTTTCAGTCTTGGAGTAGTGGATTCAGCAAGGCATTTATGGTAAACTCCACAAGTACTTTGGTGGGATTTTACAGATTTACAACCCAGGGCGTACATTAAGATCTGAGAAACGTATATTGTTGGATATTGGAACAAGGGGTTATGCAATTATGTGAATACAGCAAAATCTTACATAGAGAGCCAGTGCTGTTTAGCACCTCTTCACATCGGGACAGGCAGTCCCGCTGCTGCCCGACCCAGCCAGCTGAGAGGGTCCTTTGGGGAGCCTTAAACTTCGGACCAGCCGTGAGGGAGCCTGTAGCCAGTGCTGTTTAGCACCTCTTCACATCGGGACAGGCAGTCCCGCTGCTGCCCGACCCAGCCAGCTGAGAGGGTCCTTCGGGGAGCCTTAAACTTCGGACCAGCTGCGGTACGCGGCCCCGGGTCGTGAGCCCCGGGTCGTGAGCTGAAGGGGCGTGGCTAAATGGGCTTGCCCCTTTTGAGCCCCTTCGGAGCCCAAGAGGAGTAGGGAGTAGGGTTATCTACTCCTCAATATGGGCAAGAGGAAGGCCAAAGCAATACTATCTGCTGGAACAACGGGCCTGATGGATCGCCACCTTATGGTTCCCACTCTGCCACATGCTGAAGAACAGGTAACTCCTAATATTCAAGCTGTCTCTCTATCCTCAGGGGAACCAACACCACCTCCTCAACCATTATATTCCCTATGGTTAGAAGAATCTCCCTCCCTTTTTAAGGAGGGATTAATTTCTTCTTCCCCTCAATCATCCTTGTTATCTGGACTGGAGGTTTCTGGACAATCCTTGGGGCAAGCTAAAGAACTAATCCCAGTGCAGATGACTACTGGGCAAGACTCGGACGTTCTCCCCAGGGATAAAGTGATCACTCTAAATAATGTTTGGCTTAGCATTAATAGAATAGAGTCATCATCATTACAAAAGACTGTTATGAATTTATGTCAATTTTCATCTGATGCAACAGTTAAAATTAAAGAGCAAGATATTAAAATTGGAGAAACAGCTGTGAAGTTTGAAAAATTAGACCAGGCAGTAGCTACCTTACAAGCTAGTGCTGTTTCTAATATAAAGGATAGTATGATGATACATGCTAAATTAGAAAAAATGGAAAACTCTATCAGGGGTAAAAATCTTCGCTTATTAAATTTTCCAATCACACATTATCTGTCCCCGATGGAACTCTTGAGAATGTATTTGAAAGATATATTACATTATACTAAAGTGGAGACCTTTGAGAATGATAATCTCTATTACATCTCAAGAGACTCTAAAGAAAGGGCAGATGAAGGTGAAATGGATAAAATAGTGTCACTTGATAGTTTGAATGTGTCACAGTTTTTGGAATCATCTAAAGATACAATAGATAAGTGAGCAACTCTTCTCGTGACCTTTAAGACAGAGCTTGAAAAACAAGATATTTTAAAATTATATTTTTTGAAAAAACAAGAGATGTTTTGCGGTCAACGGGTGATAATGTTTCCGGATGTCTCTAAACAGACTCAGTTCAAAAGGAAACAGTTCCTTCAGCTAAAGCCTAAAGTTTTGGCAGATGGAGCTACTTTCTTTTTGAAATTTCCATGCAAATGCCTTATCTCGTATGGTAGTGATAAATATGTGTTTTATGATCCAGTCCAGTTAGAAGACTTTATTAAAGAGAAACCATTGTTGAAAGTTTAATTTCAAATACTGATTTTACTTTTGGAGGATGTTGTATAGATGTATAAAATGCCAGTTGCCTGTCCCTAGATAAGTAGACAGAAAGATTTGATGTTTTATTTTAAAATACTGGCGACCAGTGATAATGTGGACTAGGACATGGTTGAATTATTGCCTAATATGTTTTGTTGTTCTTTATATGGAATTTGTAATTTTTGTGATCATTCATGAATATTTGTTATTAAGATATAACGAATAATCAAATAAATAAATAAATAAATAAATTTAAAAAAATCTTACATAGAAACATGATGGGAGATAAAGGCCAAATAGCCCATCTAGTCTGCCCGTCCACAGTAACTGTTCTCTTCCTCTCTCTTAGAGATCCCATTTGCCTATCTCACGCCTTCTTGAATTCAGACAAAGTCTCTGTCTCCACCACTTCTTCTGGGAGACTGTTCCACGCATCTACCACTCTTTCTGTAAAAAGTATTTCCTTAGATTATTTCGGAGCCTATCACCTCTTAACTCCATCCTATGCCCTCTCATTCCAGTGCTTCCTTTCAATTGAAAGAGACTCGACTCATGCACATTTATGCTATGTAGGTACTTAAACGTCTCTGATCATATCTCCTCTCTCCCACCTTTCCTCTAAAGTATACATATTAAGATCTTTAAGTCTCTCCCCATACACCTTGTTTCGAAGACCACGCACCATTTTAGTAGCTGACCTCTGGACCGACTCCATACTTTTTATATCTTTTTGAATATGCGGTCTCCAGAATTGTATACAATATTCTAAATGAGGGCTCACCAGTCTTATACAGGAGCATCAATACCTCCTTTTTCCTTCTAGCTATACCTCTTCCTATGCACTCTAGTATCCTAGCATCCTTCTAGCTTTCACCGTCACTTTTTCAACTTGTTTGTCCACCTTAAGATAATCACATACAATCACACCCAAATCCCGCTCTTTCATGCACAAAAGTGCTTTACCCCCTAAACTGTACCGTTCCTTTGGATTTTTGCATCCCAAAAGCATGACTTTGCATTTCTTAGCATTACATTTTAGCTGCCAAATTTCAGACCATTCTTCAAACTTCGTTAGGTCTTTTTTCATGTTATTCACACCATCTATTTTGGTATCATCTGGTAACATCCCTTTCCTCAAAGAGATCTCCATTGACCACTACCCTCTGTCATCTTCCACTTAACCAGTTCCTGACTCAGCCCGTCACTTTGGGGCCCTTCCCAAGACCACTCGATTTATTTGACATCTGTGTGGTACACTGTCAAAGGCTTTGCTAAAATCTAAATACACCACATCTAGAACTTTCACTCCCTCTACCCAATTCTCTAGTGAACCCAGTTATGTTCAATTCAGATATTCCTACGCACTTTCTACAATCTTTAATCTCTCATTACTATTTTTAATCTCTTGTTTAATTTTATTGTTAACTGGCCAGATATTTGTTTGATGGTCGGGATATTAAGAACTAATAAACTTGGAAACTTGAAAGAAATTGATCAGATTTGTCTGACAATTCCTACCTCTAGTGAATCCATGTTGCCTCTGGTCCTGTAATCCACAGGATTCCAGAAACATCACCATTCTCTGTTTTAGAAGCGTTTCCATTAATTTGCTTACCACATAAGTCAAGCTTACTGGCCTGTGATTCCCTACTTCTTCTTAACTTCTACTTTTGTGTAGAGGGACCATATCCGCTCTTCTCCAGTCCTCTAGTACTACTCCCAACTCTAGAGAAGCATTGAAAAGGTTAGTCAGCGGAGCTACCAGAACTTCCCTAAGTTCGTTCAGCACCCTCAGATGTACACCATCCAGCCCCATCGCTTTATCTACCTTTAATTTAGCTAGCTCCTCATGAAATTAACCCTCTGAAAATTGATCGGGGTCTACCACTCCACATCCCTATTCACATTAATCTTCTGCGATCCTGCTCCCGGATTTTCAGCCGTGAATATAGAACAGAAATATTTGTTAAACAATTCAGCCTTCACTTTTGAGTCTTACAATGCCACATTTGTACTTCTTCCTATCAGTGATATATCTAAAATATGTTTTGTCTCCCCATTTTACTGAGTTAGCTATTTTTTTTTTCTTCCATTTGTATCCTTGCTTTCCTGACTTCTCGACCAGCCTCTCTCAACTTTTCCAGATATTTTTGCCTGTCTTCTCTTTCTGCGATTTTTTGTAGTTTATGAAAGCTAACCTCTTATTCCTTACCATCTCAGCTACTACTTTTGAGAACCAAAGCGGTCTTCTTTTCCTTCTCTTATTGCTGGTCCAGTTTTGTGGAACGGTATTCCTGGAAATTTGTGCTTCTGTGAGAATGTTTGGTTTTAAGAAGTTATTGAAAACATATCTTTTTGTCCAGACATTTCATTGTAGCAAGGGTTGATTATACTTTGCAAGGCTTGCATATTAAATCATTCATTAAGATGTTCTGTTTAAATTTACTGATGTAATTGATGGCTCTTGAATTTTATACATGTCTATTGATGACTGTGTATGTTTTATTGTAAGCCGCCTAGATTTTGGGCAGTTAATAAATCTTTTAAATAAATAACTAGGTTCTGTTTGGAATTGGCGGTTAATAAAAGCATAGTGTGTTCATTCTGCTTCCCCTCAATATATCTCCTCGCTTCTCTCTCCTTAAACACCCCCCCAGAGACCTCCGTTCCTCAGATAAGTCACTCTTAACCTTACCCTTCTCCACTGCCAATTCCAGACTTTGTTCCTTTCATCTAGCTGTCCCCTATGCCTGGAATAAATTATCCAAGTTTGTCCGTCAAGCCCCTTCCCTGGTTTAAAAGCAGACTGAATTTGTCTTCTTATGAAACATCTTTCTCGGATGACTCATTCTGTTGTGCTGCAGGAGCTGCACTTCAAGTTTCTTTTGCGGCTGCATGTATCACCATTTCGGGCCTATGTCTCTGGCTATGCCTCTCATGCTCGGTGTCCTAAGTGCCAGTCCACCCCTGCAGGCTTGCTTCATATGTTTTGGTCTTGTGACCGCATTCAAACGTTCTGGTCTTTTGTAGCACTGTACTTGCAGTCTGCTCTGCGTAAGCAGATTCCTTTGAGGGCGGACGTTCTGCTCTTCTCAGGTGGTTCATTTGGGCTTGTCTAGAGGGGGTAACATGTTATTGCAAAAGGCCTCCTTATTGGGCCAGAAATGTATCCTTCTGTTGTGGCGCCAAGCTAAAGGGCCTACCCTTACTATGTGGAGAAATGAATTTGTTTACTTTGTTGAAATTTGAATATCTGAATGTTCGGAGGGGCGGTCCTGGGCCGTGGAGGAAATTTAGGAGAATATGGGCTCTCGTTTGGGAGGGATTGTCCCCTAGAGCTAGAAGTTCTTTATTGAACTTTTGACACTGGAGTGCGGGGGGGGGGGAGGGTTAGGGGGGTTCTGTTTGGGGGAGTTGGTTTCCGTGGGTCTTCGTGAAGGAATAACGCGAACGACCTGACTGTTACTGTTATTTCCTCTTGTTTGCAGTTGTTGGTTTGTTGTTGTATTGATTGTATTTTTTTTAAAAAACCCCAAAACTTAATAAAAATGATGTTAAAAAAAAGCAGACTGAAAACCCACCTTTTTGATATAGCTTTCAATTCTTAACCCTACTCCTCTGCCCTCCAACCCAGCCAGCTGATTAACCATTCCCCTTAACTGTATCCATGACATCTTGTTTGTTTGTTTTGCCTGTTTAGATTTTAAGCTCTTTCAAGCAGGGACTGTTTTCTTACTCTTTGTGACTCTGTACAGCGCTGCGTGCGTGTGGTAACGCTATAGAAATAATTAATAGTAGTGGTAGATTAGAAGATATTGAATGCTACTGGAGGGAAGAGAATCAGAAGGGAAAGAAGGCAGAATAGCATGGCAGTTATGGTTGTAAAGGAGAAAACATTTCACAATTTTTCCACTTTTTGAGGAAAAACTACCCTCTTCTGAGCTTTGAAAAAAATGCCACCATCAAACAAGATTCCAGTAAGATTCTACTTGCAGCCATTGAACACTGTTAAAATATACAGGGTGGCCACAAAAACACTCCTTGATTTTAAATGGTTACAAAATCAAAACTTATTGGAATATGTTTATAAATAAGGTGACAGCAAGTACAAGTCCCAAAAAGCACGGTTAGCGAGATCTTATCGCTTGTGCTTTCACCCTTATATAAGCTGCAGCTGGTGCAGAAGTTACAACCTTCGGACAATGCAACGCAACAAAATGACCAGGTGTTCCTCAAGAGGCCCCCGAGATCACTGGACATTAGGGTACGTGAAGACAAGAGTATGTATGTACCTCCACCACCCGCAACTATGGATGATCTGCAGGAACGGATCACTGAAGCTATAAACGCGATCACGCCAGATATGCTTCAGAGAGTCTGGTCCGAGCTCGATTATTGCATCGATGTTTGCCGAGTAACAGGTGGGGCGCACATCGAGTATATGCAATCAGATACCATATGAAACTTTTATGAGTTGATGAAACTGTAGCCTCAAAGGTGAGAGAATATTCCAATAAATCTTGGTTTTGTAACCATTTAAAATCAAGGAATGTTTTTGTGGGTTCCCAGTATAATGTAGGGTTTGGATAGGTTAAAAGTAGTGCCTCTGAAATGGAAGCTGGATTCCTAGAATACTAGCAAATGTAAGAGCCGTGACATTCTGTGCCTTTGGTAATTGCAATCTCCGAATTTCATTCTTTGATTCTATCTGAGATCTGTATTATTTGTTAGCATTCTGACATTTGTGGGCAGGTATTTGTCCGTGGCTTGATGACGGGAGTTACCCGAGGCTTCATTCCAGTGCAGACACGTTATACCTGTTGAGAGGCTCATGGGAGATGTGATTTCTCAGCTAAAAAAGACAGAGATTCATACTGAGACTTAAATTGGTCAGCCAGTCCTTGTTCTAGTGCCAGCGGTTATTCTAGTACTATCTCGATACTACTGTGGTAATTGTCCAACAATTTCGTTCCTCGTTATCTCTCTTACTCTGTTATCGTACTCCAGGATTTCACCTCTGAATCTGCTAACTATGCCTTTTCTTTGCTTTTCTTTCACAGAGGCTGAACAAGGACACAGAGATTTCCTGGCTGTTTCTGGCTCCAGATAAGGAACTTTCCAAGTGTCTGAGGAGGAGAAGGATTCCAGGGACAGCAGCAGTATTGGCAGTGCCATGGCTAAGAAGGAAAATGCCACAATTGGTGACAGAGGTGCCACAAATGAAGAGAATGCCAAGAGCAGCAGCGCTGGCGCCACAGTTGAAGAGGATGCCAGAAGCTGTGTCATGAAGGAAGAAACAGTCAATAGCAACAGCTGTGTTGGTGCTACGGCAAACGACGATGCCAGCAGTTGTGACGGCACCGAGTGCATAATTTGCTTCACACAGTACGACAACGTCTTCAAGCTGCCAAAAGTGCTGCAGTGTGGTCACACCTTCTGCTTGGAGTGCTTGGCGCGTATTAACATCTCTTCTGAAGAGGTCAACTCCGTCACGTGCCCCATCTGTCGCAATGCCACCCGCCTGCCCACAAGGAAAGGGCTTCCGGCACTGGACAACGACACAAGCATTCTTAGTCAGCTGTCTGGGGACTCGGAACTGGGCTCGGTCCATTTCAGTCGCAAGAAAGGACTACTGTATATGAAAGACAAGAGCACGTCCGTTCGACACCACCTGCCCAAACCACTACAGGTCAGCTCGGTGAGCCTGAGCCTGGATGTGGGGCGGCCTGCTCCCCGAAGCAGGGTCCCCATGGGCTGTGTCCGGGGCAGCTGGCTGTTTTATATTGCTGTGACCATCGCAGTCATTCTTACGCTGGGTCTGGTCATGTCTGGGATCTATATCTTCTTCCTGCTTCCCTATAAATATCCAGGAGGCAGCAGCCCAGCAATTGTCCACATTGGAAATAGCAGCATGATGCAAGGAGATGGGAATGCCACAACCCTACAGCACATGTGACCAAGGGATTAGGACTGAAATGAAGAATGACTTATAGGAGGCACTGACACCTACCGAGTAGAAAAAGACTTACGCCAGCAATAGTTGGAGCTGAGCAAGATGACTCTGTGGTGGGTTGCTGGGTTTGGGATTGTCCCTCTGCCATGAGCAAGGCTATGATGGCATTGGCCAAAAGATCACTTGGATATAGACTATGCAATACAATATAGTGTCTTATATACCGCAGTTCTCTACAAGGAATCGATGCGGTTATACTATTATGCAAAAGAACATGCAGGGATATGCACTGGATCTAGAGTGTATCGATTGTGGGAAAGGGGTGGGTGGGGTTGGGATGGTGGCCAAGGCCTCTGAGTGCTATCTAAGGAGAGGCACTGGAGGAGTTGAAAGGTCAAAAAACAAAGCACAGGCCCTTTGTGCGGTAATGTGTTTTGGGAGAGGGGCAAATATAAACACCAGCCCTCGGGCACTGCATGATGTGCCACTGCCATCATGGGCAAGGCGTGCTTAGAAATTATTGAGGTAATATTTAAATACTTGGCCCACTGTGGGTGTTTCTAAACTGGATAGTCAGTGTTGGGCCATGCCTAGATACTGGCACCAAAACCATCGGATGTTATCTGAGTACCACTGACATTCAGTGCCAATACCGGATGAGTTATCCAAGCAATTAGGACAACTATGGCTCCGGCCTAACTTGTCCAGATAGTTAACAGGGTACGGGTGCTGGCGGTACCCATGTAACTACTGGATCCACCTTAGCTCTGTTCCTGGACTGCTCTGGCACCAACTGGAATGTGTCGAAGCAGTTAGATATGATATTCAGTAGTGTGACGGTTGTTAAGGCTGAGTGGTTAAGATGATGGACCAAAAATTCATTGAGGTCTCCTTGTGCAGGTTCAAATCCTGCTGACTACAGGGCTGCTCATTCATCTAATTAGTAGAGTGCTCGCAGGAGGGGAGGAGTAGCCTAATGATTTAGTACAGGGGGGGCTAAGAATCTGAGGAGCTGCAGCTGTGACTCTGGGCAAGTCACTTATCTTCCTTTGCCCCAGGTACAAAAACTGAGATTGTGAGCCCACCAGAGATAGAAAAAAAATGCCCGTATATAATACATGAAAACCGCTTTGGTTGTATCATAGAAAGGTGGTATATCAAATCCATGATCCTTTTACTCCCATTATTTAGTTACTTAGGGTTACCAGAGATCTGGATTTCTCTGGACATGTCCTCCTTTTGAGGACATGCCTTGGGGTCTAGACAGCTTTTCAAAACTTGGCACTTTGTCGAAAAGAAAGCTATGAAGGTGCTGAGCTTGTGAAAGGGGTGGGGGCTGGAGGGAGGGGAGATAGGTACTGGACTTGCAAAGGGAAGCTGAAGGGAGAAGCGAGAGGTACTAGACCTCCAAAGGGGAAACGGAATAGGAGTGAGGGAAGACAGAGGAATATTTGCTGGAGCAGAAGGAGGGAGAGATGCTGGCCTACTAGGAGACAAGAGGGAGAGATGCTGGCATGTTGGGAGGCGGGCTTAGAGACACAGAAGATTATGATGGACAGGGCAAGAATAGGAACACAAATGTGGGAGATGCTCAACATGGTAGTAAGATAGAGACAAGAACTTAGGGGTCATGCTGGGTATGATAGACATGGAGAAAAAATAAGTGCCAAAAGGATAAAGAGACTCTGGCAAGACAGTTACGAGAGAGGACAGCAGAAACCAGAGACTGAGACCAACACTATCACAAAACTAAAATTACCAGACAACAAAAACAGAAAAATATGTTTATTTTCTTATTTATTTATTAATTACAATATATCAGGAGGGAGTGGCGTAGTGGTTAGAGCAACAGCCTCGGCACCCTGAGGTTGTGGGTTCAAATCCCATGCTGCTCCTTGTGACTCTGGGCAAGTCACTCAATCCTCCATTGCCCCAGGTCCATTAGATAGATTGTGAGCCATCCGGGACAGATAGGGAAAATGCTTGAGTACCTGATTATAAATAGCTTAGATAACTTTGATAGGAGGCGTATAAATACCTAAAAAAATAAAATTAAAAATAAATCAGGCTTTGCGACGTATGTATGCTTGAGCTGGTTTAAGGCATGGCAGGGGCTACGAGAGAAATCTCATTCATTGGCCTTAAATCTCTAGACCTGGAATGGGCCACCTTCAGCATATCTGAAAGTCTGGGAGGAGCATGGGCAGAATGCAGAGTTGCAAGCATAAATTATTGAAAACTATAACTTAAGTACATTATAGCAATTTAGGCATGAGGCTTAACACCAGGTGTGTCAAACATGTGGCCTGCAGGGCCTGCAGGGTGGTATCTAATGCACTTTCTAAATTTACCGTTTGGTTGATTAAATGATGTGAATTTGGCTCTTAGGTAATTGTAATGGGAAGAATAGAGAGGATGAATATTTTAGTGCAGCCCATTGACGAATGCACGGCTGCTATAGTGGCCCATCATTGGTCATGAGCTTGATATGCTGCTATGCTCATTCTTTTTTTTTTTTTTTTTTTTTTAATTCTTTATTTCTATTTTAAACATATTATCAAGAATAAACTTCTTGTACAGAATATGATTAAGTCAACATGTTATAAAAAAACAAAAGAAGTAACATTTATATAACAAAATTACAATTTACTCAATCAAATTAAGTCCCAAAATTAAAGATCCAAGATGTTCCTGAGTGAGAAAACTATTTAAAAGAAAAAAGAAAAATTCAAGTTACAAATTAGGCGGTCAGATGAGAATGGACCAAGAGTAAATTTATGCATTGAGACTATGCTCATATTCTAAAAAAGAATATAGGCATCTATTTTCTTTATGGAATGTTTGCCACATGGGTGCCCTCTAGGTGCCTAAATATAGGTGCACTGTTACAGAACTGCTCTTTAAATGTAGATGACTATGACTTCAGCCCTTCCCCTCCCAAGGGGCAATGAACATTGATTTCATAGCATTCCTGGCCCCCTCTGACTTCGGGTGCAGAGAAACTGTTCCAAGAATCGACCAATGAACATTGATTTCATAGCATTCCTGGCCCCCTCTGACTTTGGGGTGGAGAGAAACTGTTCCAAGAATCGACCAGATTTACTAGCCCAGCCTCTAGCTTCCTTTTTTTTTCAAAAGGAAACACACATTAGGGATAAGAAGCAGCCAATGGGGGGGCCATGAAAGCACCATCTGCCAGTTTTACCACTCTGCTGGCTCAATGCCAAGGGCAGCAAGAGGAGCAGATTTTTGTCGGTAGCCAGCAGTGTGGCGTGTGCCATTCTGCATTTGCCCCTTCTCCTCTTTCCAGGGCTGAAGTTCTGCAAACATCTCCACCTCCCTGGAAGGACAATTTCCAAAAACCATTTACTCTGGTTAATAAGCTGTCTAAAAATTGCTCACCCTGTCTGTGGGTACAAAAGTATATCTGGGATCAAAAGCATATGAACCTATACTCAAAGAAAAACTAGACAAGCTTGAAGGTGGGGGTTAGGTCAAGGGAGGCAAATAGGTACGGAGATTTGCATTTTCAAAACGACATGCATTGTGAAAGGAAAAATGTACTTGCCTAAAAGCAGTTTTCTAACTATGCACATATCTGATATCAAAAAACAGACATTTTAATCTAATCAAGTGTGGGATGAACACAGAGGATCTAGAATCAGAAAATAATATTAAAAATTGAACTAAGGCCAGTACTGGGCAGACTTGCACGGTCTGTGTCTGTGTATGGCCATTTGGTGGAGGATGGGTGGGAGGGTGTAGATGGGCTGGAGTAGGTTTTTAACGGAGATTTCGGCAGTAGGAACCCAAGCACAGTACCGGGTAGAGCTTTGGATTCTTGCCCAGAAATAGCTAAGAAGAAAAAAATTTAAATTGAATCAGGTTGGGCAGACTGGATGGACCATTCGGGTCTTTATCTGCTGTCATCTACTATGTTACATTTTTTAATGAGTATAACTTATGGGCAGACTGAATGGGTTGTTCAGGCCTTTATCTGCCGTCATTTATTATGGGGTCCTTTTACTAAGGCACACTAGCCATTTTGGTGTACGCTAAATATTTGCATGCGCTAAATGCTAACGCATCTGTAGACTATAATGGACGTGTTCGCGTTTAGCGTGTGCTAAAATGGCTAGCACACCTTAGTAACGGGACCCCCTATGTTACTATGTTAGAATCTGTGGGACTTTGCGGCTAAGTGGGTGGTTTTGAACACTGATCCCCTTTAAACGTTGCTGGTTAGACGGCTACTGCACAACTCCATACTTTCTATTCCGCTTCAGTAGGTTTGTGGCCCTGCATGATAGTTTGGTCTTGCTCTGATTTTAACCTTTGGGCAATTTGCTCTCATAGCTTGTGACTTCACACTGAGGAAACACTCAAAAATTATAAATTAATAACCAAATGTTGTATTTTAACGCAGTTGGTGGTTATTTAGTCCTGTGCATTCTCTGTGCTGTATGAAGAACTTTAAGTACTAGCTGATTTCACTTCTGGCAAATCCAGGCAAAGCTACCAAGTTTCCCAGTTCAAGGAGGGAGACGTTTGTTGTTGTTTTTGGGGGAGTTTTTTGCCAGTCCCGGTTCTGAATATACATTCTAAGATAGTGTTATTTGTCATCTCTGATTCTACCTGTTGAAATCAATGTTGTGCAGTTTAATTATTTTTTTGGGGGGGAGGTCACATGCATACAAAATTAGGAAGGATGCAAAAGTTTGCCCTGTCCCCCTGCTCTCTGCCCCTGGCCTTCTCTCTCTGTTCCCCCAAGACCCTCAAATACCTTCAGTGGTGGGAGCCCCACTAGAAGAGGTCCTCAGTGTTAGAAACTGGGACCCGACAGGGTCGTGTTGAGATGAAACTTCTTTCTCAGGGGTCCTATTGCAAAATATAATAAAATAAAATTCAACTAACTCATGTGTGTGTGTGTGTGTGTTTTGACCAGTGGTGTTTGGTAGTGATGCTTCATGTCCCATAGTGCAATATGCACAATGAATAAGCATGAGAGATATTTGCATGCAATAGAGGAAATGCAGGCTAAATACATTTCATACATATTCATTGTAAGTACACTTCTCCCTCCGTATTCGCTGTGACAGAATACAAAAAAAAACTTTTTCATATGTTATTTGCTGTTTTCTATTAAAAACCATCATGAATATGGTGAAACCGCGAATAATATGGTGAGAGACCTGGCCTGTTCCTGAAGGAGAGCCAAAACACAGTGAAGAAAGTGCTGGGAATCGGCGATTTTCTCTGTAAATGGTTAGAATCAGTGATTTCTTATTCAAGCTGATATAATTTTGTGGGAGGAACCAGCAAGTTAAAATCCGTGAATAATCGAAACTGTGATGGCTGAAACCGCGAATACGGAGGGAGAAGTGTATCCTGAAAATCCAACTTGCCAGGTGATCCCTGAGGACTGAGTTGTCAGAAATCGACAATAAACTCAAAATCTCCTTTCTGGAACTGGATAACTTGGCAGCTCTGTCCAAGTCAAGCTGGGACAGAGGCAGTGCTCCCTCTAAGCGGGCGGGTGTTGTGAGCAAACTTTTTTTCGCTGTGAGCTAAAAATATCGGGCGCCAGCAAGTTATGAGCCAACTCGCCCGATTCTCCTCTCGCCGCCCTGCCATCTGCCGTACGCCGTGCGCTGTGACGAGAAACTTGTGCGCTGCGATGTAATATTTTGTGCGCCAGCGCACGCCAGCGCAGCTTAGAGGGAACACTGGACAGAGGAGGTTAGGAGAACAAGTGTAATTTCAGATACCTTGTCATCAAGCAGACAGATTTGTTCTTCTCTTTGTCTCAGTTAGTGTATATGGGTTTGGGGTTCTCTCTCTTTCTGAGGCAGGCACTTCTAGGTTGGGGTCTGTTTTGTTTTTTTGTTTTTTGTTGGGGCCAAGGATGCTGGGAGTATAACTAGATGAATGAAGGAACAAATGACAATAGTTGTGAAAACCGCTGTGGTTTTTTTTGTGCATTTTCCTGACAAATGTGACATGTTCTACTATTACCTCAAAAATGACTTCTCTTTAACAATTTGTGTACAGTTTCTAATAAAACTCAATATCTGAGCCTTCTGAAACCCTTCTTGTCTTCAATCTATTTCTTTAAAATAAACTACTGCAAACATTGAGGTTAATATACAGTGCCCCAATCTATGGAAAAAGATAATTCAATAAGTCAATTTGGTTATGTTTAACCAGATATCTGGTTAAGTCGGCACCACTAAGGGGCAGGGAATTCATCAAAAGGTGCTAACCGCATTAGCATGCAGTAAACGCTAAAGATACTCATAGGAATTTAATGGATGTTTTTAGCGTTTACAACACATTAGTGTTTTCTATCCCGCAAATACCTTTCAGTTCAAAGTGGTTTACAAAAAGAGTTGGCCTGGGCACTCCCAGAGAGCTTACAGAGTTGATAGATAGAGTGAGCTTACACGAATTGAAGACTAGCATGAGCAATGGGTTTTGGGGGGACGGTTTATAAGGTTTTTGATTAGCTCATTTGACAAATTTTTTGAAAAGTATATTTTGTAGTTGGTCATCTTGGTCGGTAGCTTGGAGAGGTGGCAGTCTATTTTCGCTGCTCTAGTGACTAGTAGTTCATCATAGTTTTTTGCTTTGTATGCCTTTTGCTGGGGGATGGGTGAAGAGAGCCTGTGTTCCCCTTGGTCTTTGATGTGTTATTTCTGATCAGGTGTTTAAGTAGCTGGGACCAGTTCCATTTAGGGCTCTGAAAAGGGCTTGTAAGCGTGCTTGTATTGGGAGCCAGTGTAAGTCTTGGTAAGTAGTGGTAATGTGATCGTATTTTTTCAATGAGTATATCAATCTGAGAGCTGTGTTTTTCACCGTTTGTAATTGTTTTAAGGTATAGGTGGGCATGACAGGTATAGGCTGTTACAGTAGTCCAGGAGACCCAGGATTAGCTCTTGGACCATGAGTCTGAATTGTTCTTTGTTGAAGTATTTTCTGATTTTTCTTAGGTTGTACATGGTTGCGAATGCCTTCTGGACTGTTTTGCTGATTTGATTTTGCATGGTGCAGCCCTTGTATATTATTATTCCCAGCAGTTTTAGGTTGGGTTGTAGGGGGTATAAGATGGAGTTTAATTCTAGGTTTGTTATGGAGGGTGTTTTGGTTTTTTTCTAGAAGTAGGAATTTGGTTTTGACTTGGTTCAACTTTAGTTTGTGGTCTCTCATCCATTGTGATATTGTTTCTAGTGTTGTATGTATTTTGATTGTTGTGTCATTGGTGGAATGGTCGAAAGGCATGAAGATGGTGATATCATCTGCGTAGCTGTATGAGGTTATGTCTTTGTCTAGGTATGTGCCGAGTGTGGCTATGTAGAGGTTGAAGAGTGTATGTAAATGCAGTTAGCGCCTGTTGATAATTTCCCCCAGTAAATGTCATAGGTTAAAAGTTTACTGGGTATCTTTATTCAGCTAATATAGATGTGCCATTTAGGATATAGAATTTAGCCAGTTAATAGGGCTAAATATCATCATTATTATATGCAATTCATATCCCACTATGAATTTTAGATAGAATTAGAAATTTTGATAAATAAATAGATGTGGAGGGGGTATCACAAGGCAGAACCCGACAGGTGCCACTGAAATACAAAGAAGGGACATTTACCAGTAGACTCATCAAGAAGTCTGCTACTACTTAATATATAAAAGGAAATTTTAGAAGTTAGCTCCTAAATTGAGGAGCCAATAGTGAGCCTAAAATATAAAACAATAGCACTGTTCTACATAGGTGTCTAATAAATAAATTGAATGCCCTACGTTTGGGTCCAAAGTGATGAACTGGGTCAGAAATTGGTTGAGTGGAAGGTGACAAAGGGTAGTGGTCAATGGAGATCGCTCTGAGGAAAGGGATGTTATCAGTGGTGTGCCTCAAGAGTCGGTTCTTGAGTCTGTTCTTTTTTAACATTTTTGTAAGTAATGTTACTGAAAGGCTGACGGGGAAGATTTGCCTCTTTGTAGATGATACCAAATTCTGCAATAGAGTAGACGCCACGAATGGCGTGAATAACACGAAGAAAGACATAGGGCTCCTTTTACAAAGGTGCGCTAGCGTTTTTAGCGCATGCACTGGATTAGCGTGCGCTATAGCGCATGCTACCCGAAAAACTACCGCCTGCTCAAGAGGAGGCGGTAGCGGCTAATGCGCATGGCATTTTAGTGCGTGCTATTCTGCGCGTTAAGGCCCTAATGCACCTTTGTAAAAGGAGCCCATAGTGAAGCTTGAAGAATGGTCTGAAATTTGGCAGCTAAAACTTAATGCTATGAAATGCAAGGTCATGAATTTGGGCTGCAAAAACCTGAAGGAATGGTATAGTATAAGGCAGGGGTAGGGAACTCCGGTCCTCGAGAGCCGTATTCCAGTCGGGTTTTCAGGATTTCTCCAATGAATATGCATGCGATCTATTTGCATGCACTGCTTTCAATGCATATTCATTGGGGAAATCCTGAAAACCCGACTGGAATATGGCTCTCGAGGACCGGAGTTCCCTATCCCTGGTATAAGGGGTGAAGAGCTTTTGTGCAGGAAAGAAGAATGGACTTGGGAGTGATAGTATGTGATAGTCTTAAGGTGGTTAAATGGTTGAAAAGATGACTGAAAACTAGAAGGATGCTAGGGTGCATAACGAGATACGGCCAGTAGGAAAAAGGAGGTACTGGTGCCAAAAATTTATTTTGTACCCTGGTCCGATCATAATTTAATAGTAATAAAATATTCTCAATCATCATATTCAGTTTCAGGGTCACCTAAATTAATATCTGTTCGTGACTACTCTAATCTAGATGACTCATCAGTCACTTCATCTATTAAGTTGAACATCAACGACTTTGATAACTTGTCACTCGAAGACCAATTATCCAAGTGGAATAATCTTTGCATAGATTTGATGAACAAATGTACTGCTACTGCAACAAAATTGATTTCGGTTAAAAAAACAAAAAAACCTTGGTATACTTCCGAGTTAACATTAATTAAAAATCAATTGCGTGCTCTCAATCGAAAATGGGGTCAGACTAAGACACCTTCGAACTTATTAAAATTATCAGGAACAAACAAACCACTATAAGATTAAAATAAATGTAGCAAAGAAAGAGTACTATAAGGAACAAATTGGAAAGGCAAAAAACTCTGCCATGCTATTCTCAATATTAAAATCATTAACTATGTTTAAACCCCAAAGAAATACCGATTCTGATATTACAATTACTGCCCAAGATCTTGCACACTACTTAAAAGAAAAAATAATCAACATTAGAAGTCAATTTAGATTTAAAAAAACTGACCTAGACCCCACAGAGCCCGATAATATCCTGCCATTTTCAAAATGTGCTCGGTTCAATCTACCATCAATAAGCGACATTCAACGGTTGTTTTAATCCATAAACATAAAAAACAATAACTCTGACATCATGCCGCCATTTATTTTACACCGTGTTTTCAATAAGTTAGGGCCATTCATACACAAACTCATCACCAGCAGTTTAGAAACAGGATCTCTTCCAAAACTCTGGAAACATTTGATAATTCACCCAATGTTCAAAAATCCAAAGGCAAACCGTAATGACATCACGAACTTTCGGCCAATAACTAGAATTCCATTCTTAGCTAAACTGACAGAAAAGGTAGTATTCAATCAGATATCTGAATTTATAGATAAAACGGGAGTGCTTCATCCTAATCAAACAGGATTCCGGAAACATTAACATAAGAACATAAGCATCGCCTTTGCTGAGTCAGACCATAGGTCCATCGTGCCCAGCAGCCCGCTCCTGCGGCGGCCCTCCAGGTCAAAGACCTGTTAGTGATCTTGTACATACAACATTTTGCCTTGTATAGTATCCCTCTAACCATACCCCTCAATTCCCCTTTCCTTCAGGAATTCGTCCATTCCCTTTTTGAACCCCCAAATCGTACTCTGCTCTACCACCTCCTCTGGAAGCGTGTTCCAGGTGTCCACCACCCTCTGAGTGAAGAAGAACTTCCTAGCATTTGTTCTGAACCTGTCTCCCTTCAATCAAATGCTAGGAACACTCGATGATAGGTATGACTACAGCTATCCTTTATTTTCTGGATCACCACTGATCTGTCCTTATATCCATAGACCTCTCTTCCACATTCGACATCATTGATCACCATCTTCTTATAAAAAGACTTAAATCCTCTGAATTCAGTGATATTGTACTCCAACTATGGCATCCCGCAGGGGTCAATACTATACCCCCTATTCTTTAACACCTTTTTAGCCCCTTTGCTGACTCTTTGTCAATCTGGTTCACAGCATTCGCTTATGTGGATGATATTCAACTTTTACTTCCACTAGGCACATAATCTACAGGGGAATTTCTAAATAGCAACAAGAAATTAGGTACAATTTTAGATTGGCTAGACGAAAATAAACTAGTAATGAACACAGAGAAAACGAAAATAATGCACTTCCCATGGAAAGAAGGACTAAGACTCGCTGCCCCAATTAACATAAATACCATTCAACTACAGGAAGTTACTATGATTAGAGTTTTGGGGATTATTATTGATCAAAAACTGACATATCACAACCAGATCAGCGCAGTAGTGAGAAGCTGTTTTCAGAGGTTACGAATGATCAGCTCCATTACTCAATTCTTGGATTCATCTTCACTGTATGTCCTTGTACATTCACTGATCATTTCAAAGTTGGATTACTGCAATTCACTCTATAAAGGAGTTGCTCTAAAAGAAATCAAGTTTCAAGTTTATTATCTTTTTAATATACCGACCATCAACAGGTATCTGGCCGGTTCACAATAAAATTATAAAAAGAGAAAAGAGTCATAAATATAAAAGGAAGATGGGTGAACATCAAAAACATAACTTGACTGACATGAGAGTGAGGATAAGAGGGAAAGGAGGGGAAAAGTTACATGTTTTGGAGAAGAAAGGGAGAAAGTGGGAATGGGGAAAAACATATTGGGTGGGGTCGCTTTATTAAAGCGGTTGGTTAAATAAATTGGAACCAGCAGAGTAAAAGAGAGAAAAAAGAAAGAGAGGGAAATGGAGAGGAAAAAGTTAAGAGAAGAAAAAAAAGAAATCCGTCGACTACACTTAATTCAAAACACCGCAATAAAAATTATAACGAAGAGGAAACACCTCTTCTCAAAGAAGCTCATTGGCTGCCAATTGTTCACAGAATCACCTTTAAAATAATATTTTGAATGTTAATAATGCTATTAACTACAGCCCCATCATTCCTAGAAAGCTATATTATTCCATATATTCCTACTAGAAGTTTGAGATCAGAGGACAAAAACCTTCTAGTAATTAAGAACATAAGAATTGCCATCTCCGGATCAGACCCTGGGTCTATCAAGTCTGGTGATCCGCACAAGCGGAGGCCCCGCCAGGTGCACCCTGGCATAGTTTTAGTCCCCGTTTGCTTCTCAAGGGAGATGTGCATCGAATTTACCCTTACCCGTATCACTCTATGCCACTCTTAAGGAGATGTGCATCTAGTTTACCCTTAAATCCTAGAACGGTGGATTCTGCAATTACTTCCTCTGGGAGAACAATCCAGGTGTCCACCACTCGCTGTGTAAAAAAGAACTTCCTGATATTCGTCCTGGACCTGTCCCCCCTCAGCTTCAGTCTATGTCCTCTTGTCCGTGTCACACTGGACATTGTAAATAACTGCTTTCCCTGCTCCATTTTGTTGACTCCTTTCAGTATTTTGAAAGTCTCAATCAGATCCCCTCGCAGTCTCCTCTTCTCAAGGGAGAACAACCCCAGTCTCCTAAGTCGTTCCTCGTAGTCCAGGTTCTCCATACCTTTCACTAGCTTTGTTGATCGTCTCTGCACCCTCTCTAGCAGTTTTATATCCTTCTTTAGGTATGGAGACCAATGCTGGACGCAGTATTCCAGGTGCGGTCTGACCATGGCTCTGGAGAGTGGTATAACTTTCTCCGATCTACTCGTAATTCCCTTCTTTATCATGCCTAGCATTCTATTTGCTTTCTTTGCCGCCGCCGCACATTGCGCCGACGGTTTCAGGGTCCTATCTATCAGTACACCCAGGTTGGACCCTGAAACCGTCGGTGCAATGTGCCATCAATGTTCCATCACTCCCAGAATATGGAACTCTTTACCGAAACTTATTAAGGAAGAAAAATCATTGGGTAAATTTAAAGGACTGTTAAAATGCTGGTTGTATAAGGATGCCTTTGAGACATAATCGCCGGATTCTCTTTTTGACCACATTCATTGCAGAAACTTTCACCTCCTTTGTCCCAGGCCTCGAGAAATTTTTAAAATAAATAAATAAAAATCTTTTAAATTTTATTTTTACTTTTTTTTTTTTTTAATTACACTTTTAAAATTCTTACCCTCCATTGTACTTACCTTTCTTTTTTTCTTTACTATGCTTATTGTAGTTCTCCCCACTTTCCCTATGTATAAGTCTGTAATGTGTGTGTTTGTTATAGTTAGTAACTGAGACCCTGTTTTTAATTGTAAATCACTTTGAATTTATGATATTGCGAGACATCAAAATTTTAATAAAACTTGAAACTTCTGTGAGACCTCATTTAGAATATTGTGTACAATTCTGGACCGCACCTTCAAAAAGATATATAAAGGATGGAGTCGGACCAGAGGAAGGCTACTAAAAAGGTCAGTGATATTTGTTATAAGGCAGATGGAGACAGATGTAAATATCTCAATACGTGTACTTTAGAGGAAAGGAGGGAGAGGAGAGATGATAGAGATGTTTAAAATACCTATGTGGTATAAATGCATATGAGGTGAGACTCTTTCATTTGAAAGGAAGCTCTGAAATGAGAGGGCATAGGATGAAGTTAAGAAGGGATAGGCTCAGGAGTAATCTAAGGAAATAATTTGTCACAGAAAGGGTGGTAGATGCAAAGATAATCTCCCATTACAGGTACACTTCTCCCTCCGGATTCGCGGGGGATAGAGGCAGAGCCAGACCGTGAATGGTGAAATACCGCAAATATCTTCTGGTCCGGCTCTGACCCACCCCCGCCTTCCCCCCGGCATCCCGGCCTTACCTGGTGGTCTAGCGGGCTTTCGGGGCAGGAGTGATTTTCCTACGCTCATGCCCTGTGTAGATCGCCAATAGGAAACGGCTGCCGTGAGTTCTCGTAGTCTCTCGAGACTATGATGGGAATGCCCCACAGCCATTTCCTATTGGCAAACTACATGGGGCAGGAGTATAGGAAGATCGCTCCTGCCCTGAAAGCCCGCTAGACCACCAGGTAAGGCCGGGACGCTGGGGGGAAGGCTGAACTATGGGGTTTTATTCTTTTTTTTCCCCCTCCCCAAAAAATTGCAAACATGTGAAATCGCGATTGCTAAAACCGCGAATGGGGAGGGGGAAGTGTAGTTGAGACAAAGACTTTGAATTTAAGAAAGCGTGAGACAGGCACATGGGATCTCTTAGGGAGAGAAGGAGATAGAGGATGCTGCAGTGGGGCAGGCTGGATGAGCCATTTTGCCTTTATCTGCCATCATGTTTCCGTTTCTACGTTTCACTTATGCACATAGGCCCAGATTTTATAAACGGTGTCTGAAGTTAGGCGCCTAGATTGGTGTGCTTAGTTGATCTAGGCACGTGACTTAATTATTCAGTTTGGCTTAATTGACATCGTTAATTGAAAAGCTCCATTAAAAAGCCATTTAAAAACAGCTAGTAGGCGCCTAACTCAGTAGGTGTCTACTCCAAGGCACCTATCAGAAAGTATGTCTGGTTAGGGTCAGATTCTGAGTGGATTTTGAGTGATGTTTGGCTTAGGCGCACTCATTTAAGCCAAGATAACCCTGGACTAAATGGAGTGAGCCTAAGGTTTCAACATTTACTGGCACCTAAGACTGCTTAGATGCTGCTAGGCGCGATTCTATAAACAGCGCCTAGCAGATGATTGACAATTGTGCTCCTCGGTGCCTAGAACTGAGGCACTATTTATAGAATCAGGGCCATAATTGACAGTTACACATTTAAGTGCTATTCCACGAGGGTAAATCAAAACTTAAAAGCAATTGTTAAATTACGCAATAACCGGAACAGAGCTAGCAAAATGCAATATATGTGCTTGTATATTGCCTGTAGGATAGTTCGTCCACGCACGGGGATCCTTTTACTAAGCTGTGTTTTTAGCGTGCACTGAAAATTAGCGCACGCTAACCCCTGCTCTACGCGGAAAAACTAATGCCAGCTCTATGGAGCCGTTAGCGTCTAGCGCGTGCTAAAACCGCTAGTGCAGCTTAGTAAAACGAGCCCACAGTGCAGTGCTCGGCCTTTAGTAATGTGGCAGCCACGAGGTCAGAAACATGGACGCTCCATTGCAAGATTGCACCATCGAAGAGCAGCGCACAATAATGCGCTTTCTTCGGGCTGAGGGCGTGACACCTGTGGAAATTTACCATCGGCTATTGACGAGCTCATTGTAATCCATTTACATATGATTATTGGAGGCTGCCACAAACTGTGGAAAAGACTGCGATTAGCCATTTTGGGCATTGATAGTTGAAATACGTTGACGCTAAATTGGTTAAAACTGGTTTAATGTCGATCATTAAAGGCACGGTAAGTTTTGAGCATATGGGCCTCAGTCAGCCCTGAGAGCTCTGAAAAAATTGCTTCCAGTTCATCAGACCTAAATCACATGGTTGACAGTTTTCTCATCAAGTAAAGATTTGTTCAACATCAAAGTATTTAAGGAACATGCCAGTAAAGTTTGCTTTTAGACATTGTTCTCTTGTAAAGTCTGGGATGAAAGGGGATTGGTCACAGAGCTCAGGGAACAACTGTTTCCTTTGAAACTATCTATAATTGGCTAGACTGGATAAATCCTCAGGGGGACTGTTTAGCCTTGAAGGAATAGAAAAGTAAGCCTATTAAAGATATTAGCGGACCTCAGGTTGAGTTCTTGGAATGTAAACGAGGGGTTTTTTGAGCTCAGGCGGCAACTCATGGGTGGCCAGCACCAGACAATAGTCTAAATAAGCACTGCCTCATACATCATCTGATCCAGAGTGTGCAAACCAGGCAAATAAATAAAAGTGCTAGAAAAATCAAGGTTAAACAGTCACACCTGAGAAATTTAACTTTAAAACTATATAAACTTCCAAGAATCTGCCTTGTGAATGTAATGAGGCACAAAATATAATAAAGTGCTGTAGATAATCCAAACTCTAAAATAAAGGAAGCCCTTGAAGTATCTTATTGTGTTAATAAATGAGTTAGTATCACATAAACAGACTATGAATCTTAATAAATAAGTTGATAATATCATACAAACAAACTATGAGTACATAAACATTCATAAACCTTTATAAGTATTGTAATACTTCACACATTACTCAAAAATCGTTCCGAATGCTTCGTGAAAGTTAATCTACCTACAAGCAGTTCATAATATCATTTCATTCATGAAGAGTTCTAGGTGTTCCCTGATGGAGACCTAGGTGTTCCCTGATGAAGACCTTATTTACCCGTATCCCTCAATGTGTTTTGCAAGGAGGTGTGCATCCAACTTGCACTTGAATGCCATAATGGAGGTTTCCGTCACAACCTCCTCTGGGAGAGCATTCCAAGCGTCCACCACTCGCTGTGCGAAACAGAACTTCCTGACATTTGTCCTGGGCCTGTCGCCCCTCAATTTCAGTCTGGACAAGAGGTCATGGACAGAAATTGAGGGGCGACAGGCCCAGGACAAATGTCAGGAAGTTCTGTTTCACACAGCGAGTGGTGGACGCTTGGAATGCTCTCCTGGAGGAGGTTGTGACGGAAACCTCCATTATGGGATTCAAATGCAAGTTGGATGCACACTTCCTTGCAAAACACATTGAGGGATACGGGTAAATAAGGTTTTCATCAGGTAACACCTAGATTGGCCTCCGTGTGTGCGGGTCACCGGACTAGATGGACCAAAGGTCTGATTCGGTGAAGGCATTTCTTATGTTCTTATGTTAGTCCAAAATCACAATATAGTGTCTTATTTCAAAACTACTGCCACTCCAAGGAGTACTTAGCTATTCGTATTTGAAAGATAGATACAGCCCCTCGTTTACATTCCAAGAGCTCATACTGAGGTCCGCTAATATCTTTAATAGGCTTACTTTTGTATTCCTTCAAGGCTAAACAGTCCCCCTGAGGATTTATCCAGTCTAGCCAATTATAGATTGTTTTGCATATTGGACTTATTGGCAACTGTTGTGTCCATAGGGTTATATTCTTTTTGTCCTTTGAAACTAGTCATTTAACACTTTTTACAAGCACAAGGCTTGTAAATTTGATTACAGGTACAGGAGCACTCTGCCCCAAATCAAACTCTAGAAGGCTGAAAGTTTACGAGGGCTGTATCCTGCAAGGCATATAGGGTGGGTCTGTAACACATATAATATGTACAACTGCAGAACTATAAAATATATATGACTGCCGAAGTATGGACAGGGCAACCAGTAGCAGCATTATGCAGCCAGAAGCGATAGGGGAAGACACCCCAGGAAGGGCTCAGACTCTATCAAGTGAGTATTGTGGAAGAAACGCAAAACGCTAAAAAATAAAATAAATCCAGATTACTGTATAATGCTCTTAAGAGATTACTGTATAGTGCTCTAAGAGCACTATTTCCAGGATGCAAATAGCAACAACCTTTTCAAAGACATATAACTCCTTAGAATATCTAATCTAATTTGAATTTCTGCATCGCACTTATCCAGTACAGGCTCAAGGCGATTTACAAGCTAAGAGGCCCATATAGTAATATGGGGAATTTGTAGTTACATCACACCAATAAGTAAAAGTTACATAGGGCGCCTTTTACAAAGGTGCGTTAGGGCCTTAACGCGCGAAATAGCCGCACATGCTAGCCGCTGCCACCTCCTTTTAAGCAGGTGGTAATTTTTCGGCTAGCGTGCGCTAAAAACGCTAGTGCCCCTTTGTAAAAGGAGCCCATAGTTGCAGGTAGATATCGTTATTTTATTTATTTATTTAAAACACTTTTAATCCGCCTTTATCCAAGGCAGCTTACAAATTTCAATACGTAATAAAATAGGCATTTAAAAAAAAAAAAAAAAGACATCCATCAATTAGAGGAAAATATAAAGTTACAATATTTTATCTGAATAGCTTCAGCACAACTGCAGCCGAACTAATTCTTAAATTCCATCACTCTTCAATTTAATAAACCATTTTTCAGTAAAAACATTACTCGATGATTTTTATATATTCACTATAAAAAGGCTTGAACAAACAGATTGGGTTTTAAGCAACTTCCCATATTGCAGGAGATTTCTACAAAGATGTAACATTCCTGACAAGGCATTCCACATCAGTTAGAAACATAGAAACATAAAAAATGACGGCAGAAAAGGGCCACGGCCCATCAAGTCTGCCCACTCTAATGACCCACCCCCTAATTCCCTCCATGAAGAGATTGAAAGGACACATTTGAAAGGATAAGTCTTCTGTCTCTGTCTGTGCTGGAGGTGCTCAAACACAGACAGTGTGTGTGTGGTTGTTCTCTTAATGTTCTGGGAAAAGGCCATTTAATCTTGTTAATGAAGTGAGCAATGGAGACAATGGAGGTTCGACCCCCCACTGCCATGTACCGATTGAGAGAGATAAGGGAAGCTTTAACACCTTTAGATTTAAACAATGAAGCACATATCCTGCTCATCCACCCACTCCCCTCTCTTGTCCAACCCCCTTTTCCTGTATTGGTTACACTGACCCTTGTACAAAAAAAAGGTATAAAGCTGGATGTAAACTAATAAAAGATTAGACAATCTCTTTGGAACTTCTGTGAATCCTTCTTTCCTAAGGAAATTGCCTCCTGATATCCGATCAGGGGGCAAAGTGTGTGCAGGGCAGTTTCGAGACCAAGAAACGGACTCGGTTCATTTTCAGAGATCCCACATGCTTATCCCATTTTTTCTTAAAATCTTGCACGCTGCTGGCCTCGATTACCTGCCATGGAAGATCATTCCAATGATCAACCACCCTTTCGGTGAAGAAATACTTCCTGGTGTCGCCATGAAGTTTCCCACCCTTTATTTTCAGCGGATGCCCTCTTGTGGCCGTGGCTCCTTTAAGAAAAAAGATATCTTCTTCCACCTCGATACGGCCCGTGACATATTTGAACGTCTCAATCATGTCCCCCCTCTCTCTGCGCTCCTCGAGTGAGTATAGCGCACTAAAAATGAGTATGCGCTAAATGCTAACGCGTCCATTATATCCTATGGACGTGTTAGCATGCTTTAGCATTTAGCACTCTCTAAGACGCACTAGTGTGTTTGTGTAATTTTTCTTGTTTTCTTATCCGCATAGAACTGGCTGACTACAGAGAAACAAGAGCTCTTCGTTCATACATTCCGGATATTTTTCTCTCTCTTTGTGTCCAGCAACAAATTATTCTCCGATCTCAGCTTCCGCGTTGGAATATACGTCAAACATTTTTCCAAATAATATGGCAGAGAATCATAAAAACCCCGATGTATGAGTTTCAAAACTTTGAATACGTATAATACAAAATGCTATGGGCACTTCAAAATAGGAGAGATATGCTCATATCGAGCTACTCCCTTAAGCAACCGTGCAGCCGGGTTTTGTATCATTTGCAACGCTTTGATACGCATCAGTGGTAAACCCAGATAGATATCATTACAGTAATCCATGATAATACCAAAGCTCAAAGCACCTGCCTCAAATCACAATTTGATAGTACATTCTATGAGTTTAAGTCAAATTCAGGCCGTTTTGACAAACCCTGCCTGCTTCAGAGGTTCGTACAAATTCAAATGAGATGAACAAATAAACTAAATTATGTTGACTCTCAAAAAAAAATCCAGACAAGCAAATATCAGCTGTGCTAAATCTGAGTCAGCGTTTACTTCTGCGGACATTTACCACGGATTATCACAGCTTCCTCACCTCTCAATCCCTGCTCACCCCTATTTACTCAGTTGCTGTTCTTTCTACCACTTACATCCAATCTACCAGTTCCTCTACACCTCCAGTGCCCATTCGCAGCCCCACTCTCCCCTCCATGCCATAGCGGCTGCTCCTCTGCCCACAATTTCCTTTGAGCAAAGACCCTGGTCACTCTACCCATCCATGCCACAGTCCCCATTTTCTCCGGGTCTGATCAGACAATCCTTTCTACCCACACCGCATTACTTCTCACTCATTTCCCCATCCCCCATTTGCTGAACTCCAGCTCACCCATGCCAAGTTCCCCATGCTACTCTCATCTCCCGAATTCCCCAGATATGATTTTTCTCCACATCCCTGGGACCCAGCTCATTCTGTGAGAAAATCCGTGCTGTGGCCTTCTTCTCCCTTTGACGTGGCTCACGTTTGGAAAGGTTTCTGAACCACTTGAGGGCCTATAGATTTCTTGGATGGAGGCCTGCATAGTTCAAAAAGCTTCTCAGATTGCGCCACTTGGAAGGAAGGGGAAAAAGAGCGCTAGGCCTTTGCTGACTGCTAGCAATGCTAGGCTGACACACAGAGATAGGGGGCTGACTCAAAAAGGAAGTAAGAGCAACACTGCAGATGGTGTATTTTTAAAATCAACTTTATGCCTAATGTAATGTATCATTTATAGCCCGTCAACTCCCAATAAGTCTCAAAGCAGATTACATTCAGGTAGATTTCATTATAAGCAGCAAATAGCATATTACAAAAGATTTATTATTATTATTTTTTTTTACAAATATGTTTTCAGTGCCTAACAGAAGAATAAGAATTGATAATCCCCAATTCTTATGGTAAAGAGTACAAAACTATTTAGAATTTTTAAAATAAGAAACACCCAACAATGAAGTAAAATAAATTAGGTCCCCTTTTACAAAGGCGATTATCACGGTGGGCCACGGTAATTGCTCCGATGCCCATGGGCATCGAACTGTTTGATGTGTGGCCACTGCTACCGCATCGTTGTAAAACGAAGGGTGGGGGAATTGTTTATTAATAGTCCTTGATAACCAAGTATTATAAGGAGAAGAAAACAGACTGACTAAGTACTTGGGACTTCAAAAATCTTGTAGTTCTATCCGAGGGGGCAATGGATGGGTATGGGAGAAAAGAAAATGCACCACTGGGTTTTAGCCATTCAGCCTGAAATGGCCTCCCTAAGCCTTTTATACCAAACATCTATGGGTTTAAGGTTAAATCCATCACCAAGTAGTTAATGAGTACTATGGAGATTAAGTAATGTAACCTACTGTTAAGGCAAGGTAAAAAAAAAAAAAGCCAACAAAAACAAAACCCTTTTGAGTCCCTGAGGCTTATGTTGCGGTTGGTGGATTAGTGCTGAGAGAAAGGCTGATGTTGTGATTGCCTTGATCTGGAAGTATGGGTAAAAGCATGTGTGAGGGCACAATTTTTTAAATATATATATATTTTTTTTTAAAAGAGGGAAGTTGGTCCAGCGAAGACAAGTGATAGAGGTGAGAGAGGGCCACACAGCCATGTGCCAGCTCTGAGTATCAATGGGCGTATGTATGGGAGTGCACAGTTAAAAAAAAAATAATCCATGGTCATGTTGGGACACCAGAGGGATAAGGCCAAGTACGGGCTGGGATCTGGGTGCTATAAATCAGAAAAAGGCTGGGCCAGGAGTTGGAGAAGCAGGTGCAGGCACGCAATGAAAAAATACAATGAAAGAAAGTTGTGGGAGTGAATAAACAGCAGCACTGGGATGGCTGACCAGAATTGGAACCGGGATCTAGCGATGAAGAGAAGAGTATGGGTCTGGAGCCAGAACCTAGTGGCCACATGCACGTATGCCCATGAGTTCAGGAGACTTTGTGGTTAACGTGAGTCATTCAGCTGTAGGGCCTGGATTTCGGGCCAGAATTGGGCCAGGCCATGGGTGAGCCATGCAGGTCTATCAAGTTTTTATTCATTTACTACTTCGCCTATTAGAAGTCCTTCTAATCTTAATATAAAACAGTAAAAATCAAATCGACATTACAAATCGTAAAAGGAGCACAGGGGAAGATCTACAATAAAAATGTAACAGTAGGGGGATAATACAGTAGGAAGGTGTTACTTGTGTTAGACAAAGCTGTATCCATCTTAATAGTATAATCCACAGAATGAATAATTTTAGGAATATTCATAAATCATCAAATCTTCCCAGCATATCAAAACATATTCATAGTACTATCTTATAAACCACTGAATAGTTTTCTAAAGTGTGTAGAATCCTCAGAGGGCTTGCTTTCCTTAAGAGTTCATAGAAGGATAATAGCCAATATCTTCAATGGATTCTTTTTTTGTATATTTTTTTTAACTTTTTTTTTTCTTATATATAAAGTGCAAATGCAGCATTTTTTTCGTCGGGCTCCAGTGTTTGGAGTGCGACATGAGAACTGCCTTGCTGGGAGCCTCGACCCTGATGATAATTTTGAAACATGGCTTGTCGGTGGAGGCGCTCCCAGAATGCACTTGAAGAATAAGATAAGTTCTTATGCATCTTCTGTTTATTACGGCTAAGTCTGCACAAAAAAACTGCTGCATGTGCACTTTATATATATGAAGAAAAAGTAAAAAAAAAAATATACCAAAAAAGGATCCATTGAAGATATTGGCTATTATCCTTTTACAAAATTGTGCTAGCGTTTTTAACGCACGCACCGGATTAGCGTGCCGAAAATCTACCACCTGCTCAAAAGGAGGCATAGCGGCTAGCGCACACGGCAGTTTAGCGTGCGTTAAGGCCCTAGCGCACCTTTGTAAAAGGAGCCCTAAGGAAAGCAAGCCCTCTGAGGATTCTGCACACTTTAGAAAAATATTCAGTGGTTTATAAGTTAGCTCTACGACTATGGGCTCCTTTTATCAAGCTGCGGTAAGCGGTTAACGCGCGGAATACCGCACGTTCAACCGCCTGCCGCGCTAGTCGCTAACGCCTCCATTGACGAGGCGTTAGTTTTTGGGTGTGCCGCGGGGGTTAGCGCGTGATGAAATGTCAGACGCGCTAACTCCCGTAGCGCACCTTGATGAAAGGAGCCCTATGTGTTGATATGCTGGGAAGATTTGGTGATTTATGAATATTTGAAAAATCCCAGATGAAGTTTAGCCAAATAGTGAACTGAGTAATTTTAGGAATATGCATCACGAAAAAGAAAGGTTTTTAGGTTGGTCTTAAAGGAATTCAAAGAAGTATGTCATCGTAAGTGGACTGGAGGTGAGTTCCAAAGAGTGGGGCCATTAACTGCAAAGGTAGATTGTGGAACATGTTCTTAGACTACTTCCCTATATGTCGGGATTAATAATCGCTTATGTTCCGCTGAGCGTAAAGTTCTTTGTGGAACGTAAGGTTTAAGGTGACGCAACAAATAAATTGGTTCATTTGGTTGTAATACCTTAAAAACCAATAATAGTATATTATACGTGATCCAATGTGAAATTGGCAACCAGTGAGATTTTTTTGAATAATGGAGTAATATGATCAGATTTCGGTGCATTATAGATTAATTTTAAAGCAGTATTTTGAATATTTTTGCAATCTTTTAAGATCTTTAACTCTCACTGCCTTGAACAAGGAGTTATAATAATCTAGTTGCTGAATCACAAGCGAGTGTATTACAATGTTTAATGAAGATGGGCAAATCAATGATCGTATAGAGCTTATCAAACTTTGGGGGTCTTTTACTAAGGAGCGCTAGCCGATTTCGTGCACGCTAAATGCTAACGCACCCATTATATTCTGTGGACGTGTTAGCATTTAGTGCGTGCTAATATTTAGCACGTGCGAAATCGGCTAGCGCGCCTTAGTAAAAGACCCTCCAAATTTATAAAATGTAGACTTAATTCGTTTGCAAAAATTAGATAGTTCCAAATCTCATAGATGCTGGCACTGTCATGCCGATATCGGGACTTTAGATCATCTGTTATTTTTTTTGTCCGCTGATATTTAAATTCTGGAAATCAATTTGGGGACAAATAAATATAGTTCTAGAATCGGATATTCCATTAACATACGAAGTAATAATTTGTGGTACTATGTTACAAGTTAAACCTCTCCTTGATAAATTTAAAAGCCGTCTTTTCTTGATTTTGACTGGAATTGCGATTCAATTGATCGCGAAGAACTGGAAAAGTCACGATAGATTAAATTATACATTTTTGTGGACAAATGTATGTAATACATACAAATAAGAGAGAATGAACGCGGAATGTTTAGGATTTAGTACTTTATTAAAAAAAAAAAAATGGAGTCCATTGACTTTATTTGTTGCTTCACAGTAAAGGATAATGTATTACCTTCTGAGTCTTTTCATTACACATCCGGTGCGGGAGAGGGGTAAGGGAGGGAAAGATACTGGAAAAATGGATATTAAATCTTTTTATTAAAGTAATAAAGCTGTTTAGTATTATCGATAATTGATGGAAGGGAGAGTATAGTTATGTTTCTATATACTATTTATATGAAATGTTGTATTCTCTGTAATAATTTGCTATTTTTAATCAAATGTATTACACTGTTGTAATTTAATAAAATAATAATTATTTTTTTTAAATGTAGACTTAATGATGTTTGAAATAGAAACATAGAAACTGACGGTAGAAAAGGGCCACGGCCCATCTAGTCTGCCCACACCAATGACCCACCCCCCTAACTCCCTCCGTGAAGAGATCCCACGTGCCAATCCCATTTTTTCTTAAAATCTGGCACGCTGCTGGCCTCAATTACCTGTAGTGAAGACTATTCCAGTGATCAACCACTCTTTCGGTGAAGAAATATTTTCTGGTGTCACCATGAAATTTCCCACCCCTGAGTTTCAATGGAAGCCCTCTTGTTGACGTGGGACCCTTATGAAAAAAGATATCTTCCTCCACCTCGATACGGCCCATGACATATTTGAACATCTCGATCATATCTCCCCTCTTTCTGTGTTCCTCGAGTGAGTATAGCTGCAACTTATCCAGCCGTTCCTCATACGGGAGATCCTTGAGTCCTGAGACCATCCGGATGGTCGTAAATTAAAAGAGAGCTCGGTATCAAAAGTCAGAGAGCTGACCTACAAATGGGCAGAGTTATGAGGCTGCAGGTCTTTGTGGCCGACGGGAATGGAACCCGGGAGTTGAGTGCGCGGTGCTGCCGGCTGGAGACAAAGGGGTCAGCAAAGATTGGAGCAAGGGCTTGGCAAGAAGGTAAGAGCACGTGAGTGCTGAGTGAACTGGCTGTGGTTAGAGTGTGTGTGTGTGTGTGCTGAAAGAAAAAAATCCAATGGGAGCTCAGAAAGGTTTACATGAATTTATTCTGGTACTCAAGCATTTTTCCCTATCTGTCCTGGCGAGCTCACAATCTATCAAATGTACCTGGGGCAATGGGGGGTTTAAGTGACTTACCCAAGGTTACAAGGAGCAGCGTGAGTTTGAACCCACAACCTCAGGGTGCTGAGGCTGTAGCTTTAACCACTGCACCACTCACTCCCCTAAATAAAAAAAAAATGTCTGCTTCTTTGAGAGGGGAGGAGTGGCCTAGTGGCTAGAACTGATGCCTCAGTATCCCGAGGTTGTGAGCTTAACCCCAGCCTGCTCCCTATGACTCTGGGCACGTCACCTATCCCTCCTATCCCAGGTACCAGAGTTAGACTGTGAGCCTGCCAGGACAGATTACTATTCAGGTATTGGAAAGCAGTGGCTCCCAACCCTGTCCTGGAGGACCACCAGGCCAATCGGGTTTTCAGGCTAGCCCTAATGAATATGCATGAAGCAGATTTGCATGCCCGTCACTTCCATTATATGCAAATCTCTCTCATGCATATTCATTAGGGCTAGCCTGAAAACCCGATTGGCCTGGTGGTCCTCCAGGGCAGGGTTGGGAACCATTGTTGTAAAGCACTTTGGATGAACATGTCCATGAAAAGGCAGTTAATAAATCTCCATAATATAAAAATTTTTTTTTTTTATTTCATGTTTAAGTTTTTTATTGAATTTTTTTTCCATTTAACAACAAGTGTCATAAATTTTCATACAATTATCTTAACAATACACTTGATATTTTTATAATATATTTTATATATAACATTTCTTGTCTTATTTTTCTTATGGTTTTATATATCATATAATTGTAATTATTTTTCTTATAAAGTTATACAATATATATATTGTAATGATTTTATCAATTATTATTTAAATATGAACCTTTTCCCCCTCCCTTTATTACGTTATTTTCATGTAAGAATATCATCTATTATAATATTTTATTTATAATGTATGATAAAGAGAATAATTCCCTCCCCTTAACCCCTCCCCCCCTCCTTCTTTATACTATTTTCTTATTAATGATTGTAAAGATAAAGTTTATTCTTGAATGAATTTACAACAGAAACTGCAAGATAATAAATAAGTTTATTGGCTCATCAGAAAGTGAAGATTCCATATCTTCCAATTTTTTTTAGACTAAGGGCTCCTTTTACGAAGCCGCGCTAGTGGTTTTAGCGCACGAACCGGATGAGCACGCGCTAGCCGAAAATCTACTGCCTGCTCAAAGGGAGGCGGTAGCGGCTAGCGCACACGGCAATTTAGCGCGTGCTATTCCGCGCGTTAAGGCCCTAGCATGGCTTTGTAAAAGGAGCCCTAAATCCCTTGGGGACATTGAGGTGGAAGGAGATGACGACATGGGCAAGAAATATCGCGTCTGAATCCCAATATTGTCTGGCTAAATGTAACCTCAGGGCATGCTAAGGAGGTAAAATTTCCTTGATGAGAATAAGGACGGCTTTATGGAGCAGCTGGTTAAGGAACCGACAAGAGGCGAAGCAATTCTAGACCTAGTTCTAGAACTGCATGAACTGGTTGCAGGAGGTAATGGTGCTGGAGCCACTTGATAACGATGATGATAACATGATCACATTTAGAAACATAGAAACATAGAAACATAGAAATAGACGGCAGATAAGGGCCACAGCCCATCTAGTCTGCCCACCCTAATGACCCTCCCCTACCTTTCTCTGTGAATAGATCCCACGTGTCTATCCCATTTGGCCTTAAAATCAGGCACGCTGCTGGCCTTAATCACCTGCAGTGGAAGACTATTCCAGCGATCAACCACTCTTTCAGTGAAAAAGAATTTCCTGGTGTCACCTCGTAGTTTCCCGCCCCTGATTTTCAACGGATGCCCTCTTGTTGTCGTGGGACCCTTGAAAAAGAAGATATCTTCCTCCGCCTCGATGCGGCGCGTAAGATACTTGAACGTCTCGATCATGTCTCCCCTCTCTCTGCGCTCCTCGAGCGAGTATAGCTGTAATTTGTCAAGCCGTTCTTCATATGGAAGATCCTTGAGTCCCGAGACCATCCGGGTGGCCATTCTCTGCACCGACTCCAGTCTCAGCACATCCTTGCGATAATGTGGCCTCCAAAATTGCACACAGTATTCCAGGTGGGGCCTCACCATGGATCTATACAATGGCATAATGACTTCCCTCTTACGGCTGGAGTATGTTCACACAGGCAATCCAAGTTAACACCATATAACTTTAAAAGAGGGAGACTGATAACACGCAGAGAATGGTACAAAAGAAACTTAGAGGAGCAGCTGAAAAAGTCAACAATTTAGATCAGGCCATCCTGGAAGCCCATACAGATATATTCCATGTTTTAAAAAAGGAGGAAGTTAGACCAAACGGCAGTTGGCATGGTTAATAAGAACATAAGAACAAAAGAATAGCCTTACTGGGTCAGACCAATGGTCCATCAAGCCTCAGTAGCCCATTCTCACAGTGGCCAATCCAGGTCGAAACTCAAGGTGTAACAATATTGCATGCTACCAATCCAGGGTAAACAGTGGCTTCACCCCATGTCTGTCTCCATAACAGGAAATTGTCCAAACCTTTCTTAAAACCAGCTACGCTATCTGCTTTTACCACAACACGTTCCAGAGTTTAACCATTCCCTGAGTGAAAAAAATTCCTCCTATTGGTTTTAAAAGTATTTCATAAGAACATAAGAATAGCCTTACTGGGTCAGACCGATGGTCCATCAAGCTCACAGTGGCCAATCCAAGTCACTAGTACCTGGCTAAAACTCAAGGAGTAGCAATATTCCATGTTACTGATACAGGGCAAGCAGTGGCTTCCACCATGTCTTTCTCAATAACAGACTATGGACTTTTCCTCCAGGAATTTGTCCAAACCTTTCTTAAAACCAGCTACACTATCCGCTCTTACCACATCCTCTGGCAATGCGTTCCAGAGCTTAACTGTTCTCTGAGTGAAAAAAAAAAAAGTCCTCTAATTGGTTTTAAAAGTATTTCCCTGTAACTTCATCGAGTGTCCCTTAGTCTTTGTAATTTTTGATGGAGTGAAAAATTGATCCACTTGTACCTGTTCTACTCCACTCAGGATGTTGTAAACTTCAATCATATCTCCCCTCAGCTGTCTCTTTTCCAAGCTGAAGAGCCCTAACCGTTTTAGTCTTTCCTTATACGAGAGGAGTTCCATCCCCTTTACCATCTTGGTCGCTCTTCTGTGAACCTTTTCCAGCGTCACTATATCTTTTTTGAGATAAGAAGAACAGAATTGAACGCAGTACTCCAGATGAGGTCGAACAATGGAGCGATACAGGGGCATTATAACATTCTTAGTCTTGTTAACCATCCCTTTTTTAATAATTCCTAGCATCCTATTTGCTTTTTAGGCCACCGCTGCACATTAGGCGGAAGATTTCATCGTATTGTCTACGATGACGCCCCGATCTTTTTCTTGGGCGCTAATCCCCAAGGTGAACCCTAGCATGCAGTAACCGTGATTTAGGTTATTCTTTCCAACGTGCATCACTTTGCATTTGTCCACATTAAATTTCATCTACCATTTGGATGCCCAGTCTTCCAGTTTCCTAAGGTCCGCCTGCAATTTTTCACAATCCGCATGCGTTTTAACAACTTTGAACAGTTTAGTGTCATCTGCAAATTTAATCACTTCACTCATCGTTCCAATTTCCAGATCATTTATAAATAAGTTAAATAGCACCGGTCCCAGTACAGACCCCTGTGGCACTCCACTGTTTACTCTCCTCCATTGAGAAAAATGACCATTTAACCCCACCCTCTATTTTCTATCCAATAACCAATTCCTAATCCACAACTGAACTTTGCCACCTATCCCATGACATTTTAATTTTCTCAGGAGCCTCTCGTGAGGAACTGTATCAAAAGCTTTCTGAAAATCTAGATATACTATATCAACCGGCTCACCTTTATCCAACTTTATTGAATGTCCCCTGGATTTTGTAATTTTTGACAGAGTGAAAAATCATTCCACTTGTACCTGTTCTACTCCACAGGATTTTGTAGACTTCAATCATATCTCTCCTCAGCCGTCCCTTTTCCAAGCTGAAGAGCCCTAACCTTTTTAGTCTTTCCTCATACGAGATAAGTTCCATCACCCTTACCCCCTTGCGAAAGGTCTCCTGCACGTGTTTCTCTCAGCTTGCTATATCGGGATTTGTTCCTTTGAGTAATTTCTACCTTGCCATCCTATGCCTCTTTATAATTATGGCTTCTATTCTTAGATGGTTACAAATGCTAACTTTAGGTGTTTATTGTCTAGCTAATTAGGGGTTATTTAAGGATACAAAAAATATAAGTGTTTATTGGTAGTTTTATTCCACAGGTACCTGTTCCAGGAGAATCAAACATAAACATTAATTTTTATGTCACTTATGAGTTATTGCAAAAGAAGCATAAAATCTGAATGGAGGACGCAAGACAAACAGGAGAGGGGTGAGAGAGTACTAGGGGAAAGGATATTTTTTTTCTGCGTATTCAATTGGCACCTATTTTATTTATGTAGGGCCTGATTCTATAAAAGGTGCCCACATTGTAGATGTAGGTGCCAATCAGCACGGTTGTCAATCAATCGCTAGGCGTTGTTTATAGAATTCTGCTTAGCGGAGCCTAGGCGTACTTAGGTGTCAATAGGCGTCTTGGAGGTAGGCACCAGTATATTAGGTCAAGTTTAACTGGGCTTAATTTACCAGTGCCTAACTTAGGTTAAGCCTTACTAGGTGCCTTAGGTTAGGCCTTACTGGTGCCTAATATGTCTAAGTTAACCACGCTTATTCTACGCTCCCTAATTATGCTTACTTTTCAGGTAGGCGTCGGTAGGCATCAGAAGGCGCTTCGCCTTAGACATCCGCTCCTAACTTTGAATTTTACTTTAAAAAAAAAAAAAATGATTCAATTAACTTTGATGGTACGGTCAGTTTCCACGCCATTTAAGCTAATTTGTTTAATTTAGGTCAGGCGTGGATTTTAGTTAGGCATTGCTAGGCAGGCTCAAATACGGTGCCTCACTAGGGAGCCGTTTATAGAGCCAGGCCTTTAAAGATCCAATATTAAAAACAATTTAAATGTCCAGGCAAAGCTCCTGGCCAAAAAAATTGCCTTCCGGGGATAACGGGGTATTTTCAGTTACACTTAATTGGATAGTTCTACCGAAAATGCCTGGTTAGTGCCCAAGCCGAAACCAGCTATTTTGGAGACGCTCTGAAAGGCAGAGTCGGCGCTTATCTGGTTAAAAGGTGATTTCTAGCACTTAACCAGCTAAGTTAAGTTCTTCATGCGGTTCTGCATAACCAGTTATGTGCCGAATATCACACTTCACTGGCTATGTTTTCGCACCTGTGCTTTGAAATAGCCTACCTCCATATTTACGGTCTGATTTGCTTTATCCTAAATGTAAAGTATTACTTAAGGTTTTTTGTTGTTGGTGGTTTTAAATTGCGTTTAATGATAACACATCTTGGCAGACTTAGTTTTAGTTGTCTTTGGTTTGAATGATGATTTTATTTGGAAATAGTTTGGAATGTTTGGCCTTGTAATGAATGATTTTTTTTTGTGTGTGTTTCCTATCAATATTTGGCGTTCTTGATTTAGGGCTCCTTTTACGAAGGTCCTTAATGCGCGCTAAAATGCCGCATGCGCTAGCCGCTACCGCCTCCTCTTGAGCAGGCGGTAGTTTTTTGCCCAGCGCGCGCTAAAAACGCCAGCGCGGCTTTGTAAAAGGAGCCCTAATTCATTTTAGTATTTTATGTTTTATTTTAAGCCGCTTTAACCTTTTTTGTAATGGCAGGATATCAAATATTCCCCCCCACCACCTCTTTTACAAAACTGCACGAGAGGTTTTTAGAGCTGGCCGGCACACTGGATGCTCTGAGCTGCTCCGACACTCATAGTTAATTCCTTGATCGTTGGAGCAGTGCAGAGCATTCAGTACGCCGGCCGGCACTAAAAACCTCTTGTGCTGTTTTGTAAAAGGATCTCCTTGAAGAAAGGGAGAAAAGGAAGCTCACCTTGTGCGGTAAGACAATATTTGAAGACTGTTTGTGCAGGTGTGCCATGTCTGAGATAAAAGTTGTGAAAGAGTTCTTTCTATTTACAGTACAAATGGTACTGATACCCGTACCTGTGACAAGCCTGTGCTGCTTTAATTGATATCTCAGTTCACTGATAGACATGTTCTAATACTGATAAGAATCGCGTTGCCCTGACCCACCTCAGTTGACTGATACACATGCTCTAGCAATGACACTGCAGTCTAGATTCACTGACACGGTGACAAAATTCATCACCGTTCCCATCCCCACGGATAACCGCGGGAAATCATCCCATGTCATTTTCTAGTGTCTATTTCAACCTCGGTCCTTCTACACTAGCATTCTTCAAAGCAAAGCTTGCGGGTCAGTGGTTGTGGCCATTCATACTCTGATTCTTATGGGAGCCAAGGATAATGAAGCCATTGTGACATCACTGATGTGATTGGCTCTTAGGCACTGGTGGAAAGAGGCATTATGACATCACAATATCTGCTCTGGATACCAGAGACTGTCATTCTGTAGTGTCTGTTTCAACCTCAGTCCTTCTACACCAGCATTCTTCAAAGCAAAGCTTGCGGGTCAGTGGTTGTGGCCATTCATACTCTGATTCTTATGGGAGCCAAGGATAATGAAGCCATTGTGACATCACTGATGTGATTGGCTCTTAGGCACTGGTGGAATGAGGCATTATGACATCACAATATCTGCTCTGGATACCAGAGACTGTCATTCTGTAGTGTCTGTTTCAACCTTCTACACCAGCATTTTTCAAAGCAAAGCTTGCGGGTCAGTGGTTGTGGCCATTCATACTCTGATTCTTCCCTCTTTCCTTAAAGAATGACATGAAGATGGTTTCCCGCGGTTATCCGCGGGGACGGGAACGGTGATGAATTTTGTCACCGTGTCATTCTCTACACTAAACTCACCGATCCGATCCGTGGACGATCCGTGGCGAGTCTTCCCGGGCGACCGATTCACTACGAGTCCTCATGCAAATTAATGCGATCGGAGGAACGCCCCCCCACAGCGACCCCCACGAATCGCTGCAGAGCGATCCAGACACATGTGCAGACTGCACAAGCGAGGTCAAAACGAAGTTTTGAGTGGAACAGAACACGCTTTAGCCAGATATGAACAACACATGTTTTTAACCCACAGGTTGAAACTGCAGAGACAGGGCGGCAGAGAGCAGGAGAGCTGGCAGCGACTGGTCCTCAGCAGTTGCTTCTTTTTGATCGGCCAGCCTGATCGGTGTTCCTTCTTCTGTTTAGTGAATCGCTGCCTTTCTACTTTGCATGCCATTTCCCCTCATTTGCATGTGCGGATCGGATCAGGTGCGGATCGGATCGGGCAGAAGGTTACTGAATTGGGTCGGGGTCGCAAACTGGTCGGGACACAATCAGTGAGCTTAGTGAATCTAGCCCTACATAAGGCATTTTAACACGCCGCAGAAAATTGAGCCACCTCCGCCTGCTAAGAGGCTAGATGAAATTTCCTAATGCTTATACTGCATACGACAAAAGGACTTTAACAAACAATACTTTGATACTAAAATTCTGGAGATCGATTTGGGATCAAGTTAATAATTTATTAGAAAATCCAGTGGAATTATCATATGATACTATTTTATTTGGAACATCTATGAGGGCAAAAAGTCAAATTTTGGCAAAAAATAACAAACTTTTGTTTATAATGACGGGGGTTGCCATACAGCTTATTTTAAAGAATTGGAAAAATTGGGATAGATTAAATTATTCATTCTGGTGGGAATCCCTTTGTTATGTCTTTAAAATGGAAAAGTTTATGGCCATTCAGAAGGGTTATTATAAAAAAAATTTATGGAAGTTTGGGAACCGTTAACTAAGGGCTCCTTTTATCAAGCCACACTAGCGGGGTTAGTGCGCATGACTTTTAATCATGCGCTAATCCCCACGCTGGCCAAAAAACTACCGCCTGCTCAAGAAAATTTGAAAACAGCATCAGAAAATTTTTTTTCACAGAAAGGGTGGCGAATGCTTGGCATGCCCTTCCAGTAGACAAAAACAGTGACGGAATTCAAAATGGTTTGGAATCAAAGTATAGCGCATTTCTGCCCGTAGCAAAACAAATAACTTTCCTGCTTGGGAAAAAAGCATAGACGGGAGTAACCTCCAGGGAAAAGCAGTTACGACCCTAACCACCCTACTGAGCAGACTACATAGGGCAGGCTGGTCTTGTCTGCCGTCATTTCGAAACATGATGGCAGATAAAGGCCAAATGGCCTATCCGCAGTAACCATTATCTCTCTCTCTCTCCAGGAGATCCCACATGCCTATCCCAGGCCCTGTTGAATTCAGACACAGTCTCTTGTCTCCACCATTTAGCATGTTACTGTGGTAACAACTAACAGAGACCTGACACACCTCAGCTCATAGACAAACATTCTTAATACTGACGTTGTATAAAGCACAACAGATATTTATAAAGGGAGCGAAGATTTGATATAACTTGGCTCAGTGAAAGAACAAAAAAAAAAAAATGCTTTTAAAGAAATCTTTACAGTGGGAACATCAGAATCCTTTTCTTGATTATACAGGTGAAAGTTAAATATTTTAGTTTAGCCAAGAGTGCCTTCTATTGTCTTTAAGGAGTTTCCAAGATACTGTATTTTATAGAGGCTCTCGCTCTCTCATCATTGTTAATAAACTTGTTTGTCCAGGGTATCGACTTTCAGGTTTAGCCCTCTGCCTTGGGTTAAGATTATTTTTAAGGACTGTTCACTTACCAAACCGGATGCTCCACATTTTCTTACATTTTTTTCACAACCTGTAACTTAAGAAGAATAGCTATTTCCATCAGGAGAAGAGCTCTCTGTTTCTCCACTAGAGGGAGGCCATGAACCCACCGCAGTGGTGGCGAACCTATGGCACGCGTGCCAGAGGAGGCACTCAGAGCCCTCTCTGTGGGCACGCGCGCCTTCGCCCCAGCACAGAGTTCGACAGAGATCGTTACTATAAAGCCAGAGGGACGTGGGGCCGGGCTGCTCCCCTCCCCTTACATCACCCGCCTCTCTGCCCAGCAGTCCAATGGGAGCGCTTCCTCCCTCCCCTGTCTGGGGTAAGGTGGGTAGCTCACATGTGGCATGAGGGTGTGGCGCAGATGGCAGCCTGTCGAGTCTGTGGCGAAGGTGATTCCTGCGGCGGGGTTGGCGAGGAGCATATTTCATGGCGTAGCCTAGCAGAGGGGAGCAGATTGTTGATTCAGGGAATATCCATTAGTGTTAGCTATTATTGGTATAGAGAGAGATTTGAATTGGGTGCAAACTTTTACCTTTCAATAAAAGTTGTTTGTGCCATTGAAAGCTCTGATGTTGTGGTTTACTTTTAAGACAAAAGATGTTAATGTATGAGTTGTTTTTTCTAAACTAAAACCTTAGAGGGGCATAATTGAAAGGAACGTCTAAATCCGTTTTCGTCTAAGTTGCAAGTCGTCCAAAGTAAAAAACAGCCTAGGACACATTTTCGAAAAATACGTCCAAAACTTTTTTTCTTTCTAAAATCGTCTAACTATACGTCCTGCCGATCTGATCGTCCAAGTCACTAAATCATCCATCTTTATACCACATTTTCATCCAACTTTTCGTCCGAGTCAAAAACGCCTAGAACAAGCCCTGTTGGACGTGGGAGGGGTCTGCAAAGTGATGGACTGAACACCTAGACATGGCACCTAAATAATGGGGTACCTTACAGGGCACGGCTGTGAACGTCACAAAAAGGGTGCCATGTCTTCTCCTCACTACAGCTCCCTTATAGGTCATGGTGAGCCCCCCAAACCACCTCCAGAATCCCCTAGACCCACTTATCTACCACCCTAATAGCCCTTATGGCTGCAGAAGCCACTTATATGCCAGTAAAAAAGGGTTTTGAGGGTGTATAGGGGAGTTCACATATTTCAATATCAATGCAGTGATTACAGGGACTTATGGGCATGGGTCCTCCTCTCCATGAGTCCCTAACCCACCCTCAAGACGACTTAAGCCGCCTCTGTGCTGGACGACTAGGCTTTCCTATGCCAGGCTGCCAGGTGATGATGCCAGGAGGCTGAATTTTAAAGGTGTGAGTAATATTTTTATGGGGGTGAGGGGTCAGTGATCACTGGGGTAGTGTGTGGGGGGTCTTTTTTATGTGTTTGCAGTGCTTATCTGGTGACCTTAGGTGGTTTTTTGTGACTTAGACCATGATTTACATGGTCTAAGTCACAACGTCCAAGTTCTGTCGATCCTGTGCTGTATAACTTTCTGTTATACATGCTGTACAACTAACTCTAAGCCGGCCCACGTCCTGCCCAACTCCCACCCTCGACACTCCTCCTGAAACACCCCATTTAGCTTTGGTCGTTCAGCGGCACTATGAAGGCCTAGGTCGTTTAGAAATACGTCCAAAACCCGTTTTTATTATTGGCACTTGGACGTATTTGGACAATGTTTGTCCAAGTGCTGACTTAGGCCGGTTTTTGGACGTTTTTCTCTTTCGATTATGAGTCCCATAGTATTCCGGTTAAATTGCCGTTTTGGCATTTTGTGATATATAAGTGGGTTTTGCGTTGCAATTTGAGCACTTGGTCTCTAAAAGGTTTGCCATCACTGCCCTACCGTTTCAGGGTTGCTCTCCTGGCTAGGGAAAAAAAGCTATTGAATTTCTCTCTGCTCCTATTGATCACTGAATGATGCCAACGAAATACCCCTTCCCTGGGTACTTTTGTGTTTTGCTCACCCTAGGCCGGGGGTGTCCAACCTGTGGCCCCGTGAAGTATTTTGTGCGGTCCCGGTCGAAGGCGATGCTGTGTTTTCCTCTGCTGCCCCCGGGTGTTTACCGTCTTGCCGGCTCCCTCCTCTGTCTCGCTGCAGCGTTTCTGTGGCCCCAGAAACATTTTTTTTGGCCAATGCGGCCCAGGGAAGCCAAAAGGTTGGACACCCCTGCCCTAGGCCTACTTACTAAACCATGTAATTCTATAAAAATTACACGCAATTTTGGTCACATATCTGAATGTCATATGCAATTTAATTGAATAAAAAGCTAATTAGCATCAATAATTGGCGTTTTAACACGCAATTATTGGTGATAATTAGAATCAATTACAGGTTACGTGCGTAAATTTAAGTGCAGGATTTAGGTCTAAATTTTACATGTGAGTCAAACAGGGGGTGTAGAAATGGGCAGGTCATGGAAGGGTCATGAGTGGATTGGGGGCATTACTTTAAGTTAAGCATATAATTATAGAATAAGGGCATCTGCACCTAAATTTAATCACGTTTCTCAGGCATAAGTGCTATTCTATAAACCATGCCTAACTTTAAGTGCAGTTTATAGAATAGCACTTTTTTTGCACCAGTATTTTAGGTGCAATCTGTAGAATTCAGTCTCAAAAAAACAGTTAATGCCCTCCCTAAACAATTAGCCCACATTATGGCCCTTACTCTATAATGGTGCCTAAAAGTTAGGCACTGAGTATTGTGGCGCTTAAGCGTGATTCTAGAAAAGCTAGGCGCAGTTTATAGAATCGTGCTTAGTGGCTCCTAAAGTGGGCTTAGTCGACAATTTTGCATGAGGTTAAACTCTTTATAGTTTAAAAAACTTTCCTTTAACAATTAAAAAGAAAGATATATAAACTATAAAGAGTTTTACCTTATGCAAAATTGTCATTTCTTTAATAAGACATTAACTATTTTTTTTGTGGCCCTCCAAGTACTCTATTTTTTCTGCAGCACTCACATTTAAAGTTTAATATCTTTTCTTTCTCAAAACTGGCACATTTCAATCACTAAATTGAAAATAAAATCATTTTCCTACCTTTGTTTGGTAATTTCATCAGTCTCTGGTTGCACTTTATTCTTCTGACTGTGCATCCAATATTTCTTCCCTTCTTTCAGCCTCCTGTATGCTTCCTCTCCTCCAGACCTCATTCCCTCCCCCAACTTTTTCTTTCTTTCTCCATGTCTGTCTTTCTCTGATTCCGTGTCCCAATTTTTGCTTTGTTTCTGGCTCCCTGTCCTCCCCCCCTTCTTTCTTTCTTCCTTCCTGCCCTCCCCCATGCCACCACCGCCGGGGAATAGGCTGCTGCTGCTGCTGCTGCTGCCGCCATCGGGAACAGGCCGAGATCTCCATGCTTCTCTTCTTCATGGGGCCGACCAACTCTCGCCGTCGCCCGACGTCAATTCTAACGTCGGAAAGGACGTTCTGGGCAGCCAGGCAGCGATTGGCTAGCCAGAACGTCCTCTCGACGTCAGAATTGACGTCAGGCGGCGAGAGAAGCAGGTAGATCAAAGAGCACAGTGCCGGCCTGTTCCCCGATGGCAGCGGTGAGAAGGGAAGGGAAGCAGGTTGGGCACCACTGCTCTAGACGAGCCGCACTCTAGGGAGAACAGTGGAGGGTGGCCAGCTGTGCGGACCACCCCCACCCCTTGGTATGCCACTGGAGCAGCAGCGTGTCTGGCCAGCTCGTTCCATTCAAAGCCGTGGGTGGCGGCTCCTTGCAAGATCCGCGCCTGCGTCTGAAGCCTCTCTGATGTTGTGATGTCAGAGAGGCTTCCGATGCAGGAGTGGATAGCGCAAGGAGCTGCCAACCCGCGGCTTTGAACGGAACGAACCGGCCAGACACGCTGCTGCTCCAGAAGGAAGAGAATGATCCAGTCCAGACTGCGGGCCACAAATAAAACCTGGAGAGCCACATGCGGCCCATGGGCCTGCTTATTTGAGACCGCTGGTATAGACATAACATGCAGACATAAAATACTGACTTAGTGGGCATACGGTGGATTTAATTTTGGAACATTCAGTGTAGATATCACTTGGAGGTAAGATAGCTTTCTTAGGAAGTGGGTGCATGTTTGGTGTCGGAGAATGTAGCAGTAATTCAGGTACTAATGGACTGACCACATAGACATCCTGAAAGAGCAATGGGACAGCTTGGAGGGTACTGCTGTGAACTTCACATAAAGGGTGCCAGCTATATATCTCACCATAACTTCCTTATAATTTAGGGTGAGCCCCCCAAACTCCCAAAACCTACTATACCTAACTGTGTACCACCCCAATATGGCTATAGGTTTCACCTATAGGGCAGTATAGTAGGGTATGGGTGGGCTCACACATTCTACCAGAAATGTAGTGATTAGAGTGGCTTATAGGCCTGGGTCCTCCTCTCTATGGGGGCCAGACAGCAATCATGCTTTGCTCAGGGAGGGGGGGAACAGAAGGGGGGCACGGAGAAGGCAGGCATAGCACAACAGGGGTCCCAGGGGGAGAGGGAAAGAGGAATGACAGACAGACAGGGGGCCAGAAAGACAGACAGAAAGGAAGACAGACAGACAGTGGCCAAGAAGAGATAGACAAAGAAAAAAAGATAGACAGACAGACAGCGTCCAAGGAGAGAGAGACAAGGAAAAAAAGACAGCGGTCAAGGAGAGAGAGAGAGAAAGAAAGAAAGAAAGACAGACACACACATCTATTCTAGCACCGTTAATATAACATGCTTAAAGACTAGTGTCATGATAATTTCACAATTTTAAAAACAAAAAACTTTAGATCTGAAAAAGTATGTGAAGAGCAGCAACATGAGATCTTCTGATGTTGCTTCTGTGCTCTATCATCCTTGTTTTAACCTTCCTTATTGTTTTCCTCGCACACAGTAAGGTGCAAGGACATGTTATGATATAAATAACCCCTTCAGTGTCACAAGTAGAACTATGTCACTGCTTGCCCTGTATCGGTAGCATGGAATATTGCAACTCCTTGGGTTTTGACCAGGTACTAATGACCTGGATTGGCCACTGTGAGAACGGGCTACTGGGCTTGATGGACCATTGGTCTAACCCAGTAAGGCTATTCTTAAGTTCTTACGATATACTTTATCTGTCCCGGGATGAATGAACTCAGTGATGGTTACAGAAGATGTACACACAGAGCACGAGCTGCAGGGAAAGTAGCCTGATAATTGGAGTATTGTTTATATGTAAAGGAAGGGCAGATGGTGCAATAATTTATTTGATGTTTCTGGAATGGTGTGTGGGCAACTGTGAATTTTTTTTATCTTTGAAACAATAATGCCCTTCTAAAATATACCAATGTTTTCTTGATAGTTTTTGAACGTCCCTTGAAAAATGAGAAAATCTTAAACTAGTTCAAGTTAAATTTATTTAATATACCGCAAATATAGAACCAGGGTTAAAATCTAAGCGGTTTACAAACTCATATAAAAAGGAGGGTTACGAAACAAACTAATACCAATACAAGGACAAAAACAACTGACATCAAATAAGAACACGAGGAGAGAAAGAGAGGTTAATTACAATAAAATCTGAGGTGTGGAAAAGGGAAAAGGATAAAACATCAGGCTAGGGAGTAAAAGGAATCCCTAGTTATCTTGTTTATTTTATTTTTAATCTGCTCTGTTGGATTCTGAATAAAATGCCTGTGAGAAGGAGTAGGCTAAGGGGGGAAATTCTTTAAGAGGCACCTAAAGATAGGCACATAACTTAATTAGAAAAATTGGCTTCAATCATGTTTTGAAAATGCTTTTTCAAGGATCTCCCTGCAAACAATTAGGTAACCGTTATTAAAATCTTAATTTACTCACTTTTATTCTTTTAATGTACAGTTGATCCGGTGGGTTTACATGCCGAGGTAGAGTGGACCACACTGATCTAATTCCTTTCCAATAGGATGTGGGGCAGGAGCTGTCACTTTAAAATTTCCATGTTTAAACGGTCGAAAGAACGCTACCACCATCTTACTCTGAATAGTGAGGGAGAGTCGGATGACAAAAGCGGCACTGGTAGGTAATAATGTGTTGCCCATTTTGTCAGCTTAATTTATCTTTAGGCTTCATCGTAGGGTGAGATACATTAAAATAATAAAATGAGTAAGTTAATCTTTTGATAACGGTTACCTAATTGTTTGCAGGGGGGATCCTTGAAATAATAATAATAATAACAGTTTATATACCGCAATACCGTTAAGTTCTATGCGGTTTACAATAGATTAAGTGAGGTACAAATTGATTGAATTTAAGAGGAGAGAAGAGGAGAGTTAATAGGACCAGAAATGCGTTGTTGAGGAGAAAGAGATTAATAGGACAGAGGAATCACTATGGAGGAGAAAGAAGATGAGTGGGTCAGTTGTCTAGATACTTTAGGAACAGTTGAGTTTTTAGACGTTTTCTGAATTCCTCATAAGTAGTGGGCGAAAGCAGTTGATCTGGGTCTTTACCCCACAATGCTGCTTGATGTGAAAGAAGGTGTTCATGGTGTTTTTTCAGTTTACAACCTCTAACTGGGGGGGAAATGAAGTAGGAATGAGAGCTTCTCTTGTGTCTGTTGGCAGAGAAGGAGAACAGGTCAGTTATGTATTTAGGGGCAAGTCCGTTTAGCGCTTTAAAGCAGAAGCAGGCGAATTTAAACTTTATGCGTGCTTCCATCGGTAGCCAATGTAACTGCCGGTAGTAGGGTGATACATGATCGAATTTCTTTAGTCCGTAGATTAGTCTGACCGTTGCATTTTGCATTAGTTGTACACATTGCATATTTTTTTGGGAAATGGCTAAGTAGGTGATGTTACAGTAGTCAAGTTGACTTAGTACGAGGGATTGGACCAGGGTTCTGAATGCCGACGTATCGAAATAAGCCTTAATGGATCTGAGTTTCCAGAGAGTGAAGAAACCCTTTCTGATTAAGGAGTCCACCTGGTCTTTCATGGTTAGGCATTGGTCTAGAGTTACGCCTAGTATCTTTATGGTGGGCTGGATGGGGTGATTAAGTTCATTGATGCATAGGGGTGTTTTGGTGTCAAACGGATGTGGTGAAGCAATGAAGAATTTTTTTTTTTCTGAATTAAGTTTGAGCTTGAAGTTTGTCATCCATTGCTCCATCATGTTTATGGCTTCTGAAGCCTTGGGAATAGCTTCCGAGATAGAGTCAGCAAATGGGATTATAAGCGTGAAGTCATCTGCATAACTGAATAGTTTTATCCCCAGCTGAGTTAATTGGAAAAGCACTTGCAAAACATGTCAGATCCAATGTCTCTCAGGTCGTAAATTAAGGATAAGAAACGAAGTCATAATTGAGAAAAGTACATAGTTACTACTAAATTAACCTGAATTAAGCTCTATCCTAAGTAAGACACTAATGGATAAGGGGCATTTTAAGAATAAAGAATAAATAAATTATATTAAAGGCTGCTAGAAAAGTGTGTATATGCGGTGGAGGTGGTGTAATTGAGGCCTGCAATAGATTTAGAGACATATTATGTTAAGCTGCAATGAGAACATTAACCCCCTGTTTTACTAAGGTGCGGTATAAAAGAATAAAGTTATTATTATTATTATTATTATTATTAACCGTTAATGCATCCATAGACTAACATGCACACGTTAGCATTTAGCGCGTGGTTAGCATGCGTGTATATTTAGCACGCGCTAAAACACATAGCGCACCTTAGTATAAAAGGAGCCCTTAAACTCGGAATTCTTTTTGGTAAAGTTGCTGATATCTATATAATTTCTGAGTAATAATAATTCTTAAAGTTGACCATCTAAGGAAGAACGGACATTAAGAACGGCAGCTGTTCTGTATCTTGTATTCTGCTTTCTTCAAAATAAGATTCAGGGCTCCTTTTGCTAAGGTGCGCTAGCGTTTTTAGTGCACGCAGGAAATTACCGCGTGCTACGCTTCAAGAACTAACGCCAGCTCAATGCTGGGGTTAAGGTCTAGCGCGCACGGCAATGCAGCGCACGCTATTCCGCGCGTTAAAGCCCTAGCGCACTTTCGTAAAAGGAGCCCTCAATGTGGATTACAGAAAAGCGATCTTTAGCTGACAACTATGGGCGATTCAAATCAAGTGTGAACGCCCACAAGCCATAAAATCCATGGAGCGATAGGACCAAGGTTTTACTGGCATAGGAAGTAGCTGCAAGAAGCTGACAATGAAGGATCGTGCTCCTCACAGACTCAGTAGACATGATGGAGATCAATCAAAAACCTTTATTGTAGAAAGTCATATATAAGGGTACCCGACACAGCTGTGTTTCATCCCACAGGACTGCTTCAGAGGCAATATAAATAATGGTTAACATAAATAAACATTGGCTAGCGCAAATATAATACATAAAATAACTAAAAAAAACCCCATATCTAACATACCCCCTCTTCTACAAAGCCGTGTGGCAACAGCCCCGAGGCTCTTTAAATCTCAATGGGTTTCGGGGCTGTTGCCGCGTGGCAGCCGCTAGCGGGGCTTTGTAGAAGAGGGCGATAGTATAACGTAGGAGCTTGCGCATTTTGAAAGAACCTAAAATTCTGACATCAGGCAAAATGTTTTTGAAGAAGGGCACTGCAATTTTAAATCGTTGTTCTAGAGATCTAATGATTCGACACTTCTCCCTCCGTATTCACGGTTTCAGCAATTGCGGTTTCGATTATTCACGATTTTTAGCTTGCTGGCTCCTCCCCCCAAATTATGTCAGCTTGCATAGAGAAATCGCTGATTCCAAGTGTTTACAGAGAAAATTGCTGATTCCCAGCACTTTCTTCGCCATGTTTTGCCTCTCCTTCAGGAACAGGCCAGGTCTCCCACCGTGTTAATCGTGGTTTCACCATATCCACGATGATTTTTAATAGAAAACAGCGAATAACATATGAAAAAGTTATTCATGGTTTTTCTGTATTCGCAGGTCTGTAATCCCCTATCACAGCGAATACAGAGGGAGAAGTGTATTGATAGAGACAACAGTGGCCATAGAAGGGGACTTATGATCTAAGATAAATGTAATGGAGACAGAATTGAAGGATAAACTGAGACAGGATGGGTTTGATAAATTTATATTAGACTTACAAAAAAATATGGATACATTTTGAGAATTGTTAAAGTGAGTAAAGATTAAAAATTTATACCGAGATGAAAAAGATTACCAGTTAAATCGTGTATACATCTGTAATAAAAGGGAACAAGTGATAATGCAGGATAAGAAAAAGGTAGAATTTGAAAGCTCCTCAGGCGAATCTGAAGGAATGAGTGATGATCCAAGTGGTAACTCCTCAGAAAAAAAACAGAGGTGAAAACAACCTTAAAGAAGGAGGGGGTGAAACCCAGAGGAAGGATGACAGTCTCAGAGAGGATGAGAAAAAAGTCTGGGATAACCACCAGAGTATGGGTACAACAGAAACCATAATTAATTTGTCATCAGTTATGTTGACACATCATCAGCAACAAATATTAAATCTTGGATTGAACTTTGTGTTAGCAGAACTCCCAGATTTTTTAAACTAAAAATTGCATTTTTAAAATTTATTAGAAAATTGCAATTGAAGTTATATATGTTTTGAGAATTCATCATCAGTGGATATATCCATTTGTAAGCCTTATATCATGCTGGATACCACCTGGGGTCATTAATCTGGGGATATCTACCTTTCGAGATCTGGTATTAGCAGATTTAGATACATTTGAACAATTACCATCTAATCACAGAAGTCAGAGAAATGTCAATAAAGAACAATATGAATCCTTATGACAATTGGTTAATAATCACCAATTGATGATTACGAAGACTGATAAAGGCGGAGCTACAGTTGTTCAAGAAAGATGTAATTATGAGATGGAAGAAAAAGAGAACTAGGGGATATCAAAGCATATAAGAAATGTGAAATGGATCCGACCTTTAAATTAATGCGATTACTGAATGGATGAATAGTTTCTACAAACAAGGAATGCTTACTAGTAAAGAATGTCAATATTTAGTGGAAAAATATCCCTAAATACCTAGAATATATTTTGTTCCTAAGGTTCAGAAATCTGAGCAAAATCTACCAGGGTGACCTATTGTGAACAGCAGACAATTGGTATTGGAACCGTTGTCAAAATTTGTGGATTCATTCCTCCAATAAGAAACAATAAAGGTAAAATCTTATTTAGAACATAAGAATAGCCTTACTGGGTCAGACCAATGGTCCATGAAGCCCAGTAGCCCATTCTCACGGTGGCCAATCCAGGTCACTAGTACCTGGCCAAAACCCAAGGAGTAGCAATATTCCATTCTACCGATTCGGGGCAAGCAGTGGCTTCACCCATGTCTTTCTCAAAAACAGACTACAGACTTTTCCTCCAGGAACCTGTCCAAACCTTTCTTAAAACCAGCTACGTTATCCACTCTTACCACATCCTCTGGCAATGCATTTCAGAGCATAACTATCCTCTGAGTGAAAAAAAAATTCCTTCTATTGGTTTTAAAAATATTTCCCTGTAACTTCATCGAGTGTCCCCTAGTCTTTGTAATTTTTGACGGAGTGAAAAATCAATGCACTCAGGATTTTGTAGACTTCAATCGTATCTTTCCTCAGCCGTCTCTTTTCCAAGGTGAAGAGCCCTAACCATTTTAGTCTTTCCTCATATGAGAGGAGTTTCATCCCCTTTACCATCTTAGTTGCTCTTCTTTGAACCTTTTCTAGCGCCATTATATATTTCTTGAGATAAGGAGACCAGAATTGAATGCAATACTCCAGATGAGGTCACACCATGGAGCAATACAGGGGCATTCTAACATTCTTAGTCTTGTTAACCATTCCTTTTTTTAATAATTTGAAAGATTCTTCCCATTATTTATGATTATTGGATCAAAATAAAGGCTCTATGCACAATATCTGGTTGGTATCATTAGACATGGTTTCCCTGTACACTCAGATTCCACAAGATGGAGCATTGCAAGTGATTAGAGAAGTTTTGGAGAGGAGAGATACTGGACAGCGAATATCTACCAAATTTTTAATATGTTTGGCAGAATGGTTGATTTGTGATAATTATTTTTGTATCAGTAAATAAAGTGGGGGCCATGGGAGCCACTTTAGCCTCATCAGTGGCAACTCTTTATGTGGATAAATTTGAACAGACTAATGTTTACCCTTCTCCATTTTTTCAGTTTATTTCTCTTTGATGCAGGTTTCTGGATGACATCTTTCTATTGAAGGGATCTGAAAATGGACTTAAAGAATTTATTAATTGGATGAATGGAAGAGATCCTCATTTGCAATTTATTACTTACAATAGGAAGCAATTGGATTTTCTTGATATACGAACTTATAAATTAAATAAATGTTTCTCCACCACTTTCCCCCCCTCTTTTGCAAAGGCGCGCTAAGCGTCTTAGTGCACGCTGATTTATAGTCTATGGACGCGTTATTGTTTAGCGTGTGCTAAATCAGTTAGCGCGCATTAAGACGCTTAGCGCGCCTTTGTAAAAGGACCCCTTTGTCTAGAAAATCAGTTGAACGGAACACGCTGAAATTCAATCTTTCTATCGCTCAATTTTTGAAGATTAAACGATTTTGCACTTCGTTGGAACAATTTAAGCGACAAGCATATGAACGCATCGTTGTTTCACAAAGAGAGCTCTTTATTTATTCTCATATAACCTATTTTTGAGGATTATCTGATATGGACTCCTGATGAAGGCATGTAAGCCGAAACACAGTTTGTGTTGAGTCCTATGCATGAATTATATTAATAAAGAGCTTTCAAGTATGAGTTTATCTTGTCACTCTTCATTGTGCCTATTTTTTGTTTCCCACTTTTTTTTTTTTACTTCCCTTTTAAAATATGCCCTTTATATTCATTAAAGGCATATTTTTAGATTCTATTTAAAACTGAAGCCAATTTTGTGCTTGCCGTTTTAACTGTGATTTTTTTATGATCATAATTGTTGCAATTAAAATCATAAATATGTTAGGATAGCTGTGGCTTTTTGGAATATGCTTTTATTATTGAATGAATTCTATTTTTAGAAGTGCATGTTTTCGTTTAGCTGTTGTTAGTGCTAATTAAGTTTGATGTGGCTGACTTGTAGTCACGTGACCTAGCCAAAGCGTTAAACTAGCTTTCCTGGCCAGGCAAGGTATAATTATATGTGTTTAGAGACTCCTTTGATGTTTGAATGCTCTGGTAAGTTATTTCTCCTTCTCTTTGATTCCTATGAGATAAAAAATTTTTTTTCAAACCCTTCTTTTTTTTCTTTGGTTATCAGATATAAAACCTTTTCAAAACAGCCACTGACATATAGTATGTTGGCAATACTACACCTTAGGTTTTTATCTTTAGGGAAGTGAAAGACTTATTCCTTGCAGGTATGTAATAACACCTTGATTAACAGGTGTTTTGTCAAAACTAAAAATGCTTTTCTCAGGGGTCTTAATGGGTCTTTAGCTGTCTTATATATATATATATAATAAAATGATATAAAAGTCACACGTGATGCCAGCCAACCGTGGAAGATTTTGTGCGTGTGCTGCATGATTGCAGCCTTTTAACTACTTGGATTTTTTTGTGACTTTTATATAGATTTTTAAATATATTTATAAGATAGCCAATGACCATTAAGACCCCCGAGGAAGGCATTTTTAGTTTTGCCAAAGCACAGTCCATTTCGGGTCACTTGTAATTTTATATATTATTTGTTTTTTTAATGTGGGTCACTTGTGACTTTATATATCCTTTGTGGATCGCTTTTATGTTTTTTGGATGCTTATTAAACTACCAACTGGTACATCTGATCCTGTTCCACAATTTTTGCTGTTTTTCTATTTAATTTCTCTTGTGCAACCCTTTAGCACTTATTTGCATTTTGTTGTTTTATCTTGAAGGTGTGCAACACCACCATTATTAGCTTTAAGATATAAAACGACTAAAAAGTGGCCTAAATAGGTACTTGGATGATCAAAAAGCCTGATCGTCCAAGTACCCATAACCAAAGCTGGTTTTAGATAAATCTAAAACCAGCTTAGGCCTTTCCCCTGCCTCTAAACGCATAGAGTGAAAAGAGGCGTTTTTAGAGGAGGGGAAAGGGCGGGTGGGAGGTGAGCCGACCTAGGCGTACAGCAGGTATAACCAAAAGTTTAGGCAGGTTGCCTAGTTGGCATTTATACGTTTTGACTTAGACCAAGTCAGCACAGGTATAAATGCCGAAAAAGGGGCCGCTGAGCTGATCGCAGCTGCCGTGATGAGCTCAGCAGGCCCTGCAACCTGCCCACCCCCCATCACAACCATCGCGGCAGGAGAGATGGCTCATCTCTCCTGCCGTGATGGTGATCGCCCACCCCCCTGAACCACAGCACTTCGGGGTGAGGATTGCGGCAGGGAATGGATCGATTTTTCACTCCGTCAAAAATTACAAAAACTAGGGGGCACTCGATGAAGTTACAGGGAAATACTTTTAAAACCAATTGGAGGAAAATTTTTTCACTCGGAGAATAGTTAAGCTCTGGAACGCATTGCCAGAGGATGTGGTAAGAGTGGATAGCGTAGCTGGTTTTAAGAAAGTTTGGACAAGTTCCTGGAGGAAAAGTCCTTAGTCTGTTATTGAGAAATACACAGGGGAAGCCATTGCTTGTCCTGGATCGGTAGCATGAAATGTTGCTAAACCTTGGCCAGGTACTAGTGACCTAGATTGGCCACCGAGAAGAATGGGCTGCTGAGATTGATGGCCCGTTGGCTGCATAGGCTGAAGGTGGGAAGGGAGGGAAAGAGAGGCTGTTAAGGGGTGGGGAGGGCAGCCCAGCCCACCTTGGGCTCAAGCCCGCCCAAATTTGGCAGTCTGGTCCTCGAGAGCCTTATTTCATTCGGGTTTTCAGGATTTCCCCAACGAATTTGCATGAGATCTATTTGCATGCACTGCTTTCAATGCATATTCATTGGGGAAATCCTGAAAACCCGACTGGAGGACCGGAGGACCCTACCCCTGGGTGTCAGTCTTAGAAAATTGTCCTCTCTTTGTATTACTTGACTAGCAACACACGCAACCTTGTCAGGCGAATGGAAAAAGCAGAGAAAACCAAACCTCCCCCCAAAAAACTCTATGGAGTGATGATGTTCCTAAATGGACTTTATTTGAAAGTGTCAAAGTTCAAAGGTACACTGAAATCATCCACATGAAATAATTCCATCCACATAAAAATAAATCATCCACATAAGAGCCTTAAAGGACCTAGTCCACTAGGGATACAGGACCTAACACGGTCCGCATTTCGACAAAGTCTTCTTCAGGGGTCCCTATAAAGGTGAATATGTGGGAAACAATTGCAAATGCAAGCAGTGTCTCACTTCCGGCTCACCACACAATTGTTTCCCACGTATTCACCTTTATAGGACCCCCAGGGGCCCCCGAAGAAGACTTTTTATCGAAACGCGGACCATGTTGGGTCCTGTATCCCTAGCGGACAAGGTCCTTTAAGGCTTTTATGTGTCCCACGTATTCACCTTTAGAGGACCCCCAGGGACCCCTGAAGAAGACTTTTTGTCGAAACGCGGACCGTGTTGGGTCCTGTATCCCTAGCAGACTAGGTCCTTTAAGGCTCTTATGTGTTTGATTTATTCTTATGTGGATGGAATTATTTTATGTGGATGATTTCAGTGTACCTTTGGAACTTTGACACTTTCAAATAAAGTCCATTTAGGAACATCGTCACTCCAGAGTTTTTTTTTTGTTTTCTCTGGATTTTCTTCTTTGTGGATATTTCGGGGGTCAATTCCTTTTGTTTTTTTGAATGGAAAAAGCAAACAGCTGCTGGAGAATCCCTCAGGAAGAAGTCGCGCGGGAAGGAGCCGCGCGCCAACGAGAGCGCCGAAGCGAAATCCTCTCGCGCGCCTCCTCTCCTCAGACGCCGCTAAACGGGAAACGAAAGCGAAAACGAAACTGGCCCTCTCGGCAAGCCATGGCCGGCGAGCCGGGCGGCCCCTCGGAGCTGCGGGACGAGACGACGTGCCCCATCTGCCTCGACTACTTCGTGGAGCCGGTGCTGACCGAGTGCGGCCACAGCTTCTGCCGCCCCTGCCTCGCCCGCTGCTGGCGGGGCTCGCGCGCCCATTTCCCCTGCCCCCAGTGCAGGGTTCCGACCGAGGGGAGGAGCCTCAGGCCCAACCGACCGCTGGCCAACGTCACCGAAATAGCCAAGCGCCTCGCGGCCTGCGCGGGGAAGCGGTGCCGGGCGCACCAGGAGGGCCTGAAGCTCTTCTGCCAGGAAGACCGGGCGCTGGTCTGTGTCGTTTGCGGCCGCTCCGGGGAGCACAGAGCTCACACGCTCACTCCTGTAGAGGAGGCGGGGCAGGGATACAAGGTGGGGTTGGTAAGAGGGATTTTTAGGGAACCCTGAGTTCATTCTAGATGAGGGGGGGGGGGGGGGTTTTCAGGATTTCCCCCAATGAATATGCATGAGATCTATTTGCATGCACTGCTTTCAATGCATATTCATTGGGGGAAATCCTGAAAATCCGACTGGATTTCGGCCCTTGAGGAAGGACTTTGACACCCCTGGGCTAGTATGAAGTAAAACTTGGACTGTTTCCTCTAAGCCAGGGGTCTCAAAGTCCCTCCTTGAGGGCCGCCATCCAGTCGGGTTTTCATGATTTCCCCCAATGAATATGCATGAGATCTATTTGCATGCACTGCTTTCAATGCATATTCATTGGGGAAATCCTGAAAACCCGACTGGATTGCGGCCCTCGAGGAAGGACTTTGACACCCCTGGCCGCTAGTTTGAAGTAAAACTTGGACTGTTTCCTCTAAGCCAGGGGTGCCAAAGTCCCTCCTTGAGAGCTGCAATCCAGTCAAGTTTTCAGGATTTCCCCCAATGAATATGCCTGCTTTCATTGCATGCTAATAGATCTCATGCATATTCATTGGGGGAAATCCTGAAAACCCGACTGGATTGCGGCCCTTGAGGAAGGACTTTGACACCCCTGGGCTAGTATGAAGTAAAACTTGGACTGTTTCCTCTAAGCCAGGGGTCTCAAAGTCCCTCCTTGAGGGCTGCCATCCAGTCGGGTTTTCAGGATTTCCCCCAATGAATATGCATGAGATCTATTTGCATGCACTGCTTTCAATGCATATTCATTGGGGAAATCCTGAAAACCCGACTGGATTGCGGCCCTTGAGGAAGGACTTTGACACCCCTGGCCGCTAGTTTGAAGTAAAACTTGGACTGTTTCCTCTAAGCCAGGGGTGCCAAAGTCCCTCCTTGAGAGCTGCAATCCAGTCGAGTTTTCAGGATTTCCCCCAATGAATATGCCTGCTTTCATTGTATGCTAATAGATCTCATGCATATTCATTGGGGGAAATCCTGAAAACCCGACTGGATTGCGGCCCTCGAGGAAGGACTTTGACACCCCTGGGCTACTTTGAAGTAAAACTTGGACTGTTTCCTCTAAGCCAGGGGTGCCAAAGTCCCTCCTTGAGAGCTGCAATCCAGTTGAGTTTTCATGATTTCCCCCAATGAATATGCCTGCTTTCATTGTATGCTAATAGATCTCATGCATATTCATTGGGGGAAATCCTGAAAACCCGACTGGATTGCGGCCCTTGAGGAAGGACTTTGACACCCCTGGGCTAGTATGAAGTAAAACTCGGACTGTTTCCTCTAAGCCAGGGGTCTCAAAGTCCCTCCTTGAGGGCTGCCATCCAGTTGGGTTTTCAGGATTTCCCCCAATGAATATGCATGAGATCTATTTGCATGCACTGCTTTCAATGCATATTCATTGGGGAAATCCTGAAAACCCGACTGGATTGCGGCCCTCGAGGAAGGACTTTGACACCCCTGGGCTACTTTGAAGTAAAACTTGGACTGTTTCCTCTAAGCCAGGGGTGCCAAAGTCCCTCCATGAGGGCCGCAATCCAATCGGGTTTTCAGGATTTCCCCCAATGAATATGCATGAGATCTATTTGCATGCACTGCTTTTCATTGTATGCTAATAGATCTCATGCATATTCATTGGGGAAATCCTGAAAACCTGACTGGATTCGGCCCTCGAGGAGGGACTTTGAGACTCCTGGTCTAGATATATTTCTTGTTCTTGTGTTTTTTTTTAATATTCTTTATTCATTTTTAAACTTTCAACAAGTGTAACATAATACAATCATATACACTTTAATATCACTTACTAATCCAGGAAAAATTAATACATATCAAATATCCTCCCTCCATTATAAATATCAGTAACACTTTAACAAAAGATATCATTAAAATAAACCCACCCTCCCCCCCACCCTGTACTTTAATAAACAAAAAGGGGAAAAATAAATTATTACTTATAATCAATGCATACAATGTTTTGTTAATGGCTCCCAAACATCATTAAACGTCCTTGCTGAATGGCCATTCTTTCCATTTAAAAAATATAGCACAATCCATTCCACCAAAAACTAAGTCTATCATAATTTTTCCAATTTCTCGTAATATGTTGAATGGCAACTCCTGTCATTATGAGTAAAAGTTTATTTATTTCTTGTTACTAAAATCGCTCTTGTTCCATCTTGATCCTGAGTGGAGGATTTGAGTTAAAAATTTAAGTAAACGTTATGGGCTCCTTTTACGAAGCCATGTTAGCGGTTTAACGCGTGCTAATTTGCCGGCTGTGCTAGCCGTTACCACCTCCTCTTGAGCAGGCGGTAGTTTTTCGGCTAGCGCAGGTGGTTAGCGCTCGCTAAAAAGTTGTGTACGATAAAGCCGCTAATGTGGTTTCGTAAAAGGAGCCCTATGTTATGGATTCAATTCTGATTAGTATGGTTATGTACTACTGATTTTATATTCTTCATTTAATTTGATTAATACGGTTATGTATTTTTGACTTAAATTTTACTTTCTGTACAAGTTTATGCTTGATAAATAATTATAAAATGATAAATTTTAAAAAACCCCAACAAATGGTTTTTTTTTTCTCCAATCTTAGACTACACTTCCCCCTCCCCATTCGCGGTTTCCGCACTCGTGATTTCACATTTTTTGGGGAGGGAGGGGGGAAAAAACCCAAACCCATATTTTTGCCTCCCCCCGGCATCCCGGCCTTACCTGGTGGTCTAGCGGGCTTTCGGGGCAGGAGCGATCTTGCTTCGCTCTTGCCCCATGTAGATCGCCAATAGGAAATGGCTGTGGGGAGTTCCCGTCGTAGTCTCAAGAGACTACGGGAACTCCCCGCAGCCATTTCCTATTGGCGATCTGCACGGGGCAGGAGCGTAGGAAGATCGCTCCTGCCCCGAAAGCCCTCTAGACCACCAGGGAAGGCCCGGAAGGCGGGAGGGAGGCGAGGGTGGGTCAGAGCCGGATATTCGCAGTATTTCCCTATTCACGGTCCGGCTCTGCCCCTATCCCCTGCGAATAACGAGGGAGATGTGTATTGCTCTCATAGAGGAAGAATACTCTGCAAGAATGCAAGGATGGTGTCATTGCAGTGGGTACTGACTGGGATCACAAATCTTAACACTATTCTATAGAGGAGGCTGTGCAGAAATATAAGATTTGCATCATTGGTGACGACAAAAGCGCGCGGACAACTCAGCGCAAGACAATTGCGCGAAATGACACTTGAGCGCAAGGACAATTGGCGCGCATGACAAATAACAGAACTTACTGAATGTTACACACCTCTAGTAGGTGGCCTGGTTGTATTAGCAGAAAAAAAACAGGTGAAAGCCCCACAGCAAAACATAAAGACCAGGAGGGGAGAGAGGAGGGATGAAGCAGGTTGGTTAGCTTGGATTAGAGGAATAGACACAAGGGCATAGGAAGAAGGCACTAGGGGCAACAGACCACAATACTGCAAACACAATATAGACCTTGCGCGACAAAGCCCTGCGTGCTATTGTCTTGCGCTACAAGGACTTAAGTGCATCTGACCGCGCCCGTTTGTCTGTGCGCAAATGACTATGAACCGTATCATTAGATTGCAAACCAGATCGTATTTGGCCAGCCTGTCCAATTTTAATCACTAGAAGCTGACCCGATCTATAGATTCCTTCACTGCTGCTGCTCTTCCCTTTTCTTTGCATATGACTTTTATTTGAAGAGGTAAAAAGGTGGGGTTATAGTGGGACAAAACTGGTTCTGGAACACCCCTCAGAAATTATAATTACTGCGCATCAGAATTATATTTTTGTATTTTAAGAAATTTTTTAAACATATGTTGCAAAAGTACCCAATCAGTACACATGTTCATTGTAAAGATATATGCCACATTATAAGGTATGTAAGTATTATTTACTTAAAGATGATCACATGTCACATAGTGCAGACCAAGATGGAAAAATTACACCCACTCTGACACTTTTACCTATGAAGTGCTGAGTCAGGGAGGAAATGCAAGTTTTGGCTGTGGATGATTAGGAGGTAACAGTTGACCATTGTGAGAGGGAGTTATTACTCAGATATAGTGGGGTCAGTATTCAGCTGGCAGTAGTCAACATTTTTCAAAATCCTGTCTGCCACGGGCTACATTACAAACAGATATTCAGGCCTCGATGATCTAAACAGCGAACAGAATGCTAGGAATGATAAAGAAAGGGATCACGAACAGATCGGAGAGGGTTATCATGCCGCTGTACCGGGCCATGGTGCGCTCTCACCTGGAGTACTGCGTCCAGCACTGGTCGCCGTACATGAAGAAGGACACGGTACTACTCGAAAGGGTCCAGAGAAGAGCGACTAAGATGGATAAGGGGCTGGAGGACTTGCCGTACAGCGAGAGATTAGAGAAACTGGGCCTCTTCTCCCTTGAAAAGAGGAGACTGAGAGGGGACTTGATCGAAACATTCAAAATAATGAAGGGAATAGACTTAGTAGATAAGGACAGGTTGTTCACCCTCTCCAAGGTAGGGAGAACGAGAGGGCACTCAAGGGAATAGATTCCATACAAACGTAAGGAAGTTCTTCTTCACCCAGAGAGTGGTAGAGAACTGGAACGCTCTTCAGGAGGTTGTTATAGGGGAAAACACCCTCCAGGGATTCAAGACAAGGTTGGACAAGTTACTGCTAAACTGGAATGCACACAGGTAAGGCTAGTCTCAGTTAGGGCACTGGTCTTTGAACTAAGGCCCACTGTGGGAGCGGACTGCTGGGCATGATGGACCACTGGTCTGACCCAGCAGCGGCAATTTTTTTTTTTTTTTTTTATTCAAAATTTTTTTAAAAACATTATTATTTGTACATAATAATAAAGAAAGGAATTTACAACAGAAAAAAATTAAAGAAAATTATTTTAAACCCAATGGTTATCATAAGATTCCTCAAGTCCACATAACTGAGAGATAGCAAACAAATATTACTTAAGTAACAAACTCAAAAATAAACATGATCCAAAGATCAACCATAATAGTGTTAATTATTTCAAAAACTCCAAATATTAATTATATAGAGACAGATGAAATAGTTTCATGATGTTGCAAAAATTGCTCCAATTGCATAGAATCCCAATAAACATATTATCCTTAAGTTTAATCAAGTATTTACAAGGAAATTTTAAATAAAATGTAGCTCCCAAAGCCAACACCCTAGATTTCAATGCCAAAAAGGATTTTAGCAGCGGCAATTCTTATGTTCTTACCATACATTTAACGATCAACGCTAAACCCGTTCTAACCGGTTTAGCATCGAAGTACATAATGGCTCGCTGCAATCTTTTCCGTGCTTCGTAGCAGCCTCCGACTCTACTATGGGATTGGGACTTCTATACCTTTTTGTAGCTTTACAACCATACTCAATGGTTTACAATACATCCAGGTAGTTCAAGCATTTTTCCTATCTATTCCGGTGGGCTCACAATCTATCCAATGTACCTGGGGCAGTGGAGAATTAAGGGCCTGTTTTACAAAGCCGTGCTAGCGGCTGCAGCACGGTAACGGCCCCGAAGCCCATAGAGATTTAAAGGGCTTTGGGGCTGTTGCCGCGCAGTTTTGTAAAACAAGCCCTAAGTGACTTTCTCAGGGTCAGAAGGAGCAGCGTAGGGTTTGAACCCACAACCTCAGGGTGCTGAGGCTGTAGCTCTAACCACTACGCCACACTCTCCTACAATGCAGATGTAATACAATGAAATCATTTAATATTTTTTTTTTAATTCTTTATTCATTTTCACTTCAATTAACAAGTATACAATATGATATCTTATAATATACAAAATCACTTGTACATTCTTAACCATAAATCTTAAATACTTTAAATTACCCCCCATCCCATCCTCCCAGCCCTCCCTATATCAATAAAATTCATTCATATATGTATTATATCCCTTCTTATTATAAAATTTCAAACATGTAAAGGTGTCTAATCATTTGAATGTTCAATCAATGGCCCCCATATCTTTTTAAACCTATTATAATTCCCATTCTGTAAAGAATTATTATTATATTATATTATAATTATATTATTATACTCTTTCCATTTTATATGTATAACATACTGAATTCCACCAAAAGGTATAGTTAAGTCTTGTATAGTCTTTCCAATTTCTAGTTGAATGGCAACTCCTGTCAATATTAATAAAATCATTTAATATTAAAACAAGCACTCGGGATGATGCCCTGCCATTGCCTGGTGATGCACTATATAAAAAGCCAACCTTTAACGAGCCAAAATTTCCCACAAGTCTAAAGGTGCCGGTAGTAGGTTAAAGTGTACACCAGCAAGTCTGGGCTGCAGGTTCTAGATGGAAATAACAGATTGTGGGTTTTTTTTTAATACGGTGAGAGCCGTATTATAAACACATCTCAAGCACTTGTGTTAAAGGCACGTCTCGTGTGTGATCGTTAAAAGTGTATGTTGGCTGGTTGGCTGCCGATTGCATGAGATGTGGAAGTTAAAAAAATAATTGGGGGGGGGGGGACAGCAAAGTTTTTAAATTGTTTTTGTAACACGAGCGCCTTACAGCTATTGATGCATATGACGTGTTGCGATAAGGCACGACTATGATTCAAGTCTCACGAGGCTGCCCTATGCATTTCCGGCAGCCATTTGAATATCTTCGGACCAGCGTGGCTCTCAGCAACAGGGGTAGGAAAGAGTCGGCTTTTTTCTGTCTCCAAAGAAGCCACTAGACTACCATGGATAATAAGGAGGGGGGGGGGGTGTTGGGTTAACATAAGAACATAAGAACTGCCATCTCCGGATCAGACCTTCGGTCCATCAAGTCCGGCGATCCGCACACGCGGAGGCCCTGCCAGGTGTACACCTGTCGTAATTTATAGTCCACCATATCCCTATATGCCTCTCTTAAGGAGATATGCATCTAGTTTGCTCTTGAAGCCTAGGATGGTCGATTCCGCAATAATCTCCTCTGGGAGGGCATTCCAGGTGTCAACCACTCTCTGAGTGAAGCAGAACTTCCTGACATTAGTCCTGAACCTGTCCCCCCTTAGCTTCATTACATGTCCTCTAGTCCGTGTCAAATTGGACAATGTAATTGACCACGGATGGTAGGCGGGCGGAAGGGTGGGGTAGATGGCAGGGTCGGCGTCAGGATTGCACCATGGAGGGGGATTAGGCGGGAGGGAGGGGCAGATGGCAGAGGGGGGACACAGATGATGGCTTGAGCATTGCAAGCTCATTGTTAAAGGGAAGCAGTGTGCGCAGTTTCACTTTTAAAGACTGTTCTGGGTATGCAGGTACTTGGTTTTGCATCTGCTTTTCCGCAGTGTCAGAGAGCAAAAACATCTATGGAGATTTCAACATGGAGACCGTGATATGTCACAGCAGGCCCAGTTGGCTATATAACAATTTATATTGCCAAAACCTATAAGTTCATCAGTGGCTTCTGCAATCAGCCACTGATGTTGATTCTTTAAGTACTTTTAAATATTGATTCTATGTGTTTTATTATTTATAGGACAGATTTGAAAGCTACCTGGAACTGCTGAGAAAAGAAGTGGAAGAGATTTGGATATTTAAATCCAGAGAAAAGAGAAAAGTCAAACAGCTAAAGGTAAATGTCCTGTGCAAGTTTTTGTAGCATCATCGTATATAGCAGACGGCCCAAAATGCTTTCTCATTGTAGTTGCCGAGAAAACATTCTGGTCCCCGCTCCAGAAAGCAGAACTTGCGGCGAGAGGAACGTCCTGTAGGAAGTCAGCCGTTGCCGATGAGTCTCCTCCAGGCCGGCCTCTCCCCGCACCTCCCGGATCCTTCCACTGAAGTGGGTCGCGGTCAGATGGGCCTCCGTGCATTTCCGGGTGCCTTCCAGTCGGGGCACTGGGTTTAGTGTGCCGCCGGCTGGAAAGTTTGCGAGACATTGCTGTAAAGATTTGCACCACTTTTTCTGTGGGCAGTTTTTATAACCAAAAATATTCCTGTAGAGATTTGTACTACTTTTTTTTTTGTGTGTGCCCAGTTTTTACACCTCAAATGTCCCTGTGCCCAAAGCTCATTGCTTGGTTCAAGGGCATTTTGGAGAGCAAGGGTATTATCATGGGTCAGAAAACCCCTTTCGTATTTTTATTTTTTGATATGCTCTAGTGAAAAATAAATTTTCAAATATCAAAATTTACTTAATGTACAAAGGCTATTTAGCCTGCAAACACAAAATTCAGAGTGCTGCATTAAACCAAGCTCCCTAGGGCCAACGAGAGACATACAAGGACAAATAATGGAATTCAAAGGTCAAGTCATTCAATCCAACAATAGTCCAAATTGCACAATGTAAAACACCAGCAGGAAATAAGTAAGTGAAGGAAGGCACTGCGGTAATCCCAACGGTGGCCAAAACCGTTTCACTCGTTGGCTTCTTCAGGGGATATTAGAACAAAAATTGAAAACCCCGCGGCTTCGGTGCAGGGGAAAACTTGTATGTGACGCCAAAGGATTATATCGTCCAGGTTTGCTGGCGGGTAGAGACAGAAAAACGCTCCCAATTCTGTCCATTCCATTATTTGTCCCAGTATGTCACCCGTTGACCCTAGAGAGTTTTGTTTAATGCAGCACGCTGAATTTTGTGTTTGCAAACTAAATAGCCTTTGTGTACTAAGGGCTCCTTTTACAAAGGTGCATTAGGGCCTTAACGCGTGGAATAGTGCGTGCTAAAATGCTGCACCCGCTAGCCGCTACCGCCTCCTCTTGAGCAGGCGATAGTTTTTCGGCTAACACGCGCTAATCCGGTGCGTGCGCTAAAAACGCTAGCGCACCTTTGTAAAAGGAGCCCTAAGTAAATTTTGATATTTGAAAATGTAGTTTTTCACTAGAGCACATCAAAAAAATCAAAATACGGAGGGGTTTTCTGACCTTGTTCCCCGAGGTGCCCTTGAACCAAGCCATGAGCTTTGGGCACAGGGACATTGGGGTGATGATCATCAGTGAAGACATGAAAACTGCCAATCAAGTGGAGAAAGCTTCATCCAAGGCCAGACAAATGCTAGGTTGTATCCATAGAAGCTTCGTTAGCCGGAAACCCGAGGTCATTATGCCGTTGTACAGAGCCATGGTGAGACATCTGGAGTACTGTGTACAATTCTGGAGGCCACACTACCGTAAGGATGTGCTGAGAGTTGAGTCGGTTCAGAGAATGGCCACCCGGATGCTCTTGGGGCTCAAGGATCTCACGTATGAGGCTATACTCTGTCGAAGAACGCAGAGAGAGGGGGACATGATCGAGACATTTAAGTATATCACTGGTCGTGTAGAGGTGGAAGATGATATTTTCTTTCTTAAAGGAACCTCAGCCACAAGAGGGCATCCGCTGAAACTCAGGGGCGGGAAATTTCATGGCGACACCAGGAAGTATTTCTTCACAGAGAGAGTGGTTGACCATTGGAACAAGCTCCCAAAGCAGGTGATCATGGCCAACAGCGTGCCTGATTTCAAGAATAAGTGGGATGCCCACGTCGGATCTCTACGAGGGAAGTGTAAAGGTATCGCCACCTGAGTGTGATCTCTAGGAGGGTAGTTAGGGAGGGTTAATAGAGTGGGCAGACTTGATGGGCTATAGCCCTTTTCTGCCGTCATTTTCTATGTTTCTATGTTTCCATTTTTGATATCCATTAATTTGATTTTGTGTTCATTATTGGTTTGGAGTTTGTTTGTTTTTTAGCACAATTTGCCTTTATCACATCTTGTGATTTGTAATCAATTTTTACACCTAAAACATATACAGTAAAACCTTGGATTGCAAGTAACTTGGTTTGCAAGTGTTTTGCAAGACAAAGCATTTTGTTAAATTTTTAACTTGATATACAAGCAATGTCTTGCAATACAAGTACATACAGTATACACACATCCCAACTGAGCCGATGGTTCTCTTTCTGACGTTGCAAGAGTGTAATGACTGTTCTAAATAAGCAAAATCTTGCAATACACATATATACAGTGTACACGCATCACATCATCACAACTGAGCCGATGGTTCGCCTCACTTCTCTTCATGAAGTCTCTCAGTGCCCTCTTCCTTAGCTTGCGTGCACGTGGTGACATGTGCGCACAATGCAAGCAACACGGAAACCTCGAGCGCCGGATCCAATCAGTGGGCGCACAATTCATGAGGATCCAGCGTGTTCATCCTTCTCCTGCATCCCAGTCGTTTCTTTAGATGATTCAGGCATCTTCAAGGTGATGAGTAGAAAAGTTGTAATGGAGAGCTGTAGAAAATCCGACCAATGGGAACGAGCAGAAACTAAAGACTGGGGATTAGGGGGAAGCAGGGGGAAATGGGTAGGGCTCGGGCATGCCCAGTGGGGCCGGGCACTGCACGTGCTCAGAGAGAAAAAAAAAATCTCTCTGAGCTATTGGAGAGCTTATCCGCAAATTGGGAGCTGTTGGGACAACACCCATATGTGGCTGACTCATTCTGCTGTCCACGGAGAACCTACGTTACAGGTAAGTAACTACACTTTACACCTAAAACATATACAGTAAAACCTTGGATTGCAAGTAACTTGGTTTGCAAGTGTTTTGCAAGACAAAACATTTTGTTAAATTTTTAACTTGATATACAAGCAATGTCTTGCAATACAAGTACATACAGTATACACACATCCCAACTGAGCCGATGGTTCTCTCTCTGACGCTGCAAGAGTGTAATGACTGTTCTAAATAAGCAAAATCTTGCAATACACATATATACAGTGTACACGCATCACATCGTCACAACTGAGCCGATGGTTCTCTCACTGACGCTGCGGGAGTGTAGGGACTGTTCTAAACGAGCGAGGTCTTGCAATACAAATACGTATAGTATTTTGTATGAAAGTTTTGGGGATGTGGAATGAATCATATGAGTTTCCATTATTTCTTATGGGGAAATTTGCTTTGATATATGATATATCATAGATCATTGTAAATACAACATATTATTATATAATACTGTACTATAATATTGAAAAAGCATATCATACTTAATAAGTATTCCAACTATTACTCTAATTATAAACCCACCCCCTCCCCTTCCTTTGAAAATTGCATACAATATGACAAGATATAATGATGAATTGTTTATATTATGATATGAATAAAATAAACCCACCCACACCCCTCTTATCCAATATCTTATTATGGGAAAATTGAATCATTCATTGCAAAAGTCTGTTAATGGTCCCCAAATCTTCTTAAACTTATCTATATATCCTCTTTGTGTTGCAAATGTACGCTCCATTTTATATATATGGCATACTGAATTCCACCAAAAGTTATAATTTAACCTGTCATAGTTTTTCCAATTGTGTGTTATTTGTTGAACTGCGACTCCAGTTAATATAAATAAAAGTTTGTTGTTATTTGAAGAAATTTGACTCTGTGCTCTCATTGCTGTGCCAAATAGAATCGTATCATATGTCAAGGCTACCGGGTTATCCAACATCCTATTTATTTGCGGCCAAATTGATTTCCAAAATAATAATATGAATGGACAATAGAATAAAAGATGATCTAATGTCCCCGGCTCAAGATGACAGTGCCAGCATCTATTAGACTTAGAGCTATCAATTTTTTGTAAACGAACAGGGGTCCAAAAGCTCTATGCAAAAGAAAAAACCATGTTTGTCTCATAGATGTTTGTCTCATAGATAATCTGATTTCTTCGGCTGTAATGTTTTTATCCATGGAAATGGCTTGGAAAGTTGCCCCCCTCTTCCTTTGTCATAAACAGGGGGGAAAACTCTATACCTTGCTTAGCTAATCAAGCCATTAGCGAGTAGATTTATAGGTACTCATAAACAAACTGATATTTTTTTAATCCTTTTGGTGTTTAGCAAGAGACGGAGATCAAGAGGAAGAAAATTGTGACTGAGTTTGAGGAGTTACATCAACTTCTGAACAAGGAGAAGCAGATCCTACTCTCAAAACTGGAGGAAGAAGAAAAGAAGATTCTCCAGAGAATCAGGGAGAACGTAACCCAACTAGAAGAGCAAAGTTATTCCCTTTTGCAACTGATCTCGGAGATAGAGGAGAAGTGTCAGCAGTCAGATACTGAAATGCTGAAGGTGAGGCCTCTTCTATCTGATTTGTCGGCAGTCGGTCACTGAGCTAAAGAGTTAAAACTGCACCATAATTATAGTCACCAAGCATATTTTGAAGAAAGAAATACAACTTTCCTGAGTACTGGTTAGACTAGTGTTTCGCAAACTTGTTCCGCGGCGAGATTCTGGGTGTGCTGTGAGAAGCCAAAAACTATATAGCCTAAATTTTGTAAGAGGGGTCAACACAGTAACAGTAGTACAAAAAGACCAGCTCTTAAATCTCCTTCTTTGCATCCAGAATATTAAAGGTAAAATGTGTTCAATAAAGAGTAATTGATATGAATATTACATCCACCAGGAGGTTTTTTCAGTCTGAGGGAACCGCTTTGATCTCTATTGTCACAGTGGGTTGTGCTCCTGAGATTGTTCCTGATGAAGGAAACAAAACAGGGTATCTTTTAGGGCATTCAACGGAGGCACCCCTTCAGAGGAAGTAATAAAATATCGGCGGACATCACGAGAGAAAGTTTCCTCTTAAACTATTTGAAAAGTAATCTTTGGAAACTTCTTTTTATGAAACAAAAGTGGGTTAGAATGATTTGTGTGATTTTGGCACTACCGTATTTCCCCACATATAGGCCGCAAAAAAAAGCCTATATGAGTTTTATGTTTAAATGATTTTTATTATTCCAGCAGTAAGAAGCAAATACAAACAGTAATACCATTCAGGAAATAACATTTTCAACAATATAATCAGTTCCCCTCCCATCCCCAAGAATCCATGGCCAGTCCAACAGCTGAGAGTGGGAATAAAATCTTAAAGATTCAAAAGTCTACTGCGAGCCCGCGGTGTGAGGTCCTGCCAGAAGTGCTCCCACACCTGACAAAATTTGCGACCCGGGCCAAGAGTCAAGTCTCCCACCATGCGTCTCTCCAGTGTTGCGTGCACTATCATTAGGGATCTCCATTGTGCATATGACGGGGGATCACGGGAGAGCCAGTTGGTGAGGATGGCTTTTTTTTCCCATCAAAAGGGCTCTGGAGATAAATGCTGACATTCCCCTGGTTTGGGCGAGGCTATATTATAAAATCCAAATAACGCCCTCGGTTGCGGAAGCCATCGCCGTCCCCAAAGCGATGTGGGATATAGGCCCAGATGTCTCCAAAACTGTTGGATTGCGGGGCAGGCCCAAAACATGTGACTCAAAGATGCGTGAGCCTGATTGCATTTCGGGCAAGAATGTGACGCAGTAATCCTCATCCGGGCTGCACGTTCCAGTGGAATGTAAAGTCTAAGAACAATTTTCAATTGCATTTCCCAGTATGGGTGACACCTTCTGAATGTTCTTCAGGACCCGTAGTAACTGTTGAGCAGTCAACTGGCAATGCAAGTCCTCAGCCCACGCTGTCGCTAATATATCCAGATTCGTACTTGGTTGGCAATCCCGGATCCCCACAATATGAAATCGTAGAGGAATCCTCTGTTGTGCTGAAAGGCTGAAGAGTTCCGAAAGCGCCTCCCTGCAGACTTCAGTAAGGGCAGCCACTGGGAGGGACTGAACATAGTGACGGATCTGGTAATAGGCGAAGAGATCATTAGCCTGTAGGTCAAAAGTCCGTTGCAGCTCGGCAAATGTGACTAGGCTCCCCTTCTCCGAAAACATAAGAACATAAGCAGTGCCTCCGCCGGGTCAGACCATAGGTCCATCCTGCCCAGCAGTCCGCTCCCGTGGCGGCCCAAACAGGTCACGACCTGTCTGAATCACCAGAAGGGGCCCCTTTGCCACCTTGGTTTCCCATTGAGTCCTATCTTCCCATCAAAGTCCTAACCCTCTGGTCTTGCACATGCACGACCTGGTTGGGTTTCTATACTTATTACCTGGTTAGCTTTCTATACCTGTGTTACATCCCAGCACCTCTCTCAGTATCCCACGATCCCTTTATCCCTCAGGAATCCGTCCAATCCCTGTTTGAATCCCTGTACCGTACTCTGCCTGATCACTTCCTCCGGTAGCGCATTCCAGGTGTCCACGACCCTTTGGGTGAAAAAAAACTTCCTTGCATTTGTTTTGAACCTATCTCCCTTCAGTTTCTCCGAATGCCCCCTCGTACCTGTTGTCCCCTTCAGCCTGAAGAATCTGTCCCTATCCACCCTCTCTATGCCCCTCATGATCCTGAAGGTCTCTATCATATCTCCCCTGAGCCTCCTTTTTTCCAGAGAGAAGAGCCCCAGCCTATCCAACCTCGGCGTATGGGCCTTTAAAGTGCTTGAGATTATTTTCTTCTCTTTCTGAGGTTGGAAGAGTATTCCGCAGTTGGGGGGGGGGGGGTGACCACTGAAAAGAATGTCATGCCTTTTAGTCCCTATAATGCGCAGAGAAAGTACAGTGAGTAATTTACGTGGCAATGGCCCATCCTACCTGAACAGTCGCCTTAACTCAGAACAGCTCTTTCAGACCAAGGAGAATGCAGATACCCTTCACCCCCCCCAATCAAAGGCATTCAGCATAAAAATATGCACAACGGACTACTTGCCACGCAAGCAGCGAAACTAGACAGCCACATCTCCAATCTACTGATTTCAGCACCAAAAACCAGGCCTGTTCAAGAAATAATGCCAAGACCGACTCCTGATACAACCCTCACTCCCATCACCAGACTCCAAATGTTACAACCGATAGCTTTCCTGTAACCTTCTGGAAATGACCAGAATCTCTTCCTAGAACATTGGCAGAATATTGGCAGAATAAAAAAAACTAATGCAATATAATGCCGAAGCAGTTTTGAGGCGGAGATGTGGCAAAACCGGGACTTACCCAGATATCGACAATTTTAAGTCCGCTAACTGTAAATCCCTGGATAAAGTTAAGACAGCAAAGAGGCTGTGCATTGGCCAGAACTTGAATTAACTTTCTGTGGCTACCAGTGACCTGGATATTTGGTACCTCTGCCTGGATTAGGCCCAGTGTTGACTTGGGTGCAATATTGGGCTTGTAGATTTCATTCACAAATTTACATTAATTCACACAAGAAAAGGAGAAATATGTCTCAACTCATACTTTATCTTTTAGAAAGATGTTTGTTATTTACATCTTTCTTTTGTCACCCTTCTTGCAAGATATCAGAGCAATTTATAAAAAAAACAAAAACAAAACACCCCCACAAATGTAAAAGTTTAGAAAGGTAGAAATGAAAATTCAGACTACTGGCCAGAATCTCCCTATATGCCAGTCGTCTGGAGATGCGAGCTGTAAATGGACTTCAGACTTGCACGGTCTGTGTCTGTGTATGGCCGTTTGGTGGAGGGTGGGCAGGGGAGGGCTTCAATTGGGGGGAGGGTGTAGATGGGCTGGAGTAAGTCTTAACAGAGATTTCGGCAGTTGGAACCCAAGCACAGTACCGGGTAAAGCTTTGGATTCTTGCCCAGAAATAGCTAAGAAGAAAAAATTTAAAAAAATTTAAATTGAATCAGGTTGGGCAGACTGGATGGACCATTCGGGTCTTTATCTGCCGTCATCTACTATGTCATCTACTATGTTACTATGTATGTTAGAGTAACACAGCTGATATGAAAAATGTCCTTTTAGTATTTGGCGTGGAAGGTAATTTTTCCAAAGATACTTCTTTGTCTGGGCTGTCAATGGGGCACTGTTGATTTTCCATTTTGCTTTATTTTACTTTTATGGTTTTTGGTGGTAGCATAATAGCGCTAGTGACTAGTTAAAAGTAGAGAATGACAGGGGGACAAATTTGTCCCCATCCCCGCTGGAACTCAATTTTCCCATCCCGTCCCCGTGAGTATTGTCGCTGTTCCCGCCCCATTCCTGTAAGCTCTGCCTTAACCCTTTCAGGACCAAGGGACATATTTGTCCCATAACTTTAAAATCCTATAAATTTTGATTGGGATAGTCTACAGTTCTAAATTTGATATGTACGGATTCCATATGATACTGCCTTTATGTAAACAAACTGGTTCCGACATTCATTCATTAGCGTCGTTGCCAGATTGACGAGAAGATTCACTTGCCACACTGTCCATAAGCCAGAAGTGTGATTTTTAAAAAAAAAAAATAATGATATTTCACAAAAAACATCAATTTTTTGGCATCTGCAAGCCCTTTTTACCATAAAAATGTCGTCAAAACCACAAAAATTGGCCTACGATCCTTATGGTCCTGAAAGGGTTAACTGCACAAGCCTCGAACACTTATGACTTTAAAATGTTTGAGGCTTGTGCAGATGAGGACAGAGCTTGCAGGAATGGGGCGGGGACAGGAAAAGAACTTACCGGGATGGGATGGGAAAATGAGTTCCCATGGGGATGGGAGATATTTGTCCCCGTGTCGTTCTCTACTTGGGAGAACAGTATAGAAAACTGAATAAATAGTGTAGAGTTTCAGCCTGTGATCACCAGAGCTCGCATTGTGACATCATCATGCCTCATTCTACCAATTGCTAAGAGCCAACTTCATTAGTGATGTCAAAATGGCTTGATTGTCCTATACTTGGCTCACTTTTACTACATTTTTGATTTCTAGAGTGGTGCAGTGTAGAGAATGACATGGGGACAAATTTGTCCCTGTCCCCACATTAACGCAATTTCCCCGTCGTGTCCCTGTGAGCTTTGTCCCTGTCCCCGCCCCATTCCTGTAAGCTCTGTCTTAACCGCACAAGCCTCGAACGCTTGTGATTTTAATGTGTTTGAGGCTTGTGCAGATGAGGATGGAGCTTGCAGGAATGGGGCAGGGACAGGAAAATGAGTTTCCACGGGGACGGGGAAAAATTTGTCTCCATGTCATTCTCTGTAGGTAAAAGGAAAGAATCACTGGACATGATTTTAAATTTAGTCCAGTCTTATCTATACACATTTTAATCGTTGGAGAAAGAATGTAACTGGAAATAACCTCTTATCTAATTTCCCATTTAGGATATGAAGAACACCTTAAAAAGGTAGGACTCTGTTCTGATTGTTCTTTATTAGTATGATATATCAAACTTGTAATACTCCTGTTGAAAAAATGTGTTTCTCCAGTAGCCGAGGGGGTCATATGACAGAGATATCAGATACCACAAAGGTGTAATGCACTATTCTGTGCTCTGCACACACTGACTTTGGGGGGGCTAACTTAACCTGTGTAATGATTCTGAGGCCTGAAGATATTAAGGGGATCCCTCCCACTGATGCTGACAAGATGGCAGAGTGGTGGACAGGCCTGGACTTAGCCCTTGAGACATTCTGTGTAGAAGGGGGAGGTTGAAGACCTGAAGAATGTAGTGAGACCCCAGGAGGCCTAAGGAGAAGCAGACTGATCCAGGGCACCAAAATTCACCAACCCAGAGAACTGAGCATAGGCAGCAGCATAAGTACAAAACAGCATACGTAAGATTTGTGAGCCCTGCTGTGGCTTTGCGCCAGTCTCCTCCTGCATAGGCATCCTTTTACCTACGAAACCATGTAAGTGTGTACTGACAGGCCCAATGGGGGAACTTTGGGAACCCCGTTGAAAAACGCAGTGGGGATTTTTCAAAACCAGCCCATGCGATAACAAAATGCAACCCCCAGTTCCTGCTGTCCCTTTTTTCACTATTTCTTGAGTTCTTCCTCCCCTCAGTCCCCAAGTTCGTTCTCACCTAGGGTTTCTCTCTCGCTCTGCTTCGCCCTCTCCTTTCACTTATCCAGTTTTCAGTCTCCAAGTTGTTATTCTCCCAGGAAAACCCTGAATACCCTGCCTCCTCTCTCCAACCCTCTTTCTCATACCACCCACTCAATCCACATTCGCCTCCTCCCCCATCACCACCCCTGTCCCCAAGTCCTGCTTTCCCCTCTCATCTTTGGTTCTGCAGGCAAATCTCATTATCACCACACCATTCCTCTCCCCATCTCCCCGGAGACGCCAAGTATCATTCATTAGAAGTGTGTCCCATTCATTTGAAGACTTTCTCACCCTCACCCGCTTGAGCTTCTTCTCACTCACCAGAGCTTTGGTGCTAAGACACAAATCTCGATCCTTTGTGTGCTGCTGTCTTCTCCACCATCCCTGCGCGTGGCTCTTCTCCATCTTTATCTGTGTCTGCCTGTCTGATTTTCCATCGTGTCTTATCTCTCTACCTCCGCCTGTGTCTTCCTGTTGTTTTGCAGCATATCAAATAAAATTAAATCATCAACCACGGAGGGAGAAATAATAGTCGGAGGTAAAGAGGTACGCTGCTGAAAAGAGAGGCAGGCAGACAAAAACTATAAATGAGTGCCTTTGTCTTTTTTTTTTGTTTTTTTTGTTAACCTGTGTCTATCTTAATCTGTGTATCTCTTCTGTTTAGGCCTGCCTCCGCCTTTGGCTCTTTTCTTTGTTCCAGAACAAAGTACTTAAAGAATTTCAGAATCGAATCACATGCATACTTTGCCTTCCCCACTCTGTCCCTTTTCTCTGCAGCTAAAAGGGTTATTGTGAAAGTAATTTCCAGCCCGGAGAGTTCATTCAGATAACCACTTGGGTATCTGGGCAGATTCTTTTCAAATCTGCTCTCATATTGCCTCCTCTCAGTCCATATACTTTCAGAGGCACCAAAGAAAGGCAAATATTGGTTAACCCTTTCAGGACCAAGGGACATATTTGTCCCATAACTTTAAAATCCTATAAATTTTGATTGGGATAGTCTACAGTTCTAAATTTGATATGTACGGATTCCATATGATACTGCCTTTATGTAAACAAACTGGTTCCGACATTCATTCATTAGCGTCGTTGCCAGATTGACTAGAAGATTCACTTGCCACACTGTCCATAAGCCAGAAGTGTGATTTTTTTTTTTTAAAAATAATGATATTTCACAAAAAAAATCAATTTTTTGGCATCTGCAAGCCCTTTTTACCATAAAAATGTCGTCAAAACCACAAAAATTGGCCTACGATCCTTATGGTCCTGAAAGGGTTAAATGTTGTTTGCTTTTTTAAAATTTTATTTTATTACAAAACAATACAATTAACCTGTTTCCAGATTTATACCTCAGGCACAGTCTGAAAAATCTTACTCTTTGGTCTTAGGTCTCACTCTTTTCGAGTTAGTTCACCCTTGGCATTTCTGCATCTGGGATATCGAAATCTCATGAGAACAACAGGGCATATCTATGGTGAAGTTGAGGAGGATGACCTGCCTTGGTCCCCCATGCCCTCATAGACTGTTCACAGAGACAGGCCATTTCTATTGGAAAAATAAGGGGGTGCAGCTCCACTGCCTTGGTTACAAACTTATGCAAAAAACAAACAAACAACCCCAACAAATGGGAGCCAAATCCCCACGAGGCAGCAAAGACCAAAAAGTAGGGATGGAACTGTAGAGAATGACACAGGGACAAATTTTTCACCATCTGTGCAGAAACTCAATATCCCCATCCCGTTCCCATTCCCATAAGCTCTACCTTAACTGCACAAGCCTCAAACACTTACGATTTTAAAGTGTTTGAGGCTTGTGCAGATGAGGACAGAGCTTGCAGGAATGGGGCATGGGCAGGAAAAGAACTTGCCGGGATGGGAAAATGAGTTCCTGCGGGGATGGAGAAAAATTTGTCGGCATGTCATTCTCTACTATTCACCAGGAAGACTGAATCAGATGAAGAATACTTCCAAAAAGTCTTTATTGTTTATTCAGTTTTTTGATTAAACGCTTTTTCGATACTACAAAGCGTTGTACAAGGTATAAAATAACATTTAAACAAAAATATAACAATTAAAACATACTTTTCTATGAAAACTGCAAGACTGTCAACAATTACATACTAGGTAAATACGGACCAACAGGCCCATGGACACAAATAGGGAAAGGGGGGGAAATACAATTGATGTCTCTCTATGCCCTTAAGGATTTTGAAGGTTTCTATCATGTCCCCTCTAAGTCTCCTCTTCTGTTCTCCCTGGAGAAGAGGAGACTTAGAGGGGACATGATAGAAACCTTCAAAATCCTTAAGGGCATAGAGAGAGTAAATAAGGACAGATTCTTCAAACTGAGATTAGCCACAAGCACTAGGGGTCACTCGGAGAAGTTGAAAGGGGACAGGTTTAGAACAAATGCTAGAAAATTCTTTTTTACGCAGAGGGTGGTAGACACATGGAACGCGCTTCCGGAGGAAGTGATAGGCCAGAACTCTGTACAGGGATTTAAGAAGGGTTTGGATAGGTTCCTGGAGGATAAAGGGATAGAGGGGTACAGATAGAACTTGAGGTAGGTTATAAAAGTGGTCAGAAACCACTTCACAGGTCGCAGACCTGATGGGCCGCCGCGGGAGCGGACCGCTGGGCGAGATGGACCTCGGTCTGACCCAGTGGAGGCAACTTCTTATGTTCTTATGTAGAAAATGTGAGGAACATTTAAGGTAAACACAAAAGGGACTGGGAAAATAAATATAAAAAAAACAAGTATAGGTTAATCTCTAAAATACAATAGATCAGTTAAAAGCATCTTTAAAAAGAAAGCACTTTAAATTGCTTTTAAAATTTTTAAAGTTTTTTTCCATTTTTAGGTATAAAGGAAGAGCATTCCAGATCATAGGGGCTGTCACAGAAAAAGTGGAGGTGCGACGTGTGCCAATAATTTTTAAAGAAGGAATGTTAAGATTGTATTGAGAAATAGATCTTAAAGATCTCGGAGGGTCATATGGAATCAAAAGTCTGTCTATGAGTGTATTGGTCTGCAAAGTTTTGAATGTCAGAAGGGCGATTTTATAAGTTACCCTGTATGGGACAGGCAACCAGTGGGCATTTTGAAGCAAAGGGGTAACATGATCAAATTTCTTTGCGCCCGAGATTATCTTAATGGCCGTGTTTTGAATAAGCTGCAAGCGTTTTAAGTCTTTATGATAGATCCCTTTTAATAATGAGTTACAATAGTCCATTTTTTATATTACAAGTGCATGGATCAGAACGTTCAGGGAACTAGTATCAAGAAGAGGGGCCAATGATCGAATCATTCTTAATTTATAAAAACAATTTTTAACCAGTGCACTAATTTGTGGTCGAAATGTTAGCTTATTGTCTATAAGGACACCTAAGATTTTAGTAGTTGTGATTGGTGGAAGTGGAATGTTTTCGAAGATGACTGGAGAAATTAATTGGGCAACGAAACTGGTAAGAGGGCTGGAAAACTGCCTATATGCTGAGAGGCTGGATAAACTGGGGCTCTTCTCTCTGGAAAAGACTCGCAAGTCTCACGAGAACTGAAGGCAGGCATTGAGGAAGCAGCGCAGGGCCAGCGTGGATGCTGAAAAGATCACTCCTGCCCTGCACCGCTGGCCGCGACATTGCAGGAGGCAGCCGGAGGAGGTATTTACCGAGGAGGGATGTATAGGCCGCCCCATTGTATAGGTCAATTTAGGTTTTAAAACTCTTAGATATGGTGCGGCTTATCTAAGAGTTTTAAAACCTAAATCGGCATTTCCTGCGGCCTATACTTGGTGAAATATGGTAATTATATGATAATAACTAATCACAGGGAACAAAAACCTTTTAGAAAGCCGCGTGGCAAAAGCCCTGAAGCCTTCGGGGAAGTTACTGCCGCAGCAGCCACTATTGTGGCTTTGTAAAAGGGGGGTGGGAAATCAATAAACAAGCTTAATCAAATACCTATATCTAAAGAAAGGTGATAAAAATGTATAAGAAAATGTTTTGAAAAAAAGGCGTGCACTAATTCTGATGTATAATGATGTTATGAAATGCCTACCATGTGGGAGGTGTTCACTTGATCAAGAAAGCAATGATTAAACTGAATTTAACAATAGGACAACTCAGCTGGAAAGACAAACACGGGTAATTAATGGTATTGAACAAACTGATTATATGATGATAAAAATAGAGAAAAAGGTGCCACAGGTGATAATGCAAATAGGACCAAATTAAATCTCTGTATAAAAGAAATTTTTTTATCTACGGAAGTAGTTGCCATGCACGGACAGATCAGTAAAGGTCCACCAACGGGCAAACGATCAGCACACCCAAAGAGACATTATCGCTGGCTTTTACAAAGGTGCTTAAACACTCTGACGCGCATAGATGTTCTACGAGTGTGGGAGCATTTACCTTTCTGGCCCCGCGGTAGAAACCTCTACCACAGCTTTGAAAAAGGAACTCTATATGAGGAAAGCTTTTAAGAAAACTTTGAGTGAATGTGTGCGTTGAAAAAATTGTAATATGCCTTGGAGTGAGTACAAAGTGTGAATTTAAAGCACGAATTCATAACAATTATGCCCCATTAAGACTAGAAAAGTGATTAGAATCGAGTACAGTAGTTTAAAGTTTAATAAAAATGTGTATCCCGCCTATCAGTCTTCTAAGCGGTTTGTACATAATAAAAATAGTAAAATAGGGAAACATACAGGACCTACTAGAACCATAGGATTAAGGTAAAGAAGTACATTATAAAATAGGAAAGAGAGTAATATAGGGGAAAAACAAAAGGAAGGAGGATCTCATCTGATAACAAACTAAACTAAACTAAACTAAACCTTGGGTTTATATACCGCACCATCTCCGCAGATGCAGAGCTCGGCACGGTTTACAGAAAATAGGGTGAGAGAGAACTCCAGTGGGGAGTTTAAGAGTAGGTGTAGAAGGGAGGGGTGGAAGGAGAGGCCTAAGAGGAGAGAAGTGTTACAGTTTTGAGAATAGCCAGGTTTTTAGGTGCTTACGGAAAAGTTGGAGGGAGCTTGAGGTTCGGAGCGGGGAAGTAAGGTTATTCCAGATTTCAGTGGTAACCAAAGCAGAAAATGAAGATAATGTTTCATAAGGTAAGTGCGTTAGAGGTTGAAAGCATCTTTAAAAAGAAACGTTTTTAGTTTTCCTTTGAAACGATCTAGCATGGGTTCATCCTGTAGTTCTGAGGGTAATGAGTTCCAAAGAGATGGGACTGTGATGGAGAAGTTTGTTGTTCGTGTAGTGCTAATAATATGGAGAGATGGAACCGTTAAAAGATTTGTGATTGTGTAGTGCGGTGTATAATGAAAACCAAGTGAGGACTATTTCCAATATACTGTATGTGTGTCTTGCAATTGTCCACAAGACCTGAAACATACTTAGTGCAATAGAAAGTGCTCATACTTAATGCAAATCATACTTAAAAATGCAGAAGAATTTGTCCACAAACCTTAAACGCCATGATTTGCTGCAAATTGCGAGAAAAATGCAGCACATGCCTGGTGTTAATACAGGGTGTCCAAGTCTCTACAATTTCAAGATTTTAGTAAAAAAAACAATGAATAGACAAATATGTGGAAATTATTACAAAATGAGGAATAGATTTTAATTTTTTGCCTCATTATTTAATACACCTCTATACGGATGGATTTTGAAGGAGAACGAGCAAAGGATTGTCTTACACAATCGACTTTTTCTTCCTCTATACCAGGGGTGCCCACACTTTATGGGCTTGCGAGCTATAATGACTAAGTCAAAATGATCTACCAACAATAAAATTTTTTAAAAAACACAAAGCACACTGAAAGGCAGAGAAAATGTTAATTATTCATATTCCGGGTTTTTTCAAAGAGGTCACGGCAGATGACTCTATGCAATGTCACCTCAGTAACAAAATACAAAAATAGACAAATACACCCCTTCCCTTTTTACTAAACCACTAAGCCGGACAATAATAGGTTTTAGCACAGGGAGTTATGCTGAATGCCTCGCGCTGCTCTCAATTCTCATAGGCTCCCTGTGCTAAAAAACGCTATTGCGGTTTAGTAAAAGGGAGCCATAGTGCAAAATATAGACAGCAGATATAAATTCTCAAAATTTTGATCACTAAATTGAAAATAAAATCATTTTTCCTACCTTTGCTGTTTGGTGATTTCATGAGTCTCTGGTTGCACTTTCTTCTTCTGACTGTGCATCCAATCTTTCTTCCTTTCTTTCAGCCTCCTGTATGTTTCCTCTCCTCCAGACCTCATTCTCTCCCCCAACTTTTTCTTTCTGTCTCCCTGTTCCCCCTTCTTTCTGTCTCCCTGTCTGCCCCCTTTCTTTCTTTCTCCGTGCCCTCCCCCAAGCCACTCGGTTTGCTGCCACCGCCATCGGGGAACAGCCCCCAAGCCACCGCCATCCCAAGCTTTCCCTGCAGAAGCGTCGCGCTGACCAGCATTCCGCTCCCTGACGTCAATTCTGACGTAGGAGAGGAAGTTCCGGGCCAACATGGCATTTCTCCTCATTCCATCCAGCCTGAGCCCCATCTCTCCTTGATCCAGCATTTCCCTTCTGTGTCTGTCAGAATTACCATTCCACCTATTTTCCAGCATCACCCTTCTTTGTGTCCATCTCACCTATATCCCTATCTCACCACTTTTTCAGAATCTTCATTTGTCTCTGTCCTTGTCTTTACCCCATGTTCACCATTTGCCCTTTCAATGTCTTTATCTCCCCCCCACACACACTTTTTCAGCATTACTTCTATGTCTCTATTTCACCTCCTCTTCATGTCCCCTCTGTATCTCTATCCTTATTCAGTAGGTCCTGCTTACCCTTTCTCTTCTTTGTGTCACTATCTCCATTTTCAGCTTTCCCCCCCTTTTCCTTTGTTACTGCACCCTGTAGCCAGAATCTTTTTTTTTTTAATCAATAAATGTTTATTGAAAAGTTTTGTAAATATACAAACCATACCATGAATATCATAGACAACATAACATACAGACATCAATCAGAGAGCACTGCAATCAATGTACAAATCACAGAAGTGCCCCCACTAATACAGTCAAGCCCCTGATACCCAGCAACAACCAAAACTCCACAATTCCCTCCCCCCCACCCCCAAACTTTACCACCAGCTAAGAGGGCCCCCAGTTGTTTCTTCAGGAGAGCCCCCTCAGTCCTCAACCCCCCCCCCCCCCCACAGAAATAAGCTCAAGACAAAGATGCAATTTTGTCAAGGATTCGTGTCCAAGTCCGGGTATAAGTATAATAATAACCATGACGCTTTGCTATAGACAGTTCCATATTACAAATAAACTGAAGTTTAACAGTCCATTCCAATTGGGTGGGCGCTTGCCCCTGTTTCCAACGAGCAGCTATCAAGCATTTAGCCGCTGCCAGGCCCCAACGTCTGATCTTAGTTTGCCAGGAATATAAACATACATTGTAAAGGCCTAGCAAGCACCCCTGCGGAGAAAAAGGTAACAATAATTGTAACAATTGTGATAAACACCCCACCACCTGCCTCCAGAAAGGCTGTAGGATTGGACAGGCCCACCAGATATGCAAAAAGGTCCCCAAGGCCAACCCACATCTCCAACACAAAGCGGAAACCCCGGGATACATACGGTGAAGACGTTCCGGCGTATAATACCACCTCATAACCACTTTGTAAGCATTTTCCTTAATGAGTGCACACGAGGTGGCCTTGCCTACCTCAGTGGTGATCAGGGCCCACTCCTGAACAGAAAATGTACAATTGAAATCCACCTCCCAAGCTCGCTGATAAAGAGACGGAAAGGAATAGGAGCCTCGAATATATTGGTAAAGAACAGAGATAGGCTTAGGAAGGCTCTTAAGAGTGAACCACATGTGAGCAAAGGGATCAGTAGACTGAAAGGATCCCCGATCCCACTCCCGAGAATGAAGAAAATGACGTATTTGAGAATAGGCTAGAAAGTCTCCTCTGGGCAAGGCAGCACTAAGCCGGAAGGTCTCAAAAGACATCAGGACCCCTCTGTGAAGCACATCCCTAAAAGTATGCATCCCTAAATGTGCCCACCTCACAAATGCAGAACTCTCCCTTCCAACAGGGAACAGGGGTTCCTCCCGTACCGCCCCCAACATCGACGGAACCATTCCCCCCCCCCAACGGCGACGGGTATCACACCACACTTTCAAAAGGTGTTCCAGAAATGGGTTTCCCGGAACCTCGAACCTCCTAGTACCAATGGAAGATGACCAAAGTAAATGTTTCAAACAGGGGCGCCCCACAAAGTGTTGTTCCAGACGGACCGCCAATTTATAATCTGCAATCTCCCAATCCAATAAAAGTCGCAATTGAGCTGCTCGAAAATACCAAAATAAATTCGGTACCGCCCGCCCCCCATTAGTCCTGGCCGCCCACAGCGCTGCCCTAGAGATACGAGGAGGCCTCCCCTGCCAAATAAAGCGAAAAAACAGAGTATGCAACTGTTTCAAAACTAGAGTAGGGACCGAAATCGGCAGTGTTTGGAAAAGAAAAAGCAAGCGGGGCAAAACATTCATTTTAAGAACTGCTATACGACCCCACCATGACAACCAAAACCCATTCCAGCGTTGAATATCGGTCCTAATCTGTTGTATAAGCCGCGCATAATTAACAGTAAACAATTGGGATAAGTCCGCAGGCAACCGAATCCCCAAATAACGAATAACCCCCGGTGCCCAGCGGAAAGGAAACCGAGCAGCCAAACGACGTTGGTCTTCTTCACCCAAGGTAACACTCAACAGTTCAGATTTATCCATATTCACCGTAAATCCCGAAACCCTCCCATACTCCAAGAAAAGGGCAACAAGAATCGGCAATGAAACCTCCGGGTCCCGAACATACAACAACACATCGTCGGCAAACAGTGCTAAACGATGTTCAAGATCTCCCACTTTCACCCCCAATAAATCCCCATGCTCCCGTATGCGAATGGCTAAGGGTTCCATAGAAAGAGCAAATAACAAGGGAGATAAAGGACAGCCCTGTCGAGTGCCTCTCCCTATGGCAAAGAAATCACTATAAATCCCATTAATACGCACAGTAGCCTTAGGAGCCCTATAAAAGGCTTGCACCCACGCCAAAAAGAAAGAGCCCAGCCCCATCCGATGCATCACCTGCCATAAAAATTCCC